>NC_091293.1:81083561-81201061 GCF_038502225.1 Cherax quadricarinatus
ACCATCATTCACTCCATCACTGTCTTGCCAGAAGGGTGCTTTACACTACAGTTTTTAAACTGCAACATTAACACCCCTCCTTCAGAGTGCAGGCACTGTACTTCCCATCTCCAGGACTCAAGTCCGGCCTGCCGGTTTCCCTGAATCCCTTCATAAATGTTACTTTGCTCACACTCCAACAGCACGTCAAGTATTAAAAACCATTTGTCTCCATTCACTCCTATCAAACACGCTCAAGCATGCCTGCTGGAAGTCCAAGCCCCTCGCACACAAAACCTCCTTTACCCCCTCCCTCCAACCCTTCCTAGGCCGACCCCTACCCCGCCTTCCTTCCACTACAGACTGATACACTCTTGAAGTCATTCTGTTTCGCTCCATTCTCTCTACATGTCCGAACCACCTCAACAACCCTTCCTCAGCCCTCTGGACAACAGTTTTGGTAATCCCGCACCTCCTCCTAACTTCCAAACTACGAATTCTCTGCATTATATTCACACCACACATTGCCCTCAGACATGACATCTCCACTGCCTCCAGCCTTCTCCTCGCTGCAACATTCATCACCCACGCTTCACACCCATATAAGAGCGTTGGTAAAACTATACTCTCATACATTCCCCTCTTTGCCTCCAAGGACAAAGTTCTTTGTCTCCACAGACTCCTAAGTGCACCACTCACTCTTTTTCCCTCATCAATTCTATGATTCACCTCATCTTTCATAGACCCATCCGCTGACACGTCCACTCCCAAATATCTGAATACGTTCACCTCCTCCATACTCTCTCCCTCCAATCTGATATTCAATCTTTCATCACCTAATCTTTTTGTTATCCTCATAACCTTACTCTTTCCTGTATTCACCTTTAATTTTCTTCTTTTGCACACCCTACCAAATTCATCCACCAATCTCTGCAACTTCTCTTCAGAATCTCCCAAGAGCACAGTGTCATCAGCAAAGAGCAGCTGTGACAACTCCCACTTTGTGTGTGATTCTTTATCTTTTAACTCCACGCCTCTTGCCAAGACCCTCGCATTTACTTCTCTTACAACCCCATCTATAAATATATTAAACAACCACGGTGACATCACACATCCTTGTCTAAGTCCTACTTTTACTGGGAAAAAATTTCCCTCTTTCCTACATACTCTAACTTGAGCCTCACTATCCTCGTAAAAACTCTTCACTGCTTTCAGTAACCTACCTCCTACACCATACACTTGCAACATCTGCCACATTGCCCCCCTATCCACCCTGTCATACGCCTTTTCCAAATCCATAAATGCCACAAAGACCTCTTTAGCCTTATCTAAATACTGTTCACTTATATGTTTCACTGTAAACACCTGGTCCACACACCCCCTACCTTTCCTAAAGCCTCCTTGTTCATCTGCTATCCTATTCTCCGTCTTACTCTTAATTCTTTCAATTATAACTCTACCATACACTTTACCAGGTACACTCAACAGACTTATCCCCCTATAATTTTTGCACTCTCTTTTATCCCCTTTGCCTTTATACAAAGGAACTATGCATGCTCTCTGCCAATCCCTAGGTACCTTACCCTCTTCCATACATTTATTAAACAATTGCACCAACCACTCCAAAACTATATCCCCACCTGCTTTTAACATTTCTATCTTTATCCCATCAATCCCGGCTGCCTTACCCCCTTTCATTTTACCTACTGCCTCACGAACTTCCCCCACACTCACAACTGGCTCTTCCTCACTCCTACAAGATGTTATTCCTCCTTGCCCTATACACGAAATCACAGCTTCCCTATCTTCATCAACATTTAACAATTCCTCAAAATATTCCTTCCATCTTCCCAATACCTCTAACTCTCCATTTAATAACTCTCCTCTCCTATTTTTAACTGACAAATCCATTTGTTCTCTAGGCTTTCTTAACTTGTTAATCTCACTCCAAAACTTTTTCTTATTTTCAACAAAATTTGTTGATAACATCTCACCCACTCTCTCATTTGCTCTCTTTTTACATTGCTTCACCACTCTCTTAACCTCTCTCTTTTTCTCCATATACTCTTCCCTCCTTGCATCACTTCTACTTTGTAAAAACTTCTCATATGCTAACTTTTTCTCCCTTACTACTCTCTTTACATCATCATTCCACCAATCGCTCCTCTTCCCTCCTGCACCCACTTTCCTGTAACCACAAACTTCTGCTGAACACTCTAACACTACATTTTTAAACCTACCCCATACCTCTTCGACCCCATTGCCTATGCTCTCATTAGCCCATCTATCCTCCAATAGCTGTTTATATCTTACCCTAACTGCCTCCTCTTTTAGTTTATAAACCTTCACCTCTCTCTTCCCTGATGCTTCTATTCTCCTTGTATCCCATCTACCTTTTACTCTCAGTGTAGCTACAACTAGAAAGTGATCTGATATATCTGTGGCCCCTCTATAAACATGTACATCCTGAAGTCTACTCAACAGTCTTTTATCTACCAATACATAATCCAACAAACTACTGTCATTTCGCCCTACATCATATCGTGTATACTTATTTATCCTCTTTTTCTTAAAATATGTATTACCTATAACTAAACCCCTTTCTATACAAAGTTCAATCAAAGGGCTCCCATTATCATTTACACCTGGCACCCCAAACTTACCTACCACACCCTCTCTAAAAGTTTCTCCTACTTTAGCATTCAAGTCCCCTACCACAATTACTCTCTCACTTGGTTCAAAGGCTCCTATACATTCACTTAACATCTCCCAAAATCTCTCTCTCTCCTCTGCATTCCTCTCTTCTCCAGGTGCATACACGCTTATTATGACCCACTTCTCGCATCCAACCTTTACTTTAATCCACATAATTCTTGAATTTACACATTCATATTCTCTTTTCTCCTTCCATAACTGATCATTTAACATTACTGCTACCCCTTCCTTTGCTCTAACTCTCTCAGATACTCCAGATTTAATCCCATTTATTTCCCCCCACTGAAACTCTCCTACCCCCTTCAGCTTTGTTTCGCTTAGGGCCAGGACATCCAACTTCTTTTCATTCATAACATCAGCAATCATCTGTTTCTTGTCATCCGCACTACATCCACGCACATTTAAGCAACCCAGTTTTATAAAGTTTTTCTTCTTCTCTTTTTTAGTAATTGTATACAGGAGAAGGGGTTACTAGCCCATTGCTCCCGGCATTTTAGTCGCCTCATACGACACGCATGGCTTACGGAGGAAAGATTCTTTTCCACTTCCCCATGGACAATAGAAGAAATAAAAAAGAACAAGAGCTATTTAGAAAAAGGAGAAAAACCTAGATGTATGTATATATATATATGCATGTGCGTGTCTGTGAAGTGTGACCAAAGTGTTAGTAGGAGTAGCAAGATATCCCTGTTATCTTAGCGTGTTTATGAGACAGAAAAAGAAACCAGCAATCCTACCATCATGCAAAACAATTACAGGTTTTTGTTTCACAGTCATCTGGCAGGACGGTAGTACTTCCCTGGGTGGTTGCTGTCTACCAACCTACTACCTTATTATTTTTCTCACTATTATTTATTATTATTATTGTTATAATTATTATTATTATATACTCACATGTACCCAAAACATTGCTGGAACCTATAAATACTGTGTGTATATTTCTAGACAATAGTATGTGACTAAGATTGGTGAAAATGTTCACTTGTCAGTGTTTGACTATCTGAGCACTATTTCAGTACCTAATAATAGTGTCAGAACAAAGATTAAATATGAAATCACAAGAACTACTACAAATTGTCATTATCAGAACATAAAAATTATACAAATTAAGAAAAATAAGGAAAAAAGGTATATCGGCAACACATCTGCAAGTGGCAGCGCTTCATGTTGCCGTCAAGTGAATGACAAGTGCCAACTTTGCGACCTTATATCTCTGTAATTACTGACTCTAGAATTTTTTTACATTATTTTATGTAAAAAAAACTGACCTCTTCATATAAAAAAAAAATTATTTTTCAAAATACTCGGAGCGCTGGGCAAGAGAACATAGATCGTTTGGACAGTTAAGGGGTTAAACTAACATCTCCTTCAAGGTAAGTGTAAATATAAAAAGGCAAGTTAAAAGTAAATACAGTGGACCCCCGGTTATCGGCCGTAATCCGTTCCAGAAGGTCTGCCAATAACCGAAATGGCCGATAACCGAATTAATATTTCCCATAAGAATTAATGGAAATACAATTAATCCGTTCCAAACAAAAATATTCACAAAAAATAATGCTTTTAACAATTATGTAAGTATTACATACCTTTATTGAAGGCTAATGCTGGCTTCTGGAAGATAGGGGGGGAGGAAAGAGGGAGAAGTTAGTATTTGGAAGGGGAATCCCCTTCCATAAAGACTTTAGGTAGCAAAGCCTTCTCTGAGGTTACTTCCCTTCTGTCTTTTATTGCCACTAGGACCAGCTTGAGAGTCACTGGACCCCTGTCTCACAAAATAACTGTCCAAAGTGCTCTGTTTCTGGTGTCTCTTTAAGATTTCCCTGAAGTGGGAACATACTTTTCAGCTGCACATTTGTCAGAACTTGCAGCCTCACCATACCTTACAACACTGTGTATGCCACTACGCATCTTAAATCCATCAAACCATCCTTTGCTGGCCCTAAATTCACAAACTGCAGCACTTGTTCCAGGCATTTTCTTTGCAAGATCCTCATGCAACTGCTTTTCCTTCTCACAAAAAATCGACTCCACAACACTGTCTCCCACTAATTCTTTTTCCTTAATCAACAATAATAATAACTTTTCCATCTCTTCCATTATTGATGGCCTTTGTTTAGTTAGAAAAGTTACTCCTTTTGCAACATTAGCATCTTTGATTTGTTCTTTCTTTGCCAGGATGGATGTAATTGTTGATTTATTCTTGCTTTGCATCCTGGCAAGTTCCATCACCTTCATACCATTCTGAAACTATTCTATCACTTCACACTTAAATTCCATGGTATTTCTCACTTTCTTTACTGCAGGAACTTTCTTTGGAGCCATCTTTACTTACTTCACAGTTGCATTGCAAGAAAAAAACACTAAAAACAATGGTGAACAAGCGAAATGTTTGGATGTGTGAGCAGAAGCTTCCTCAGCCACCAATAGACAAAGCCAAGCTGAAGCGCAAGCTACCCCAGCCGGCAGATGGACATGTCCTAAACAGCCGATAACCTAGCGAATGGCCAATAACCAGGCGCCAAAAAACCTGCCGATAACAGAGTTGGCCGATAACCAAACCGGCCGATAACTGGGGATCCACTGTACAGTGGAACCTTTATTTACGAGTGTCCCAACTTACGAGTTTTTTGAGATAAGAGCCATCCCTGGGTCAATATTTTGCTCCGAGTTACGAGCTAACATTTGAGTTACGAGCCAGCTCCTCTCCCCCACTTCCCCCTCAACCCAAAACCTGGACACCTCACTAGTTTTTCTATGATTTCATGCTTTAATTCCATGGAAATCATTCTCTCTTTCTTCTCAGCAATAATATATAATAATAATATAATATTATTACAGTCAAGTTACTCAGTAAGTCAGTCAAGTTACTCAGTAAGTTAGTCAAGTTACTTGGTAAGTCAGTCTAGTCACTCAGTAAGTCAGTCTAGTCAGTCAGTCAGTTCAGTCATTCAGTAAATCAGTCAGTCACACAAACTCATGTTAACCTCTTTTTCTGTGTACAAAGTAACACTTTACTTATGGCTACAGGTTTCTCTTGTCTAATACAGTGGACCCTCGTTTTTCGTAATTAATCTGTTCCAGAGAGCGTGACTATTATCGAAATTGATGATTTGCGAATCCATTTTCCCCGTAAGAAATAATGTAAATCCAATTAATTCGTTTCAGACACCCAGAAGTATCAACAACAATTTTTTTTTACCTTAAAGATTGATTTAAATGCACAAAAGAATGAACATTCAACATGATAGTTACCTTTATTGAAGGGTGTTGTTGATGAATGGAAGACAGGGAGGAGGAGAGAGGGAAGAGAGGTTATTGTTTGAAAGGGGAATCCCTCTCCATAAGGACACTAGGTCACTTGAGGGGTCACTTCCCTAGCTTAAATATAGATTTACATGCAGAAAAGAATGCCAAATAAATGTAAAGCACTAATAAAATGTATAAATAAACATTTAACATCACACTTACCTTTACTGAAGAGTTTTGTTGGTGTATGGCAGAGGGACAGGAGGCGAGTTTTTTGTAGGAGAATATGACACTAATATCAACTCTACGACTTATTTACCTATCACAATTCAGCTAATATGACATAAACAATATTAATAACATAGAAACATGGAATATACTCTAGAATGAATAAAATAAGTCATTATGAATGTCACAAGAGGTGTTGTGTTGTTGGGTGTATAAAGGCCACTGAGAGTGTAAGCCGTCCATAATGTTGGTAAAGCAGCAGCTGAGGCAGCGGTGTTTTCTGTAGCCCTGTATAACTCCAACAACATAAGAGGAGTTTGTAGAATCGTTGAATCACTGAAGAAGGCACCCTCTACCACCATCACTACCACCTTCTACCACTATCACAACTGCTACCACCCTCTACCACTATCACAACTACTAGCATCCTCTACCACCATCACTACCACCCTCTACAACTATCACAACTGCTACCACTCTACCACCACCACCTTCGTATTTTTCTACAAACTTTTTCTTAAACTGTGTTTTTCTCGCATTCTTTACCAAAGGGCTGGCACTAGAAGCTTTCTTTGGAGCCATAGTGACTTATTTGGCAGTTGCAAGCTCTAAAATGAATGGAATATTATGAAATGTATCGTATGAACTCGTGGGATCATCCTCGCTCGCTGATAAACAATGGCACATTGGCTGGGAATGGAGTGTGAGGCGGCTCGGGACTGTGTGTATGAGCCAAACAATGATTCGCGAGTCAATGTTTTGACGAAAATAATGTTACGATTTTTGAAAGTTACGACTTTCAAGCCTTACAATTATTGAGGGTCCGCTGTATCTTTGTTAATTCTAAGACTTAAGTGCTTATACCTCTTCGTGCCACTTTCAGCAACACTAGTATGAACATTAAAATGGTATGAAATACCGACAGATTGATAGGCAAGACACATATGCAACAGTTAGGTATCTTTATTTCGAAACGTTTCGCCTACACAGTAGGCTTCTTCAGTCGAGTACAGAAAGGTTGATAGAAGCAGAAGATACTTGAAGACGATGTAATCAGTCCATCACCCTTAAAGTTTTGAGGTGGTCAGTCCCTCAGTCTGGAGAAGAGCATTGTTCCGTTGTCTGAAACAATATGAAGTTGAAGTGACAGAATGGGGCCTTTATATAGTGCCAGGAGGTGAGACGAAGGTTGCTTTGGGAGGGCAGGTCCTTCTCAAACCCAGCCGTTCTCACTAGTCACTTCAACTTCATATTGTTTCAGACAACGGAACAATGCTCTTCTCCAGACTGAGGGACTGACCACCTCAAAACTTTAAGGGTGATGGACTGATTACATCGTCTTCATGTATCTTCTGCTTCTATCAACCTTTCTGTACTCGACTGAAGAAGCCTACTGTGTAGGCGAAACGTTTCGAAATAAAGATACCTAACTGTTGCATATGTGTCTTACCTAACAACACTAGTATGGCTACTGGGTGGCATGAGTGCTTGGTAGATACAAGATATAGTAATTAAAATATTATAACACAATTGACAAACACAGCTGCCTTGTAGCAGAGAAAGACTGGACACGTATGAATTACGAATGGTGGGGTGGTGTTGGGGAGTGGTAAGGGATGGCTCCCAGGCTGCTCCACAACAAGGCGGCCACTTGAGCAAAAGAGATTTTTTTTTTTCCTTCCCACAAATTGAACCATGTTAAATTAATTATACGACGTTTACATAAAATTGTGCAGCAATTCTTCGATGGCGGTCTACTGTAACGATAGAGCTTCAGTTTCCTAAATTAATAATAGCAACAATAATAATAATATAATACCACTATAATAATATACAGTGGTCCCTCAATTATCGTCCTTAATCCGTTCCTGGAAGTGGGACTATTATCAAAATAGACGATTTTTTAATCAATTTTCCCCATAAGAAATAATGTAAATCCAATTAATTCGTTCCAGACACCCACAAGTATCAACAACAATTTTTTTTTTTTTACCTAAAAGATAGATTTACATGCACAAAAGAATGAACATTCAACATGACGGTTACCTTTATTGAAGGGTGTTGTTGATGAATGGAAGACAGAGAGGAGAGAGGTTATTGTTTGGAAGGGGAATCCCCCTCCATAGTGACTCTAGGTCACTTCAGGGGTCACTTCCCTAGTATAAATACAGTGGACCCCCGGTATTCGATATTAATCCGTTCCTGAGAGCTCATCGAATACCGATAATATCGAGAACCGAATCAATTTTCCTCATAAGAAATAATGGAAATCAAATTAATCCTTGCAAGACACCCAAAAGTATGAAAAAAATTTTACTACATGAAATATTAAGTTTAATGCAATAGGATAATTACAATAACAATAAAATAATTGACACTTACCTTTAATGAAGATCTGGTGATGATTGATGGGATGGGAGGAGGGGAGAGGTGTTAGTGTTTAGAAGGGGAATCCTCTTCCATTAGGACTTGAGGTAGCAAGTCCTTTTCTGGGGTTACTTCCCTTCTTCTTTTAATGCCACTAGGACCAGCTTGGGTCACTGGACCTCTGTCACACATAGAGCTCTGTACCTCCCGTTCCTTTACGATTTGTCTAAAATGGGCCACAACATTGTCATTGTAATAGTCACCAGCAAGGCTTGCAATAGCTGTTAGGGTGATTTTCATCCATAAAGGTTTGCACTTCAATCCACTGTGCACACATTTCTTTAATTTTTGAAGTAGGCACAATGGAGTCCACAACTGGCATAGGCTTCTCAGGGTTAGCCCCAACCCTTCAAAATCTTTCTTAATTTCCATACTAATTCTCACCCTTTTTACCACAGGGTTGGCACTAGAAGCTTTCTTGGAGCCCATGGTGACTTATTTTGCAGAAACAAGCACCAAACACAGTGATAATATGAATAATATGGAATGTACCGAATGTATCCTTAGATGCGCGAACACTGGCTGGCTTGTAAACATTGGCACACACGGGGCAGTTCAGGCCACACGTGGACAGATCTCGTACAAATCGTATCGAATACCGAGGAAATTTTTTTGCGATATAATGCATCGAATACCGGATTTATCGAATTCCGATGCCATCGAATACCAGGGGTCCACTGTATAGATTTACATGCAGAAAAAAATGCCAAATAAATGTAAAGCACTAATAAAATGTATAAATGAACATTGGTAATAGGGGTAGTTGATGAGTGGAACGGTCTGCCTAGTAGGGTGATCGAAGCTAAAACATTGGGTAGTTTCAAATTTAGGTTGGATAAATACACGAGTGAGAGGGGTTGGATTTGAGTCAGACTTGCACCTGAGCTTATTGCTTGGGTAGCATTTGTTCTGTTAGTGGGTTGGATTTGTGAAGGACCGGCCTAGTATGGGCCAGCAGGCCTACTGCTGTGTTCCTCCTTTCTTATGTTCTTATTGGAGACTTGTTTGTGTGAGGGAGGGATGGCAAGTTTATTGTTGGAGAATGACACTAATATCAACTCTACGGCTTATTTATCTATCACAATTCAACTAATATGACATAATAAACAATATTAATAACATAGAAACATGGAAATTATTCTAGAATGAATAAAATAAGTCATTACGTATGTCACGAGAGGTGTTGTGTTGTTGGGTGTATAAGGGCCACCGAGAGTAAGCCGTCCATAATGGTGGTGAAGCAGCAGCTAAGGTGGCGGTGTTTTCTGTAGCCCTATATAACTCCAACAACATTGGAGGAGTTGGTAGAATCGCTGAATCACTAAAGAAAGAACCCTCTACCACCATCACTACCACCTTCTACCACTATTACAACTGTTACCACCATCACTACTACCTTTTACCACCATCAACCACTATCACAACTGCTTCCACTCTACCACCACCACCTTTGTATTTTTCTACAAACTTTTTCATAAATTATGTGTTTCTCACATTCTTTACCAAAGGGCCGGCACTAGAAGCTTTCTTTGGAGCCATGGTAGCTTATTTAGCACTTGCAAGCACTAAAATCAATGGAATACTGTATTATGAAATATTTCGTAGGAGCAAGTGAGGGGACCGTCGCTCACTGGTAAACAATGGCGCACTGGCTGGGAAGGCAGGGCCAGGCAGCTCAGAGCGTGAGTATGCGTCCCGGATGATGGATGATTAGCGAGTTAACAGACCATTTGCGAGCCAATGTTTAGATGAAATAACGGGGCTATTTCCGAAATGGACTACTTTCAGGCCAGACAATTATCGAGAGACCACTGTATTATTATTATTTCTCCATGGGGATGTGGACCAGAATTCTTCCTCCGTAAGCCATGCGTGTTGTAAGAGGCGACTAAAATGCCGGGAGCAAGGGGCTAGTAACCCCTTCTCCTGTATATATTACTAAATTTGAAAGGAGAAACTTTCATTTTTCCTTTCGGGCCTCCCCACCTCAGTGGGATACGGCTGGTACGTTGAAAGAAAGTATAGTGGACCCTCGAATTTAGTAGTGCCATTTCTGTATGCAAAACTATTTTTATTATCTATAAAATTTATTTTTTGTTAATATTTCCCATAGGAAATAATGTAAATCCAATTAAACCATTCCAGACACCCAAAAATATTAACAGAAAATACATTTTGTAGATAATAAAAGTAGTTTTGCATACAGAAATGGCACTACTAAATTCGAGGGTCCACTATTATTATTATAATGATAGAGCCTCAGTTCCCTAAATTAATAATAATAATGCATAATAAGTACGTAATAATAATTCACATTGCTTCTGCTAGATGGCACAGCTGGTAAACAGTAAACATGTTTACATCCCTGTGGGGGCAGTTCTCTCATGCTTGTTTGCATTTTTACAGTCATTTGGCCAAATTTCTTTTTTCTAACCATGGGTCCTAGTGATCTACTGCAGATAGCCTCAGAAATACTCCATTTTCTCTTAAAGTAAGAACATGGGATGATACTATAGTCAAATTGGGACAGAAATGGCAGATGCTTCTGCTGCTGCCACCATATTATGGCCTATTTTATTCATTCTAGAGTATATATCATGTTTCTGTGCTAATTATATTGTTTATTATGTCATATTAGATGAATTGTGATAGATAAATAAGCCATACATTTGATAATAGCGTCATATTCAAGTATTTTTTCTCGTCTCTCCAGAGTGCAGGAACGAATTACAGTGGACCCTCGACCAACGATGGCATCAATTAACGATAAATTCGACTAGCAATACATTTTAACGCAAAAATTTTGCCTCGACTAGCGCTAAAAAACTCAACCAACACTATTCGTTCTGTCTGAGACGTGTCCACTTCTGGCCAGTGTTTATAAGCCAGCCAGCCACCGCGGTCGCTTCCAAGCATACAGTCGGAACATTTCATATTATCACAGCCTTTTTAGTTATTGCACCTGCAAAATAAGTCACCATGGGCCCAAGAAAGCTTCTAGTGCCAACCCTACAGCAAAAAGGGTGAGAATTACTATGGATATGAAGAAAGAGATCATTGCTAAGTATGAAAGTGGAGTGCGTGTCTCTGAGCTGGCCAGGTTGTACACAAAACCCGAATCAACCATCGCTACTATTGTGGGCAAGAAAACGGCAATCAAGGAAGCTGTTCTTGCCAAAGGTGCAACTATGTTTTCGAAACTGAGATCGCAAGTACTCGAAGATGTTGAGAGACTGTTATTGGTGTGGATAAATGAAAAAGATAGCAGGAAATAGCATCTCTCAAGCGATCATATGTAAAAAGGCTAGGAAGTTGCATGACGATTTAATTTAAAAAATGCCAGCAACTAGTGGTGATGTGAGTGAATTTAAGGCCAGCAAAGGTTGGTTTGAGAGATTTAAAGGGAAGGGAAGTAACCCTGGAAAAGGACTTGCCACCTCAAGTCCTAATGGAAGGGGATTCCCCTTCTAAACACTAAGACCATCAACACACTCCCCTCCTCCCATCCCATCAATCATCCCCTGATCTTCAATAAAGGTAAGTGTCATGTAACTGTGCATGTCTTCTTCAGTTTGTGTGTATTAAAATTAATATTTCATGTGGTAAAAACGATTTTTTTTCATACTTTGGGGTGTCCTACACGGATTAATTTGATTTCCATTATTTCTTATGGGGAAAATTAACTTGACTAACGATGAGCTCTCAGGAACGTATTAATAGTGTTAGTCGAGGGTCCACTGTAATGACTTTTCAATTAATTAAAGTGAGGAAAATTAATTTGATATACTAGTAAATTGAGTTACTAGCTAGCTCCTGGAACGCATTATACTCGTAAATCAAGGTTCTACTGTATAAGTGTAAATATAAAAGGACCCCAATGGAAATAAATCACTCTAGCTTTTTTGGGTTATCCTAGGTACTTTACACAAATGCTGCTATGTACAATAATCTATGTATGTAACACTTACTCCTCAGATACATTACGACATATTTTATTCACTCTAGAGTATATATCATGTTTCTGTGTTATTAATATTGCTTATTATGTCATATTAGATGAATTGGGATAGATAAATAAACCAGAGATGATGATAGTGTCATATTGAAGCATAATAAACTCGGCTTCCTCTTGCCTCCTACCTGTCTTCTATATGGCAACAAGTCAATAAAGGTAAGTGTGATGTTAAATGTTCATTTATCCATTTTATTAGTGCTTTATATTTATTTGTCATTGTTTTCTGTATGTATATCTATATTTAATCCTTAAAAAAAATATTTTTTGTTAATACTTTTGGGTGTCTGAAACGGATTAATTGGATTTCCATTATTTCTTATGGGGAAAATTAATTTATTTATATTGTTTATGTCATATTAGATCAATTGTGATAGGCAAATAAGCTGTAGTGTTGATATTAGCGTAATAATAAAGCATACTCTCCTGCTTCATGAGACTGAGCTCATGACAACCGACAGCGGCTTCAAAGCCACCTTATCGTTAATGGATAATGTACTGTGTAGGTGCTTTACATAATGAGAAGCATTTTTTTTATTCATTGGAACAATGGCTAGGACTAAAAGTAAGCAGGTTAAAACAATAAATGGAGAAAAAGAAATTGGAGTGACTTATGCAGCAAGTAGTGCCACCAAACAGTACCAGCAGGTTGGTGTGGCGACCCTGGAAATTTGAAATTATGCTAGCCAAAATTAGTGCCGAATAACTGAAGGAACCGAATAACTGATTGCCGGATTTGTGACGGCAGACCTGTTTTACAATTGAGCACAATTTAAAACAATGAAGTTTAAACAATTTTAAGTTTGAGGAATCATCAAGCACAATTTGCAATAATGAAATATTACAATTTAGCACAATTTAAAACAGTGAAATTGAAACAATTTTAAGTTTGAACTAAATCTTCAAATACAGTGGACCCCTGCTTTACGATCAGCTCCCAATGCGACCAATTATGTAAGTGTATTTATGTAAGTGTGTTTGTACGTGTATGTTTGGGGGTCTGAAATGGACTAATCTAATTCACAATATTCCTTATGGGAACAAATTTGTTCAGTACTGGCACCTGAACATGCTTCTGGAATAAAATATCGTAAACCGGGGGTCCACTGTAGTCGAGTAGTCATAAATTATTTAGGATTTTTTTGAGTAATTGGTAAGGGTTAAGTATAGTGTTTGGTTAATTTTGGGATGAGGTGATATCTAAGTTGAGCCTTAAATTGATTTGCAGGCAGGGGCCCTTTAATGTGTTCTGGCAATGAATTCCAGATTTTTGAGCCCTTTATGTGGATAGCATTTTTGCAGAGGAAGAGATGGACAGGAGGGATATCGAAGAGTGATTTGTGCCTTGTGTTATGCCTGTGTGTTCTGTTGTAGTCAAGTAGGAGTTTGAGAGGAGGGTTAATGTTTGGGTATAATGTTCTGTGTATGTAGAGGGCACAATAATAAGTGTGGATGTTTTGCATATTAAACAAGTTAAGGCTTTTAAGAAGCGATGGAGTGTACTGTCTAGTGCAGTAGTTGGTAATCAATTGTGCAGCAGCCTTTTGTTGGGTTATTAAAGGTTTAAGGTGATTTGCTGTGGTTGAGCCCCATGCACAAATACCATATTTGAGGTAAGGGTAATTGAGAGAGTGATAAAGAGCAAGCAGAGCTGTCTGGGGTACATAGTACTGTATCTTTGAAAGGATGCCTACTGTTTTGGAGACTTTCTTGAATATTTCCTGTATGTGGGTCTGGAATTTGACTGCGGTCAAGGTGAAGACATTGAAATTTACCCTGTGTCTTGAAATGGGTGAACCATTTATCAATATGTTTAGCTGCACATTTGAAGCTCCGTTTCCAAATAGCATGAAGTAGGTTTCGTCTATATTGAGAGTTTGTTGGTAGCCATCCAAGTACGTAGATATTTTTAGTACATCATTCATAGTGTCTGTTAGAATAGTTGAATTTCATTGAGAGAAGACATAAGTAGTGTCTTCTGCGAATTGGGAACCGTGAATTTGCAGTGGTCCACTGTACTCTGATAATTATACTTGTGTACCTGTACCTAAATAAATTTACACACTGCGCTGGCGTGCAGGTACACATTAAAATCACTAAGTGTGTTTTACTAGTCTCGATGATGCCATATTAATAATAATGCGCAATAATAATCACTCTGAGGCACATTAAATGTCGTATATTACATTAATACGTATAAACATTTTCATTAATCCCTCTGATATTTTTTCAAAATTATATAATAAACATGCAGTTTAACGCACAAACATGATAAATACACCCCATGGTAGAATAAATTAACATTAATATGAGATGTTACATGTATGGACCAAAACCAGACATGTTCATCTGCTTGTTTACGTAACTCCCCATCTCTCTATCTCATTTACTCATTCTGTTTACTTGTTTTACCTCATTTACTCACCTCTCACCCTACATTAAGGCTTCAAATATTTTAAGGTAAGTAATGAGTGTACTGTGTGTGTATTTTACTTTTTATTGTTTTTAATACCTAGTTCTATTGCTAACTTAATGTATGTTAGTGAAAACTTGTTATCTAGCATTTATATGCATAAAAAGTTGCTTTCTGTTTTCCGGCAATGTCCGCTTTTCAGTGGTAGCCTGGAACCTAACCTGCTGTATAAGTGGGGCCCTACTGAACATACAATACTTAAAAAAAAAAAAAAAAAAAAAAAACTTGAGGATGCAGTACTCTCCAGTTAAGTGCTCTCATCTTGCATACATCTTTTAGAGGTGATAGTGTGAATGACAGGATCATCTTTCTTCATCTGACAGAGCTTGATAAGGATCCATGTTGATTACAACTGCTGGAGGAGGAGGGTGACAGGTTTTTTTTTTTTTTTTTTTAAATTTTGTAACTTTTTGATGAGATTGGGTAGTTATTTTTATTTTGATCTGATGAGGGTGAAGTCTAGAATCTTTCCTTAATTCATCGTATAACGTAACAAATCTTTGAGGACAGTTGGGTTGCTAGATTATGGGGGGGGGGGGGAATAAACATGATATTAGGAGATGGGGGAAACTCATGTGCCTCTTAAGAAAACTGTGATCAGTCTTGATTACATTCTGTTAAAAAAAAAAAAAATGGTTAATTGTCAGTTAGAAACTTGTGCATGAACTTGCAATAAATCTTAGCATCTTGCTTTTTTCAGTGTCTTTTACCAGTTTGTCTTGAAAGATTTAAAGTAATTCCTGTTACTGGAGCTGAATTGAGCGAGCCGAAGTTATGATCAGATTCAGGCCATCAGCTTCGTGGCATAAGTGATATTCTTCTCAGTTATTTGCTTAGGACATCTATCATGGTGCATTTTCAGAAATAATTCAAAGTTAATTATCTGATTGATCTCTGAAAGCTGGGACATCACTCTAGTCATATAATAAATTATCACTTCATGTTAATTTTTTTATATAATTTGCTGGTACAATTGAAGGCAAGAATTGAATTTGATTTTTATTATTGTTTAAAGTTACTAGTTTAATGAGCCCAAGTACGTATCTTGACATGATTGTACATTTCATGTCACACTCGGAAGTGCTGGAGTGTTTCTGTAATTGGCTAAGTATTTGATTCTAACTTAATATATCATTAGGTTCCGTTTGACGATTAGATAGGCTGTACTTATTTCAACATAGTTATCTAGTATCATATCTTGTCCCACTGTATTTCTATTGTAACTAACTTTCTGTATATTCATCTTTATTCAGTCATTCCACAAAACTGAGGTTTATTGAATCAGTTTGAAATAAGTCATAATTTTGAAATTATACCATTTGTTCACTAGCTACTTTTCTTGTAGTTAACTGCATAAGGAATCCTACTTAATAGTCTAATTCTTAAGTAACTTCTAAGAATTAGGATTAGTTTCCCCAAAATGCATTGCATATTAGTGGCTTTTGTACCTACCAATGTTTCTTGCATGTAAACTATATTATTTATACCACATAAATAAAATTGTGTTGTAATAATTTTTTGTCAGCTACCATGCTGGAAGATGGCTGGTGTTAGGAATGAAAATGTTAAATTAAAGATGTAATCTCATCTATTTGGATTTATTTTTGAGCTAGCTTGCTAGAACATGCCATTTTGAATTTCCTTGAAACAGTACATGAACAGAAATGCTTCATTACTAAAAAGTTCCATATTTCTTTAATGTTTTCCTCTAAATAGTGTATGAACCTCCTACATGTGTACCATAAAGCTGTTTATAAAATTTTAAATATTGTTGAAAAATGAACTGTAATCATGATGAGTGAAGTTTTTGGTATGTATCTGGTTAGTGTGACTTATTGATCAGTGTGATTTATTGATCAGTGTGTACTGGTTAATTGAGCATCTAATGCACTCTGCTTTATTAAAGTTATCTGCTTAACACATTCTGTAAACATTTGAAAGACCAAGTTATTTCATTAATAAGGATTGTCACTTAGGTAAAAAGAAAGGTTCAGATGAAATTTTAATACTGGTTACATTATGCCTCTGCCTTACATGGACATTACAAACAAATGCTTTGATTTGTATTTTGTGTTTTGCTAATCACCTGCTTTTCTGACTCTAACACAAAGAAAGCATTAAAATGATATATATTTTGTTTTGTTTAGTTTGTGGATACCTGATCAAACGTTGCTTGGGCTGGGGTTACAGCCTCATCACCTCCCAAAGTAAGAATACACTTCAGGCTCTGATAGTACAATGATGTTACACATCTATTTATTAGAATTTGTTTTAATCACTTCGTGATTTTTTTTTTTTTGTGTATTTGCACAGGTTTGTATTTGTTAAATTTAGTACGGTATTTTGTTTCAAGATAGCTCCTGAAATTGATTACAGTTGGTGTAGTATATTACTACAGTATATTAGTCGTACTGTAGGGTGAGAAGGAAATGTAGATCTTAAAAGAGTATTGTTAAAATTAACATTAGTACAAAACAGTAGTATAACAGCTTGGTATCTACCAATAATTGTTTGTGGTATTTAAATGTATTTAAATTCTTTAGTTTTCATCCTACAAGGCTCTCTAACCTCCCCAGTTGACACCACTTTTATTTGTAATGTTTATTATCTTTCTCACAGTGAAATGCATGATAAATTTTTTTCTAAGTTTTTAATTTGATTATTATCTAAATTTGACCGTTCTTGTGCTCATTAAAAAAAATCATGTTCATGCAATTTGACTTTAAACTTATTTTATTCTTTCATAAATTTCTTATTTTAGAAATTGAGAAAAAGATGCACTACATGTTTTTAGGACTTCCCCCAAATATAAATTAAGGTGTGATATAACTGATAATGTTTACGGAAAAATTAAATAGGATTGCATAAGGGCCAGGATTTGTATTTAACTTTTTATGATAGTACAGTGGTACCTTGACTTACTAGTGCCCCAACTTACAAGTTTTCTGTGTTACGAGCCGCCACTCGGTCAATTTTTTGCCATGAGTTGCGAGCCAAAATCCGATTATGAGTGAGCTTCAGATATGCTGCCACTAGTTGGCACAGCGAACGTCACATCTGCCTAGCATCCCACATCTCTCTCATTCAGTGCACATGGTTACCTCGCCGAGGAAGCATCTCTTGTGTTCTGCTTGCGTTTTGTGCTTTTTTTGTGTAGTTATTTTGCCAAATTTTTTTTTCTAACTATGGGCCCTAAGAAAGTAAGTGCAAAGGACAGTACTGAGACAAAGAAGAGAGGATGATGATCATTGAATTAAAACATGAAATCATAGAAAAACACTAGCGAGGGGTGTGCGTGTGTGTGTGTGTGTGTAGTAGACTTGGCGAGGCAGTACGAGTGTAGTACGTCTACGATATGTACCATACTAAAGCAGGAGCAGTCGATAAAAGCTATAACGCCAGCCAAGGGCATTAAAATAATTTCTAAGCATTGAAGTGTAGCATTAAGAGTGTAGCAAGTAAGTTAAGTGATTAAGCAATAGTTTATGACGAATGAAAGCAACTGAAAAAGCTCAAAAGGAAACAAACTCCTCCGGTCTCCTCTGCCTATCTTTTCCACCCTTCACCTCTGCCAGCATCTTCCGTTAGCCCAAGTCGTCTGATCTCTAAGGTAAATGCACTTTATAAAGCCAGTTTTTCTTTACATTTCTTTTATTATGTTTTTTTGGGGCTGGAACGGATTAATGGCATTTCAGTTAATTTCAGTGAGGAAAATTGATTTGATATACGAGCAAATTGAGTTACGAGCTCGGTCACGGGATGAATTAAACTCGTAAGTCAAGGTACCACTGTATTGCTTAATTGTGTGGCTCTCAGACCCTACAAAGTGGATGTTCAGTCAATTTAAAATTGATGCACTCCTTGCAAACTATTGGGTTACATATATCAACATCCAGGGAGGTGTTATTGCCCTGTCATATGAATGATAAAACAAGAGCCTGTTAAATGCAGTTTCACTCATGAAAAGATTGCTGATCTTTACATAGTTTATCAGGCTCATCTTAGTATTTTTGCATGCAATTTACACTTACAAGTATCATCTTTACCATGTTCCTTCAGTTAGGATTTGAGATCTCTCTCTGTTTAAATCCCAAAGGAAAGTGAGTTAGAATTCTTTACCCATAGTACAGTCATACAAGGCATGACTGATTGGATTGCCAGGGGCAAGGTGTTGATAACCATCTCCCCTCTTTTCCCCTCCCAGCAATTATGTAAAAAAAATGTTGAATTGAAATGTTTGTGGATATAATGCAGATCTGAATTGATTGCTTGTTATGATTGAAAGGAAAATAAACATCTTAACTTGAATAGGAAAGAAATAAATCTTATGCAGAAAACCCCACTCATAATGTGTGGATTATTCTCCTGAAAATTATCATTCAGTGTAATATAGCATTACAGAAAGTGAAGAACATATGGAAAAAATAGGGTTATATTCCAGACACCTCCAGAATTTTCCAAGATTTTTTTTTGAGTTCATTTTTGTACTAGATATAAATTACTTAAAAACATAATTTATATTCTGGAAGTATTTGGTACCTAAATTTCATGACCCTAGATAAGATTAATGTGCCTGCTGTACTGGGGTGGATCACTGTGGTTCTTGTCATTGTGGCTGCAGAGTTGTATTGGAGTGCTCATATATTGTGTAAGGCATCTGTAGTATGTTACATCCTTCAGTGCTTTATAGATCTGTCCAAAAAGCTTTAACCCTTTGAGGGTCGACAGGCCCTCTCCGAAACTCGTTCTCAGGGTCGGCCAAATTTTAAAAAAAAAAAAATTATTTTCTCTTATGAAAAGATAGAGAATCTTTTCCCGATCATAAAGACACCAAAAGTTTGAAATTTGATAGAAAACTTAGGGAATTATGCTCTCGCAAAGTTAGCGGTCTCGGCGATGTTTACACATCGGCGATTTTGCCCACTTTGAGCCCCATTTTCGGCCAATTTCACTGTACTAGTCGACAAAAAACATGAATATTTCGCTAGAACTCCATTTTTTCTATCGAATGGGTGCAAGAAACCACTCATTTATGAAATTCAACTATCCAGTACAGTTGTCAGAATTTAGCAATTTTGCCAATTTCACACAAATTTCAAAAGATGCCAATTTCCGAATAGGGTCCAGAATAAACAAGAAAGACATTCCTGGCACTAAAACGACATTTCCTCTAGTCATTAGTCACGTCTCAAGGCCCCTCTTATATTCTTTTGCTTTCCACTTTGAATTTTTATTTTCACAAAAAATATAAGATTTACTGTTATGCAGACTACTGCATTAGTGTCAAAAATGGTATAAATATTATTGGTGCACTTGTGAAAGAATATTAGACTCACCAGTTGACGTGTATTGCACGCTTGGCACGATTTGTTTACTTTTGAAGTTTGGTAAAAATCGAACATTTCTGCTACTTTGAGCTCAATTTCAAGGCACCTTTCTTTGTAAAACCAGTCAAAATCATCTTAATTTCTGTAATATGCCTTCCATTCTATAAAATGAGACCAAGAAAACTAGAATACAACAATAAATACCATACGAAAATACACTGCAAAGTCGCTGATTTATTAAAAAAAAATGGTCAAAGTTTTTTTTTTTCTCATTATGCACTGTGTGCTGCAGGATTTTTTTTAGACTGTGCACACTGACCACATAGACCCATTCTTTCATATGAAGGCCTACCAGCTTTCTCCCACTAGATTTGAGGCCGCTAGAATTTATGAGTACTAGTACGTCAAAAACCCCTACGCGTAAGACGTACTAGTACGACGAAAACCCTCAAAGGGTTAATATGAAGAAAAGCATACTCTTTGAAGTTTTCAAATAGTCTTTTTATTAAACATACACTGTTATGAAGCCTTGCACAGTTTATAATACATTAGGCTTACTTGAATACTAAGGTGGCCCCATTGTTTTTTTTACCTTTAGTGCACACATTTGGTAACTTTTCTACCTTACTTACCTGTAGCGACCTCCTTGATATTCTTCTGAGCAGTTAATGATCTGTATTGGCCCTTTCTCTCCCACGTAGCCCTGTGTTATTGCCACCAGTAGCTTTTGTCACTCTGAGTCTTCAGCACATTGCTCTCAGATGTGCTGTGAGTGGTATGTTTTGGCCTAGACATAAGAGAATGGGCTTGTACATTGGGTGTGCACAGTATAAAAAGAATCCGCCAGACAATCCATGACCTTGTGTTTGGTTTGGTTTAAAATAGTGACTTTAAGGTATTTTCTAGGGCGGGTTTTATTGTTTTATCTGTTTCTTCATATCAAGTGATGGAATGGAAGACATACTAGCCAAATACTGTTGATTTTGATGGGTTTCATACTGGAGGTAGTTTGATGCAGGCTTCAGAATAGTGTAAATGTTCAAGTTTTTGCAGTTTTGAAAAGGAAGAATAGGATCCCCTACCTCGTCAATCTGTTTTATGGGTTTTTACTAGGTCTGCTTCAATTATTAGGATGGCCTAAACCATGACTAGTCATTCTTAGTTATATTTATTATCTGGGAAATAGGGTAAAACTTCAGTTTTCTTGTGTGATAGGAGAGGCCTGGAGATGTGATTAATGAACAGAAGAAATGTTGCTTTAGTGACTGGAGTGCCTAGTGTGTTTATTTTGGACTGTTTTAAGTTGTAATTTGTTGAATTTTGTGTAAAATTGGCCAAATTAGACTTCTGGGCTCTTTATAGGGTAGTTCTGATAGTTGAATGGACAATTTCTTATGCTTCAGTCTGGGGAACAGTAGGCATACTGGCAAAATAAGGTTCATTTGAGCAATGGAATTGGATTAAATAGCACTGCGGGCAAATTCACCAATGCATAAATTACACCCAATCGGGAAATTTACTTTCACGTAATTTCATCAGTTTTCCATTAAATTTCATGTATTTGGTGTTGTTACCTTCAGTAAAAGATTCACTACCATTTTAGACACAAATACAATTTTTAACCCTTTGGGGGTTTCGGACGTACTAGTACAGCTTAAGACCCAGGGTTTTTGACGTACTACTATGCCTAAATTCTAGCGCCCTCAAATATAGTGAGAGAAAGCTGGTAGGCCTACATATGAAAGAGTGGGTCTGTGGTCAGTGTGCATAGTATAAAAAAAATCCTGCAGCACACAGTGCGTAATGAGAAAAAAAAAATTTGACCGTGTTTTTGGATTAAAACTGCGACTTTGCACTGTATTTTCGTATGGTATTTATTGTTGTATTCTAGTTTTCTTGGTCTCATTTTATAGAATGGAAGACATATTACAGAAATCGAGATGATTTTGACTGGTTTTACAATGAAAAGTACCTTGAAATTGAGCTCAAAGTAGCAGAAATGTTCGATTTTTACAAAAGTTCAAAAGTGCGCTGATATTATTTATACCATTTCTACACTAATGCAGTTGTCTGCAAAACAGTAAATCTTATTTTTTTAGTAAGAATAAAAATTCAAAGTGGAAAGCCAAAGAAATATAAGAGGGGCCTGGGGATGTGACTAACAAACAGAGAACTTGTTATTTTAGTGCCAGGAATGCCTTTCTTGTTTATTCTGGACCCTATTCGGAAATTGGCATCTTTTGAAATTTGTGTGAAATTGGCAAAATTGCTAAATTCTGACCACTTTATTGGATAGTTGAAATCGGTACATGGGTGGTTTTTTTGTACTCATTCGATAGAAAAAATGGAGTTCTAGCGAAATAGTTATGATTTTTGTCGACTAGTACACTGGAATTGGCCGAGAATAGGGCTCAAAGTGGGCAAAATCACTGATGCGTAAAGATTGTCGAGGCCACTAACTTCGCGAGAGCATAATTCCGTAAGTTTTCCATCAAATTTCATACATTTGGTGTCCTTATGATCGGGAAAAGATTCTCTATCTTTTCATTAGATTTTTTTTTTTTTTTTTTTTAAATTTGGCCGACCCTGAGAACAAGTCTCTGAGAGGACCTGCCGACCCCCAAAGGGTTAATCTTGACACTGTCAGCTCTTAATATTTGGGGTTGTGACAGTTGAAAGATTAATGCACAAGCTCTTATTTTTTTCTAAGTTTGATTAAACAAATAGTCGGTTTGTTCACACACACAGTTTGCAGGTAGTTTCTATCATAAGGACAGTACTTCTAAGCATATCCAGTGCTTCCATTTTCAAGAAAGTTTTTTTTTTTTTTTTTTTTTTTTTTTTTTTTTTTTTTTTTTTGCCATGTAAGGATATGCATTTTTTTGCTCTAGGGTGCTTTAAATGTATATTACGTGTGGATGGGGTGGCCATACCTATAACATCTGACCTCTTACAATAAATACTACTCACCTCTCACCCTACATTAAGTCTGTATTTATTTTATGATAAGTAATGAATGTACTGTGTGTGTATTGTACTTTCTATTGTTTTTCTTTTTAATGACTAGTTTTATTGATGACTTAATATATGTTAGTGTAAACTTGTTTGGCATTTATATCATTTATAAGTGAAAAAACTGGCGTTCTGCTTTCTGGCTATGTCCGCTTTTCGTTGGTAGCCTCAGACCTAACTTGCCTTGTAAGTGGGGCCCTACTGTATAGAATGCAACTGTAGGTGGTGGTTTTGATTAGCAGTGTGAGAGAAGGCAGGCTGATAAGAGACGTACCATGTCATGTATTAGCCAAATTTTTGGAAGTGCCCATAATTTTACATCAATTATCCTCTTAACCCTTTGAGGGTTTTGGCCGTACTAGTACGGCTTATGACCCAGGGTTTTTGACGTGCTAGTATGCCTAAATTCTAGCGCCCTCAAATCTAGTGGGAGAAAGCTGGTAGGCATACATATGAAAGAATGGGTCTGTGGCCAGTGTGCACAGTATAAAAAAATCCTGCAGCACACAGCACATAATGAGAAAAAAAAAACTTTGACCGTGTTTTTGGAATAAAGCAGCGACTTTGCACTGTATTTTCGTATGGTATTTATTGTTGTATTCTAGTTTTCTTGGTCTCATTTTATAGAATGGAAGACATATTACAGAAATTGAGATGATTTTGACTGGTTTTACAATGTAAAGTACCTTGAAATTGAGCTCAAAGTAGCAGAAATGTTCGATTTTTACCAAAGTTCAAAAGTAAACAAATCATGCCAAGCGTCCAATACACGTCAACTGGTGAGTCTAATGTTCTTTCGCAAGTGCGCCAATATTATTTATACCATTTTTTACACTAATGCAGTAGTCTGCATAACAGTAAATCTTCTATTTTTTGTGAGAATAAAAATTCAAAGTGGAAAGCAAAAGAATGTAAGAGGGGCCTTGGGACATGACTGATGAACAGAGGAAATGTCATTTTAGTGCCAGGAATGTCTTTCTTGTTTATTCTGGACCCTATTCGGAAATTGGCATCTTTTGAAATTTTTGTGAAATTGGCAAAATTGCTGAATTCTGACCACTGTACTAGATAGTTGAAATTGGTAAATGGGTGGTTTCGTACACTCATTCGATAGAAAAAATGGAGTTCTAGCGAAATATTCATGTTTTTTGTTGACTAGTACAGAGGAATTAACCGAAAATAGGGCTCAAAGTGGGCAAAATCGCTGATGTGTAAACATCGCCAAGACCGCTAACTTTGCGAGAGCATAATTCAGTAAATTTTCCATCAAATTTCATACTTTTGGTGTCATTATGATCGGAAAAAGATTCTCTATCTTTTCATTAGAAAAAATTATTTTTTTTTTTGAAATTTGGCCAACCCTGAGAATGAGTCTCGGAGAGGACCTGTCGACCCTCAAAGGGTTAAACGTCCAAACATTGATCTACGTTCTCTCACCCAGTGCTCCAAATGTTTTGAAAAAAAAAAAATTAAATTAAAGTGGGCAATTTTTTGTGTAAAAAGACCAAAAAAAAAAAAATTAGGGTCATTTCTTACCGAGATATAAGGCCGCAAAGTTGGCGCTGGATGCTCACCTGACAGCAACATGGAGTCTTGCCGCTTGCAGAAGTGTTGCTGATATACTTTTTTTTTTTTAATTTGTATAATTTTTATGTTCTGATAATTACAATTTGTAGTAGTTCTTGTGATTTCATAGCCAATCTTTGTTCTGACACTAATATTAGATACTGAAATAGTACTCAGATAGTCACAAACACACTGACAGGCGAACATTTTCACCTGCCTTGGCCACATACTATAGTCTAGAAATATATAGATAGTATTTATAAGTTCCAGCAATGTTTTAGACATGCTGGAGTATATATGAAACTCCTTGAAGTACGGTGTAAGACAAGTCACTCCACTACTGGCAGTGGAGTAGCTTGATCGCTAGCGCAGTCAGCTCACACATTGAGTTCTGGAGTTTGAATCTCCTCCAGTATGGCTGGAAAACATTAGGGATGTATTTCCATAAGACACCTTTTGTCCTTTTTCACCCAACAGTAAAATGGGTACCTGGGAGTTAGTTGACTGGTGTTGGTCTCATCCTGGGACAAAAACTGACCTAATTTGCCCGAAATGTTCTGCATAACAAAGGGCTTTCTATATAGTAATATGTCATTGATGTCAGCTAAGCCTGTGTACAGTGTACTTTTTTTATTTATTTCCCCCCCCCCCCCCCCAACAAGTCGGCCATCTCCCACCGAGGCAGGGTGACCCAATAAAGAGAAAATCCCCAAAAAGAAAGTACTTTCATCATCATTCAACACTTTCACCACACTCGCACATTATCACTGCTTTTGCAGAGGTGCTCAGAATACAACAGTTTAGAAGCATATATGTATAAAGATACACAACATATCCCTCCAAACTGCCAATATCCCAACCCCTCCTTTAAAGTGCAGGCATTGTACTTCCCATTTCCAGGACTCAAGCCCGACTATATGAAAATAACCGGTTTCCCTGAATCCCTTCACTAAATATTACCCTGCTCACACTCCAACAGATCGTCAGGTCCCAAGTATCATTCGTCTCCATTCACTCCTATCTAACACGCTCATGCACACTTGCTGGAAGTCCAAGCCCCTTGCCCACAAAACCTCCTTTACCCCCTCTTTCCAACCCTTTCGAGGACGACCCCTACCCCTCCTTCCTTCCCCTATAGATTTATATGCTTTCCATGTCATTCTACTTTGATCCATTCTCTTTAAATGACCAAACCACCTCAACAACCCCTCTTCTGCCCTCTGACTAATGCTTTTATTAACTCCACACCTTCTCTAATTTCCACACTCCGAATTTTCTGCATAATATTTACACCACACATTGCCCTTAAACAGAACATCTCCACTGCCTCCAACCGTCTCCTCGCTGCTGCATTTACCACCCAAGCTTCACACCCATATAAGAGTGTTGGTACTACTATACTTTCATACATTCCCTTCTTTGCCTCCATAGATAACGTTTTTTGACTCCACATATACCTCAACGCACCACTCGCCTTTTTTCCCTCATCAATTCTATGATTAACCTCATCCTTCATAAACCCATCCGCCGACACGTCAACTCCCAAGTATCTGAAAACATTCACTT
Organism: Cherax quadricarinatus; assembly: GCF_038502225.1. NCBI lineage: Eukaryota > Metazoa > Arthropoda > Malacostraca > Decapoda > Parastacidae > Cherax > Cherax quadricarinatus. The sequence goes on from NC_091293.1 coordinate 81,110,113, forward strand.
CTTCCATACTCCTCCTCCCCAATTTGATATCCAATTTTTCTTTATCTAAATCATTTGATACCCTCATCACCTTACTCTTTTCTATGTTCACTTTCAACTTTCTACCTTTACACACATTCTCAAACTCATCCACATGTACATGTACTTGTAGTAAATAAGGATATTTTATATTGTGCACTGCCTTGGCTTTATTTGTTTTCACTCCTACACACAAATGTGTGTGTCTGTTTGTCTCTGCTTATGTCTGTCTTCTTCTGTCTGTCTTCTTGTCTCTGTCTCGGAGAGAGAGCCACTCATAAACTAACAGGTGTTACACACGATGGAGTCATCACATCCGATTCCTGAACGAATGAAAATGCATATTACGTACTTGCCTTACGTCTACAAGCACAATATAGCACTTTGTCTGGATTTTTTGGTTATCCCAGGTAATTTACACTGTATAATTTATATTTTTGTACCTGTGAGGCAGAGACATAGAGAGAGAGGCAGAGACTTGGAGACTTAGAGACTTAGACTTAGAGACAGACACAGACAAATAGTGATAAAGACAGACAGACGGAGATAGAGACAGCCAATCAGCCATCCACCCAGCTAGCCGAACATGTATTACACACATTCCAGAATTGTTTCTCTGTACTTCGAGCATCGATTATATGAAATTTTGGCAGGTTGACACTACCAGTGGTATCAAATTTGAAAGGGTGTTGAACAAATGTTGCACATGGATTAATATCGAGGTTTTTTTATATTTCCTCAACCACTTGTGGCCACATCCATCTCAGAGCCACTAAACTCAGAGTTAAGACATGACATCAGTGAATCCCTGGTGTTTGTCGTCCTGTTTGCTCTAGCTGACACTCAGTTGAACTGGTGCTCCCACAAGGTACTAAGTGGTCCCAGATTTTTTTTTTTATTCTGCACACTCCAAGCATTAACCCTTTCAGGGTCCAAGGCCCAAATCTGGAGTCACGCACCAGTGTCCAAGAATTTAAAAAAAAAAAATGTTATTTTTTCTTATGAAATCGTAGAGAATCTTTTTGTGAAGGTAATAAAACAAAAAGTACGAAATTTGGTGGAAAATTGACGAAATTATGCTCTCGCGAATTTTGATGTGTCAGCGATATTTACGAATCGGCGATTTTGCCGACTTTGACTCCCATTTTAGGCCAATTACATTATTCCAATCAACCAAATTCTTAGCTATTTTACTAGTATTACTTCTATTCTATCGATTGAGCACAAGAAATCGCCAAGTCAACTGTTTCAACTACAAAATAAAGTGATCGGAAATTGTTAATTTGGCCAATTTAACACAAAGTTCAAAATATTCCAATTTCAAAATAGGGTCCAGAATGAACAATGTAGGCATTCCTGGCACTAAACTAACATTTCCTCTGTTCATTAGTTATGTTTTGAGGCTTTACAAATAAATTCCATTTTGATTTTTTATTCACTTAATGAATTTTTATTCACACCAAAAAATAGAAGATTTACTGTTATGCAATACTGTAATAATTGTATAAATATCATCACCATATTTGTGAATGTATATTAGACCCACCAGCTGACGTGTATTAGACGTGTGAGGTCGTTTGTTTACTCTTGAATATCGGCAAAAATTTAACATTTCCGCTACTTTGAGCTCAGTTTCAAGCCATTTCCAATGCTAAAACCAATCAAAATCATCTCTATTTCTGTAATATGTCTTCCATTCTATCAAATGAGACCAAGAAATCGCAAATACAACTATAAAAAACCGAAAAATCATGATTTCATTTTTTTTCTCTCATTATACACAGTGTGCTGCAGGATCTGTTTTATGTGGTGCACACATACCACATAGATGTATTCTCTCATATCTAGGCCCAAATGTACCACTCACAGTTTATCAGAGTGAGCTGAGCTCATGGCGTAGATCTACGGTTTGGACCCTGAACATAAAGCCGTAGATCTACGGGACAGACCCTGAAAGGGTTAAGACCCATTCTATACTGACCAGGCATCTTAGGCCAATTGTACAAAATTTGGAGGCAGGATTGATCTACGTTTGGAGCGCTAGTGGTAATAACATAGATCTACGTTTGGACAGTTAAGGGATTATGTATTACCAGTTTCTAAAGTTTTCCCTTCATTATCAGATCTTTTGGTTTCAACTTTCTGAAAAATACTGCACCAAAATTGAGCAAGATGAAGTTGTATGGTTTACTGTATATTCAAGAGTAGGAATTAAAAAAAGACAAGCTGTTTTAGAAATGCTTGTGGAAAAGGGGAGAATAGATTTATTTATTTATTTTATGTCTTTGCAAACAGTACATTGAGATTTTGTATTTACAATAGTGGGTTGCAATGCAGAGAGAGCCTCTATTATGCCTAGGCATTATGGACCAACTTAAGATTATTGGCTTACAGACTGCTTAACACTAAGAAGTATATCATAGTTGTACAGTAGGATAGTAATTATTTCATAGTTGTACAGTTGATTATTAATTATAAATGAATCAAAATTTGTATAAGACAAAAGATATATTCATATATTCAAAAATGCTTTTTGTGAAAACAATGATTCAATTATATTCCTGTCAACAATGGATAAAAGGTTCAAAGTGATTGTTGAAGTTATGATGTGGGTGTACATAAGTGAGTATATGTGTACTGAGTATTTAGCGTTTAGTCTAGGGTGATTAAGTGGCTTTTGAGAAGAGTCTTAAATTGATTTTCAGACTGGGTTACTTTAATATCTTCTGGTAATGAATTCCATATTTTGGGGCCCTTTATGTGCATAGTTTTTACACAGTATGATATGGACACTAGGTATATCAAAAAGAGATCTGTGTTGTGTGTTGTGGTCATGTGCCCTGTTTAGGCTGGTGAGGAGAAGTTTGAGTGGAGGGTTTATATTTGCATGTATTTTTTTTTTTTTTTTTGTTCGCCAGTACTCTCCCGGCCCGGGTCTTTTCCAAGTAGCGGTGACCCGGCAGATTCAGACTTTTAAAAATTGGTGGAGTATGCTGGCAGGAGTGGGAATTTATCATTTTTACTGCTGCATTTTGCTGGGTTATTAGGGGTTTTAGGTGATTGGATGTTGTTGATCCCCAAGCACAAATTCCATAGGTGAGATAAGGGTATATGAGTGAATGGTACAGTGCCAGGAGAGTTGACTGTGGAACGTAGTACCTTATCTTTGATAGTATGCCTACAGTCTTGGAGATTTTCTTGGTGATTTGTTGTATGTGTGTCTGGAACTTAAGGCTACTGTCAAGGTAGATACCTAGGAATTTTCCCTCTGTGAGTCTTGTGACTATTGATCCGTTTAGCGTTATGTTAATTGGATCATTTTCAGCTTTGTTTCCAAACTGAATGAAATAGATTTTATCAGTGTTCAGGGTAAGTTTGTTAGTCATCATCCAGGCAGATATTTTCTGTAATTTGGCATTGCCTGTGTTTGCTAGTATGACTGTGTTTGGGTGCGAAAAGACATATGTAGTGTCATCTGCAAATAATATGGGTTTGAGTAGCTGTGATGCATTCAGTAGATCATTGATGTAGATGAGAAAGAGGAGTGGTCCAAGGACACTTCCTTGTGGGACTCCTACTGTGATTGGTTGGGTGGAAGAGTTTACATCATTTGCATATACATATTGTGTTCTGTTACTAAGGTATGATTTTAGGTAGTTGAGGGAGTGGCCTCTGATACCATAGTTCGTTAATTTGGAGTACAGCAGTTCGGGGTCGACTGTATCGAAAGCTTTACGTAGATCAATGAAAATGCCCAGCGGGACTTCTTTCTGTTCAAGTCCGGTATATATTAGTTCTAGCATGTGTATGACAGCATCATTTGTGCTTTTATTATTCCTGAATCCAAACTGACAAGGGTTTAATATGTTGTGCGAGACAAGGTAGGAATAGATCTGTCTATGAATTAATTTTTCAAAGATTTTTAGAGAGCAGTGGTAAGTTAGATATTGGTCTATAGTTATTCAAGTCAGCTTGGACACCTCCTTTGTGGATCAGAGTGACCCTCGCTATTTTGAGGATTGTTGGGAAGGTAGATGATTCAATGGATTTGTTAAAGAGCTTTGCAATAATTGGTGACAACACTTGAGAAGCTTTTTTTGTACATAAAAGCAGGCAAGTTGTTTGTCTCCTGCCTTGTTTTTAAGGGTGTTTATGATGAGTGTAACTTCTGTGCGGTTGGTTGGAGCTAGGAATAGCGTATTTGGGTAGGTACCAATGAGGTATTCTGATGGACGGGTGTTTGCACTTGGTATTTTGTTCGCTAGATTTTTTCCTATGGTGGAGAAAAAATCATTGAGTCTGTTCGCTGGTTCAGTAGGTGTGGTGTGAGTAGGAGTTCATCTGGTTTTCTTAGTTTGATTGTTTTGTTTTTGGATAACATTTTAGTTCCAAGAATTTCAGATAGTTTTCCAGGTTTTTTTCATGTCACCTTTGATGTTATGTAATCTCAATGTACTGTTTGCAAAGACATAAAATAAATAAAGAAATAAAATAAAGAAATACAATTTTTTAGACCTTATCAGGCTGGTAAGTGCTGACAAGTAACGTTTAGACTGTTCTCTAGTTATTTGACCCATTCTATACTGTTTTTCATATTTGTGTTAATGGATTTGAGGATGCTTGGTGTTAGCCAGGGATTATTCAGTCTCTTTGCTGTGATCTGTTTAGTTTTCTGGGGGCAGTGTTTGTTATAGAGGCTTTGGGCTTCTTGTAGAAAATTATTTATACATTCATTCATATCTGTATATGTTTCGAGCTCGTTTTGCCAGTCGATGTTATTCATTATTATTATTTATTATTAGCACACTGGCCGATTCCCACCAAGGCAGGGTGGCCCAAAAAAGAAAAACTTTCACCATCATTCGCTTCATCACTGTCTTGCCAGAAGGGTGCTTTACACTACAATTTTTAAACTGCAACATTAACACCCCTCCTTCAGAGTGCAGACAATGTACTTCTCATCTCCAGGACTCGAGTCAGGCCTGCCGATTTCCCTGAATCCCTTCATAAATGCTACTTTGCTCACACTCCAACTGCACGTCAAGTATTAAAAACCATTTGTCTCCATTCACTCCTATCAAACACGCTCACGCATGCCCGCTGGAAGTCCAAGCCCCTCGCACACAAAACCTCCTTTACCCCCTCCCTCCAACCTTTCCTAGGCTGACCCCTACCCCGCCTTCCTTCCACTAGAGACTGACACACACTTGAAGTCATTCGGTTTCGCTCCATTCTCTCTACATGTCCGAACCACCTCAACAATCCTTCCTCAGCCCTCTGGACAACAGTTTTGGTAATCCCGCACCTCCTCCTAACTTCCAAACTACGAATTCTCTGCATTATATTCACACCACACGTTGCCCTCAGACATGGCATCTCCACTGCCTCCAGCCTTCTCGCTGCAACATTCATCGCCCATGCTTCACACCCATATAAGAGCGTTGGTAAAACTATACTCTCATACATTCCCCTCTTTGCCTCCAAGGACAAAGTTCTTTGTTTCCACAGACTCCTAAGTGCACTGCTCACCCCTTTTCCCCTCATCAGTTCTGTGATTCACCTCATCTTTCATAGACCCATCCGCTGACACGTCCACTCCCAAATATCTGAATACATTCACCTCCTCCATACTCCCTCCAATCTGATATCCAATCTTTCATCACCTAATCTTTTTTTTATCCTCATAACCTTACTCTTTTCAGTATTCACTTTTAATTTTCTTCTTTTACATACCCCAGCAAATTCATCCACTAACCTCTGCAACTTCTCTTCAGAATCTCCCAAGAGCACAGTGTCATCAGCAAAGAGCAACTGTGACAACTCCCACTTTGTTTGATTCTTTATCTTTTAACTCCATGCCTATTGCCAAGACCCTCGCATTTACTTCTCTTACAACCCCATCTATAAATATATTAAACAACCACGGTGACATCACGCATCCTTGTCTAAGGCCTACTTTTACTGGGAAATAATCTCCCTCTTTCTTACATACTCTAACTTGAGCCTCACTATCCTCGTAAAAACTTTTCACTGCTTTCAGTAACCTACCTCCTATACCATACATCTGCCACATTGCCCCCCTATCCACCCTGTCATACGCCTTTTCCAAATCCATAAATGCCACAAAAACCTCTTTTTAGCCTTATCTAAATACTGTTCACTTATATGTTTCACTGTAAACACCTGGTCCACACACCCCCTACCTTTCCTAAAGCCTCCTTGTTCATCTGCTATCCTATTCTCCGTCTTACTCTTAATACTTTCAATAATAACTCTACCATAGACTTATCCCCCTGTAATTTTTGCACTCTCTTTTTGTCCCCTTTGCCTTTATACAAAGGAACTATGCATGCTCTCTGCCAATCCCTAGGTACGTTACCCTCTTCCATACATTTATTAAATAATAGCACCAACCACTCCAAAACTATATCCCCACCTGCTTTTAACATTTCTATCTTTATCCCATCAATCCCAGCTGCCTTACCACCTTTCTTTTTGCCCACTGCCTCACTAACTTCTCCCACACTCACAACTGACTCTTCCTCACTCCTACAAGATGTTATTCCTCCTTGCCCTATACATGAAATCACAGCTTCCCTATCTTCATCAACATTTAACTATTCCTCAAAATATTCCCTCCATCTTCCCAATACCTCTAACTCTTCATTTAATAACTCTCCTCTCCTATTTTTAACTGACAAATCCATTTGTTCTCTAGGCTTCCTTATCCATAGCTGCTATAAAGTTAACTGCTGTCTCGTTATGTAGTCTGAAGGTTACTTTAGTAATGTCGTGTGGCAGTTTGCCCAGATTAGTTATGAGAAAGGTTGGGTAGTGGTCTGTAGTGTTTGTGATTATGCCTGATTTTAAAGGAGATATGGTGTTTGTCCAGATGTGATCTATTAAGGAGATGCTTATCTCGGTGATTCTTGTAGGTTTAGATATTGCTGGTAGCAACAGGCAGTTACTCATTGTGCTTGTGAATTCTGTTACTTGTGGGTCCTGGTCGTGTAATATGTTTGTTGAAATCTCCTGTTAGTAGGTGGTCTTTATTCATGTGTGCATCAGTAATCATGTTTCCCAGTTTTTCACTAAAGTGATAAATGTTTGACTGTGGTACTCTGTAGATGTTTATAATTGTGAGGGGGTTTTTGCAGGTCTTTTGATCTAAATTTGGCTATGATATATTCTCCATGTTCGTCCCTTGTGCAAGATTTATTGATACATTAGAGTTGATTTTAGTAGTATATAGCTGTTCCTCCCCCTTGCTGGTCTGTTCTACAGTTGTGTATGGCCATGTAGCCAGGAATGGTATAGACATCTGTAATATCAGGCTTAAGCCAGGTTTCTGTGAGTGTGATGATTGATATATTGGAATGAAGGGAACTGAGTAATGCTGTGAGGTCATCATAATGTTTGCTCAAGGATCTGACATTGTAGTTAAAGATGGTTATGTTATTGTTTGCACTGAGTAATGTCTTTGCTTGGTCTGCTGTATAGTAATTACTGTTGCTGGTTGATTCATGTAATTCATTTTGTAAAAAGTTTACATCAGGATCTATGCTTGTAATCATAGGATGAGAATAATTTTACGAGCTAGATTTTCTGAGTAAAATGATATAAGATTTATATTGAATCTACAACTAGACTTATGAATTAAGACACCGTGATTATTCTAAAACTTGTAAAAATTTAAAAGAAAAAGGGATTATTACAGAATAGATAATTCAGTTATACACTTATGCATCTAATAGTATCTTAATTATTTTAACAGATGTGAGTTTATAAACTACGGTAGATATTTACAGCTAAAATAAAGGAGCTAATGAATATAATAATAAAAGAATGTATTAAAAGCAAAATCAGTAGCACCTGAGGTAGTCAATAGCACCTGGAGTATTTTAATAAATGTGACTATATGGACAAGAGGGGGGGGGGGGGAAATTAAATCTCCTGAAAATAGCTCTTTAATTGTTGTTAGAACTAGGAGTACAGCAATTACTGAATAAAGGGCAGTACAATGTATTGGTATATAGAGAATTATATCAGAAGAAATGTAAAAAGGGACTAAATTAAGTAGAGATAAAATAACCTTTAAACCTTTGAGGGTCAACAGGCCCTCTCCAAGACTCGTTCTCAGGGTCGGCCAAATTTAAAAAAAAATATAATTTTCTCTTATGAAAAGATAGAGAATCTTTTCCCGATCATAATGACACCAAAAGTTTGAAAATTGATGTTAAACTTACGGAATTATGCTCTTGTGAAGTTATCGCTCTCGGCGATGTTTACGCATCGGTGATTTTGCCCAATTTGAGCCCCATTTTCAGCCAATTCCACTGTGCTAGTCAACAAAAAACATGAATATTTCACTAGAACTCCATTTTTTCTATCGAATGAGTGCAAGAAACCACCCATTTATCAATTTCAACTATCCAGTACAGTGGTCAGAATTTAGCCATTTTGCCAATTTCACACAAATTTCAAAAGATGCCAATTTGAATAGGGTCCAGAATAAACAAGAAAGACATTCCTGGCACTAAAATGACAATTCCACTGTTCATTAGTCATGTCTCAAGGCCCCTCTTATATTCTTTTGCTTTCCACTTTGAATTTTTATTCTCACAAAAAATAGATTTACTGCTATGCAGACTACTGCATTAGTGTAAAAAATGGTATAAATAATATTGGTGCACTTGCAAAAGAATATTAGACTCATCAGTTGACCTGTATTGGACGCTTGGCATGATTTGTTTACTTTTGAACTTTGGTAAAAATCGAACATTTCTGCTACTTTAATCTCAATTTCAAGGTACTTTTCATTGTAAAACCAGCCAAAGTCATCTCAATTTCTGTAATATGTCTTCCATTCTATAAAACAAGACCAAGAAAACTAGAATACAACAATAAATACCATACGAAAATACAGTGCAAAGTCTGTTTTATTCCAAAAACACGGTCAAAGTTTTTTTTTTCTCATTACGCACTGTGTGCTGCAGGATTTTTTTTATACTGTGCACACTGACCACATAGACCCATTCTTTCATATGTAGGCCCACCAGCTTTCTCCCACTAGATTTGAGGGCGCTAGAATTTAGGCGTACTAGTACGTCAAAAACCCTGGGTCGTAAGCTGTACTAGTACGGCCGAAACCCTCAAAGGGTTAAATAGATTGACACTATGATATAAAATTAATCTGAGAGTAAGATTTGCTTTATAGCATAAAGTTTGAGCAATTAATATCACTAAAGAAATATTATTTGAGGTAGTTGATACTAGCTAGTCGAAGATGGTACAAGGAATTGCACAGTAGTGTAGTAGGAACATACACTAGTTTGTTATTTATAGTTTGGGAGCAAAGGGAAAATTAGGTAAGTTTATAAAAGAATTATAACAGTGCTTAAGTAGGAATAAATGGTAATACAGATATTATTAAAGAGTAAGTATCTTATTAACAAGTAATAAATTGTGAAAGGGAAATCTGGGAAGATAACACAAATTAGGTCACACAAGGAACTGTGTGGGACACATGGGATAATGAGGTAGTAAATACTATCTAGGAGGCGATAATTCCAGAATTGTGTGGCGAGAAATAAAGCAGGATGATGGAAATGAGTAATATTCAGTGTTGGTGCTCTGCATGTGAGAAAAGTATAAAGCAAGGAGAGATTCGCCTATATTTTAAGCAAATACAGAAAATTTTAAGCCATGCAAGAAAGTTTGAGACATGAATGGATGACATAGCAGGATATTCTGGAGTGCTTAATACAGAAGACAGTTGGGCACATTTAATAGAGCTATGATTAGAAGAAAGTTTACTAGGCAATAAGAGATTTAAGATAAGAATGCAACATGCAGTCTTCTGGAATGTGTGATTGTAATTACAGCCAGGATTTTTTTTTATACTGACCATGCAGACCTATTCTCTCACATGTAGGCCTACCAGCTTTCTACCACACGATTTGAAGCTGCTAGAATTTTGGCGTTGTATTATGGGACCAACACTGGCTTCGAAGCCGTGGTACAACGGACTGACCCCAAAATCTTGAATATCTTGCCTTTGTTGGTTTGGTGTAATACTTTTATATTCTATAAAAATTATTACTATGAATAATATTTGTTTATAGTATAGTATTTGAATCTTTCCCTTTATTTGTATATATGTTGCTTACATACCAATATCTTTTACATTTCCTGCTTTGTGTAATGCATTGTTGTATTCCACATCAAATTGAATTATTGTACCATATGGTAAAATGCCCCTATTTCTAGATTATGATGAGTTTCTTTTGTATTTGAGTGGCTCCAGTTAGTCCCCTTGATTTATTACAATAGACCGTAATATTACACAGTAGTTATGTTCCTGAAAACTTTGTGACAGATAAATTAGTGTTAGATAAACTGAAGAACTTGTAGGAAAAAGAGGGTTACATTCCTGGGAGCCCCCAAAAAGCCAGACAACTTTTTTTTTTTTTTTAAGACCTCCAGATCATACAAAAATAAAAGTGAATATATAATTGTTGTTCATTGCCGTGATGTATTATGTCTTTTACTGCTTAAGACTAAAAATGCAACAGAAAGTGTTTCTTACCTTAGTGTGGGTGCTGGTGTTTGTCGATTGTGAAGAAAGTGGAGAGTTATGCTGTTGCCCTACTGGGCTGAGATGGATGGTAGAGGTTGTGGTACTGAAGTCGATGGTTGTACTGGAGTGTGCATAAATTCTGTAATGGATTTGTGGGTTGTTTTATCCTGCAGTACATTATACAACTGACGATAAGGCATCTGCTGCTCTAGACACCGTTTCAGGGCACTGCTTCTAGATTTGTCAGGGTCCGGGTCCTCTTCAGTGAAAAAGTCTGACTTTAAGTCAGTAAGGCAGCTATGTCAGTAAATCAGTCGTTCAAATGTGTCAGTCAGTCAGTCAGTCCATCATTCAAGTAAATTGGTCAGTGAGATGACATCCCGGGTTATTCATTACTTGTATATTTACCTTATTCTTTTTAATTGCACAAACTGATGCTTCATTAACCCTTTCAGGGTCCGTCCCGTAGATCTACGGCTTTTCGGTGAGTGTCCAAACCGTAGATCTACGCCAAAATTCTAGCGGCGTCAAATTTAGCGCGAAAGCGCTCATAGGCCTACATGTGAGAGAATGGGTCTGCGCCATGGGTGTGCACCGTAAACAAAAAATCTAGGCGCCTGCATAGCATTGTGGGAACGCCGGCTCAGTCACCCTTGTTCACCATGCCTCGTCGCAAGTCAGCTCTCACTCCCCGGAAAATTGGGACTCTCTTCTTCCTGTCTGATAGTTCTGACACTGATGGAAGTGCAAATGAAGACGAATTCTACGGCTTTGATAAGTTAGTGACCGAAAATAATGACCAGGATATCGATAATAGTGCAGAAAACCCCGACGATCCTCGACCTTCTACCTCTGGTGTGGGCACTCGTGACTCACGGTCGGGTGTTCCTAAACGTAAGAGAAAACTAATATTTTCGCGTGGCCAGGCCTCTGACTTCAGTAATGACGATGATTCTGACGTGGATTGTGATTTTATTGCGCTCGACGATCATTCGAGTAGTGATAGTGAGGAATCATATTCACCAGTGAAGCGTCAGTATGTTCGCCGCCGCATGCGCTCGGGTAGTGTACCCTATGCTGTGCCCAGGGGACGGAGTACATCCCGGAGTACATCCCGTGGCCCTACACCTGTTTTAGGTAGTGATAGTGAGGATGATGTGGCTACACTTGGCATGGATGGGCCACAGGCATCAGTGGATGGTGTTAGTGGTGCTGGTGGTGGTAGTGGCACCGCCATGCGTGACTCACCGTGCCACGCAGGGACCCACGCTGCTGACTCGTCAGTTCAAGGACAAAGCGGAGCGTCAGCCACCAGCCCGCCACAACCACCCGTACAACCAGCCTGTGATGTCCAGTATCCACCACAAAACCGTATGTGGGATTGGCAGCAAAATCCCAATTTTGTTCCCAAGCCTCACCACTTTGATGACTCTCAAAGTGGAATTCTACCTACCTGTCCCCTTGGAACCACGGCCAATGAACTGGAATTCTTTGAATTATTCTTTGACCAGCCATTGATGGAAATTATTGCCAGGGAAAGTAATAAGTACGTATTTTCAGTACACCTTGGCAAATACGATCTTATCACCATAGTCAAGACTACACAGGTGGAAAGAGACGACTGTTGCAGAAATGTATTTGCTTTTTGCAACAATAATGCTTATGCCTCACGTCTATAAGCATAATATAAAAGCATACTGGTCCACAGATCGGCTAATTTCTACCCCATCCTTCAGTGAAATAATACCAGTGAACAGGTTTATCTTACTGTTATGTATGTTGCACTTCTCTGACAAAACCAGGCCTGACAGAAGTGACAGGTTATACAAGATTAGAAATGTTTTCATGTATCTCAAACAAAAGTTCAGGATATACTTTTATCCATTCAAGAATCTTGTGATTGACGAGTCTTTGATTTTGTTCAAAGGTAGACTGTCATTCAAGCAGTATATACCGAGCAAGAGGAACCGCTTTGGTATAAAATTGTTTGTACTCTATGATTGTGACAGTGGCCTGGTGTTGGATATTGTTGTATACACGGGAAGTAAAACATTGAAAGATACCAAGATGTTATTGGGTATCTCAGGTGACGTAGTGAGAAACATGATGGCACCTTATCTTGGTAAGGGGCATACATTATATACCGATAACTGGTACACAAGCCCATTACTCAGTGATTTCATGCGAGTGAACAAGACAGATGTGTGTGGCACAGTGCGTTCTAATCGTAAACATATGCCCAGGCTCAACGCAGGTGTTCATGGTGATGACGTGCAGGTGTTTACTGCCAATGACATCATGGCATTACGGTGGCATGACAAACGAGATGTCACATTGTTGACAACCATTCACCGTAATGAAATGCAAGACAGTGGCAAAGTTGATCGAGTGACTAATGAACGTATTCGAAAACCAGTGTCAGTGATTGATTATACACAAAACATGCGCTTGGTTGACAAGTGTGATATGCAGATTGGTTTTGTTGACTGTGTTCGTAAGAGTTACAAGTGGTACATGAAACTTTTCTTCCATCTCATGGACATTTCAATGCTGAATGCATATAATATGTACCAAATAAAGACTGGTAACAGACCACCGTATGGTGAATTTTGTTTGTCTGTTGTCAGACAACTCATAATGAAGTACCAGGTAACAACACCTGCAATGCAACATGGTCCTCGAATTCATCACGATATACCCAAGCGTTTGAGGAGAGAAGGTGATCATTTCATAATACAGCTTCCTTCAACTCAAAAGAAATTTGCTCAGAAGAGATGCATTGTCTGTGCACAAACAAAACGACGGCAACAAAGACGCAAAGACACTCGGTTTATGTGTGAGGAATGTAAGGTGCCTCTGTGCATGGTGCCTTGTTTCAAGGAGTTCCACAAGCTCCAGCAGTTCTAAAGCCATGTCCAGTGATTGTAAATATGTAAATATATGATAGAACATTAGTATTATACAATATTTGTGCATGTTTATTGTAATAAACAACAGTGGTAAACAATTATATGATAATAACTTTAGTGCGGTTATTGTGTTCAATACAGTGAGTATATATATATATCAATTATATACAGTATTGGTCTCTCAGGCCCCAAATGTTAGTAGGAATAGAAAAAAATTGGAAAAGAAAAGAAAAAACAACTAAAACAACAAAATAATATAATACGCGTATGTGGAATTCGTCGATGTTGCCACCACCACATCATTTTCTATAAACTTCTTGGCACTGTATCTCGGTAAGTACTGATCAGATTCTAATTTTTTTTGTTTTATTACCTTCACAAAAATATGCTCTTTAATTCTGTAAGAAAAAATAATTTTTTTTTTTTTTATTTTTTTTTTTTTTTTTTTTTTTTTTTTTTCAAAATTTCTTGGACACTGGTGAGTGACTTCAGATTTTGGCCTTGGACCCTGAAAGGGTTAAATGCTTATACCTTTTCTTGCCACTTTCAGCAACACTTGTAAGCCTACTGGGTGCCATGATTGCTAAGCAGATACAAGATATGGCAATTAAAAGATCAAAACACAATTCACAAATGCAGCTAACTCCTAGGAGAGAATTGTACTAGACACATATGCAAGAAGACTGGGATGGGGGTGGCAGGGGATGGCAGTAGGTTTCCTCCGCTGACACAGTGGTCTAGCCCACAGCCAGGCAGTAGCCTGAGCGGGGGAAATTTTTCTCCGCCCACAAATGGAACTGTGTTAAGTTAATTTTATAAAGTGTTGTATAAAATTGTCGCAATTTTTCAATAGTGTAATACCCAAAACATGGCAAATAAATCTGTGTAATATAACCGTCTACTCTACATCTTTTACCCAAAAGTTTTCTTTTCTCTTTGAAGCCAAAATGAGCTTAACAGTTCTGTTTCAGCATGGTTTTGTACCTGCTTCCTGCCCTTGGGTTTGTCATACTCGCTTATTAATTGAAACTTTAAAACGTTTTATCATTGACTATTTCAGTGTACTTCAAATTTTTTCTTTTTATTCCAGGAGTTGTGGTAAAATCTTCTGTTCAGAATGTTCAGAGCATAGCATCCCAATCCCACGAGAACAACTATATCAACCTGTTAGAGTATGTGGATCATGCTTCAACCTTGGTATGGAACACACAAAACCAAAAATTCTGGCTGCTGCTTCAAATTAACTGGAGAATAATGCAAATAAGGAATTAGTAATAAGGGTCAAAACTGGTCACTAGCAATGTTAAGGAACAAGTTGGCATGATTTGTTCTATCATAAAGAATTAAAAAGTTTATACAAATGTGACAGCAACAGGGCCACTATTCAAGAAATTTAGCAGTGTAAATTTCATGAAATCCTAACCTTCATTATCAGGAATCTCTCTCATACCATTGGGGGTTCAAATGGTCTATCTTGCTTGGTCACATAGGTCAATTTGGGAAGTGCTCAGTGGTAATATCGGTGTGCTGTGTGAGAAGTGCCGGGTCCTAGTATAGTTTTCTCCTTGCTGTGCTTCCTCTTCACTCATTCTTTACTCCTGCCAAGAAGGGGTGCTTTTGTTTAAAATATTAAAGTGAAATTGCATCATTGGCAATAAAATTTACATATTTAATTGTTATCAGGTAATTGTGTGTTCATGAAGTTTTACTTGACCCTTTCAGAAGTTGGTTTTTAGAAATTATTTCACTGGTGAGAATATTATGATTAAATTTTGCCTGCATGAAAGTGTTTTATTTTTTTTTGTGGGGGTGTAATTTTGTGCGTGTTAAGGTTTCCAAAGTTGATCAATTATGGTTTGTCTTTAGAATGAAAGGAATGTAGTTTTATATTTTATCATAAATACAATTCTGATTAAATAGCTCTCCCATTAAAAAACTTGGGAATGCACAATATCTGCTTTCACCTCACATATTATATTTTAGATATATATGTATATGTATATATATATATATGTACATGTAATTTTCTGGGTGTATTCTGGTTGAAGGTGTGTTACCCCAAGCATTCTGGTGAAGTCTGCTTAGATGTTGATTTAATGAACTGTAAAGAAAGTAGGAAGATTATTTTTTGAGATTACAAGCAAATTTGGTAACTTGTAAATATTTGTTGGGGCAATGATAGTTATTGTATATAAACTATTTTTGAATGATAATGATCTGTTAGGGTCATTTTCTTTGTGTTATGAACTTGTCACTAAAAAAAATTATGCTAGATATTGGTAGCCATTATGTAAGGTTCCTCAACACAGTTTGTCACAGCAGTTCTTCTGCATTGATTGTGCAACTTTCGAGTTTGAGTCTAATGAACCATCTGTATAATACTGAGAGAGAGAGAGAGAGAATTGATCTAGGTAGGAACACCAGTTAAGAATGTGATTCTTGGGGTTGTAGTTGCTCTAGTGATGTCTGAAACCTCCAGGTGTGGCTGTTTTTTTCTCTGCCTACCATGAAACTTACAATTTTTTGCAGAATAATGCTAAAGTGGCTCTTGATGTGCTGGTTCATGACCAAGATTTCAGGACTCATGCTGTGGTTAGTGTATCAGTATACTATTCTTGTAGCACTTTGTAATTAAACTTTGATTAGGGACATTTATCCAACCAATGTGATATGACATAAGATAGGCCGTGTTTTTAGTTTTTCTGATTAAAAGGAGTTACTCATGTCAAGTATATAGAAATGGAAATCTTGGATTATGTGCTGTTGAAAAAGTGGGGTGGAATTTTAAATTCCAGGTGTGCTAGTCATTGCTGTGCTCAACAAGCCTTATGATTATTATACTTTCCTGTTCATTTTTGTTTGTTTTCAAATATTTATATCTGTTACTTGAATTAAGGGGTAGTTCATATGAGTATTATAAGTTCTATAACTGTATTATAACTTTTAATTTTATGAATATATGATGTATAAAGAAATAGATTATTAGAAAGGACTTATTTTAATCACACTTCACTGACCATCAAACCAAAGCTATGGTTAAGATACATCTTGACATTTAACTAATTACCCTTTTCACACTAGTTATGTGGAAAACTACATTTGCTTTGTCTTCTCATAAGGTTTGATTGAGCTGAGCATGTAGGCCCAATACAACATGTATAGCAAATGTAAAGCCTATAGTTGTAGAAATGATTCCTAGTGCATCCAATGCAAAGATTATAGGTTGCCATGTATTACTATGTGATTGGTTGAAGGATGTAAATTTTTGGGCTTATATATACTCCATTTGGCTTGAAGTACTCTTTCATTAAAAAAATATAGCAAGCAACCTTAATGTCTGATAGTATTTGGCTCAATGTATTTGTATATCATGAAAAAAGTTCTTGTGCCACCTGGGTATCCAATAAACTAGACACAATTTCTCATTGTCTCAGGCTCACAAAAATATAGCCATACAATGCTTCATGTCATGTATTGCACTCTATAATCAATGTTTACTGTGCCTGCCTAGCCGGCCGTTTACAACAATGATAGTGCAAATTCCACTAGGTAGCCTGTGAATCCTGTCAATCAAGCCAGCATACTAATTAACCTGAACTGCTCATTATCTATCTCATGTTTGCCACTCCTACATCCTGCACAGTGTTTGGTAGACTATATTAGTCATACCACTGGATAACTAGACTTCTGTGATTTAACCCTTTCAGTGGCAATCGCATAGAACGATGTCATTGAGCCCAGGGTCCCCTCGCCTAGTTCTACGTCAAGAGCTCGTTTCACTTAGATAAGCTGTGACTGGTAAATTTTGGCCTAGGTATGAGAGAATGGGCCTGTGTGGCGCGTGGGCACAGTACAAAAAAAAAAAAAAAAAAAAAAAAAAAAAACCCGCCTCACACAGCGTGCGATATGAAAATCAAAACTGTGACTGTGTGGTTTAAAATGGGGCTCTTGAGGTGTTTTCTTGGATAGTTTTTATGGTTTTATTGGCATTTATTGGTATCATTTGATAGTGAAATACTACTACTGAAAGAGATGATTTTGATTGGTCTCGGGACCAAAAGTAGCTTGAAATTGAGCTCAAAGTAGTGGGAATACTAGATTTTTTTTGCTGATATTCCTCCTCTTCAAGGGGGGCTCCTTGTAGTGGTGAAGAGGCTATTGGTCTAAGGAACTGAACCTTTTGGTCTTCCTCAGACTGAACCTAATTACCCCCCAATCCTCCCTTATCTATCCCATCCTCTCCATCCCCCCTTTTATCCTCCCCTTTTCCCCATCCCATTTGTAGCCTCTGGGGTCCTCCCCTCTGACATTACGGTTTCTAGGTAGGGGGAAGTGTGCCGGGGTTTATCCCGCTTAATGAGGTTCCTCGGGTGTGGTGTAGTTTGCTGTGGAATCTGGATTGTCTGGAGGTGCCCTGCTCCCTTCCTGGATTTCTGAGAAGTAGGCAGGGCGTCCTACAGATGATGGGTGTAACTCCATAGGCTGCCTGTCGGTTCTGAGAGGTGACAGCCGATGGAGGTATGCTTTTGTGGTGGATTTCCAACCGCCCTCTCTTTTGTTCGCCAAGGTGGCTCAGTAGATGTGAGGTTGCTATCCCGGAGTGCTAGTTTACTGGTGTGAAGGGTAGGACATGGCACAGGTTCCACGCTGCATCTGCAGTACTTGCGGGCTCGAGGTCCTCTCGAATGAGGGGGGAACTTATAGCCCTTTCGTGCCTTCTAGGGACTGTCCCTCTTGTTCTTTTTTTCTTAAAAATAATAATGAGAAAAGTACCACTATCTTCATTCTGTGATAACCCTCCTCCTTCCAGGCCCCTTTCTGTTCCTGCATCCTGTTCTGACCGGCTTCGTTATTAGACCATTCCCTAGACTCTTCCCATACCCCCTGTACCTTCTGCTGGTGACACTTTGTCACCTGCTCCAGGTGCTGGGGCTCTGCCCGTTTTAGTGCCTCTGCCTCTTGTACACCTTTAACTATGCGTCCGGCTTCCCCAAATACGGTGTGTCGGTTTTCTGATCACCCACCTACCTCAGGTTGGGCTGCCCGCGGTGCTACTACTAAACATCCCAGACCATCTACTGACGACAGTTCTTCGATTTCTACTCTTTCTACCTAAAAATGACCTACACGATACCCACTTCCTTTATGCACCATGTTTACAAGTACGCAGTGGACTAAATTCTTTTCCCTACAACCGACATCTCCAACTGATCCTCTTTCTGACAATATTATTGGGAAAGCTCTCTTACGATACATTGGCAAAAGTATATTTTCACGCTCTTTGAAGCATTGTGCACATTGTTATAGTTCAGAATGCAGAACAAGCTTATCTCTCCCATATTACTTCCACTGATAACATTCCTGTCACAGTTTATAAGCACACTACTCTAAGTTCTTGCAGTGGTATGGTGGTTTTACTGCGTACCATTGTACAGAGTGATTTTCTGTCTTGCGGTGATGATATTTTGGAGCAGTTAGCCCTTCAGGACCTTCCTATTCTCAAAGTGGGTACGTATGTCCTGCCCACTCGTAGGTGGAGGTGCTTTCCCAGTAACATCGCCTGCTTAACCTTCAACTGCCATGAACTCCCATCCTCCATTTATATCTCGGGCCATTGCCTAGAGGTCCGTAAAGTGGTCCCTAATCCCCAACAGTGTCGAAATTGCTATCGCTTTGGACACCCCGCTAAATACTACAGATCTGCGGCAGAGTGCCTGCTCTGAGGTGCCGCAGATCATGCCAATACATCTTGCAGTCTTCCCCCCCCACTTGTCTCAGTTGCAATGATAATCATTCTTTTTTCTATCGTAATGAACCAGAAATCCGTTGTCTTAAGGAGAGCGAAGGCCTTACTTATGCTGTGGGCTGTCCCTTGACTCTGCCTTCAGAGGAATCTTCCTCGTATCCCTTATTCACAAGTAGCTAGGAGACCTCCAACCTTGGCGGTCCCTTGTCCTACCAGCTCTGCCAGTGTCGTGTCTTCCAGGGTCACCCCCATCTCTAATTTTGCAGTTTTACCCTCTGAAACCCCCACTTCCTTACCTACTCCTGCCTCTACTTCTCGCCCGCTAATTTCTCATTCTGCAAAACCTCACACACCTGCATCGTCTCTGCGCCTATCACCTGCGAAGCTGAACCTGTCTCATAAGCCCAGGACTCTTCGCATTCCTCCAGTGCTTACAATTCCCCAGCAGTTTTCCTTTTCAGCCTCGGTGCCTAGCTCTCGCCCCCCTTTCTAACTTTCACACGGAGATGGAGGTTCATCCTCTCTCTCTCTCTATCTCTCTATCTCTCTATCTCTCTATCTCTCTATCTCTCTATCTCTCTATCTCTCTCTATCTCGCTCTCTCTCTCTCTCTATCTCTATCTCTCTCTATCTCTCTCTATCTCTCTATCTCTATCTCTCTCTGTCTCTATCTCTCTCTATCTCTCTCTATCTCTCTCTATCTCTCTCTCTCTATCTCTCTCTATCTCTCTCTATCTCTCTCTATCTCTCTCTATCTCTCTCTATCTCTCTCTATCTCTCTCTATCTCTCTCTATCTCTCTCTATCTCTCTCTATCTCTCTCTCTCTCTCTCTATCTCTATCTCTATCTCTCTCTATATATCTCTCTATCTCTATCTCTCTCTGTCTATCTCTATCTCTCTATATATCTCTCTTTTTTTTTTTTTTTTTTTTTTTTTTTTTTTTACACAGGGTTTGACAAGGTTAAGGATCCCTAGCTTTATTGACAGCTATATTACAGGTTAAGGATTCCTAACTTTATTGGCAAGCTAAGAGCTGTTACCTACATCAGCTCATTTGAAAGCATTTTTATTGTTATGAGACATACAAGTACGGGACAGGATGAAGTTGGAGCCATCTGTGGGCCAGCATTTTCATTTGATCAACTGACTTTATCTCGTTGATATCATTATGCTGTACGAATGTGTTCCATACTCGAGTCATCCTGGGTATGTATGATCTCAGATGGAGTGATGTTCTGGAGAAGGGTACAGCCAGAGTGAAGTTGCTGCTTTCTGCCCGTCTTGTGGCATAAAAGCTTGTTTCACGCTGTCCTCGAAGTGGATCCAAGTGTGGTATTTTGACAATATTGGCCTTGTACATAACAGTAAGGCCACCCACATCCCTCCTATGTTGAAGGCTCTGCTGAAATGACAGATCTATCCAGGATGGGTCCAGGCGAGAGATGAGACGTCTTGCTCTGTTCTCTACTCTGTCCAGCAGTCGCAGATGAGAGGGGGGGGCAGGCAAACCAAGAAAGTGGAGCATACTCGAGGTGTGAGCGTACTTGTGCCTCGTACAGGATCTTGCAACCCCTACTGTCAAGCAGATGCGAGATACGGCGAAGTGCTGTAAGCTTCCTGGCTGCCTTGTTTGCAAGATTTACAACATGGTTCTTCATGGTTAGTTTGGAGTCAAATTTCACCCCAAGGATATCAACTTCTTCTCCAGGTGCCAACATCCTCCCATTCATCCTTACTACTGCGCCAGCATTACCATCATGGTGCCTAGAGACGATCATCATTTGCGTTTTCTCAGGTGCAAATGTTACTTGCCATCTATTTCCCCAAGCTGATATAGCTCTCAGCTGGTGATTGATGTAGCTTAGAGCAGCTGGCATTTCTTCTCTCTCTTTTCTCTCTCTTTCCCCCCCCCCCCCCCCGACTTCTTCCTCAGTTACCTTCCTAACTCCCTCTCCTATTCCACTGCAGGCCTCTTCTGTCCCTGCCAGCACATCTCTCCAGGTTCATACTCCCCTCCCCTCACGGACCTCTTTGGTTCCCTCCATAGTCTCTCTGATCTGTTTGCTCTACCTCACCTGTCTCTGAAGTCATGGTATAGGCATCTTCCTTATCTGCTGAGACACTTGACGCTATCTCCAACTATGTTGCGGAGACGAAACTCTTGGACACCAGTGCCTCCTACCCCTTCTTATTTTTCACGACCCTTGCAGCAATCTTTCCCTTCATAGCATTCTGATTCCTCCTTGCTTACACACTTTCCATTGCCTCCACACATTGACTTCACTGACCCTAATAGCCCATAGATTTTATTGCTTCTTATTATTAGCATACCTGTCTTAGTGAATAATGACTTATTTACACTGGAATATTTGTGGCATCGGATAATCGGGGAGAGCTCCAGGTGTTGCTTTCCCCCAGTATGTGTCGGGTTACAAGAGCCCAAAATTCGTTTATTATTTGTCCTGTTTCGGGCTACGTGCTGTTGCATTCTTCTGATCCCTTGCCTGATGAATCATTTAATGAGAGTGCGCTGCTTGTGCGCGTTCATATACCATATCAACAGGTCTTTGTTCATTCTCTGCTTCATTATACTGCAGCCCTTATTTATTTGCACAGATGGTATACGGTTTATTCTCTATATGATATACATTTTGCTCTTTTTATCTCGGATATTGCGTTCTTGATCTCTACCGCCGCCCTTCTTGTTAGATGATTTTAATGCTCACCATCATCTTTGGGAAGGGTCCCACTGTGACTCTCATGGTGATCAGTTGGAGACTTGTCTCACTTCTCTTCTTCTTCATGTTTTAAATACAGGTGCTCCCACCCATTTTGACTCTCACACTCAGTCTCCGTCTTGCATTGATTTTTCTATCCGCTTCTAATCAATTGCACTTGATTACACTTGGTCTGTTCTCCCAGATTTGCACAACAGTGATCATTTTCCTATTCTTCTTACTTCTTCTACGTATTCCCGACCTCCTCGTAGCCCCCGTTGGCAATTTAAACGAGCAAATTGAGACTTATACTCTCATCCTACCGCCTTTTGTAGGGACCCTCCTTCATTCTCTAGTGATGAGATGGTGCACCAGTTTTCGACCTTAGTTTTGACTGCAGCGTCACATTCTATTCCTCTAACCTCAGGCAGGCATTCTCAGACATGCGTGCCTTGGCGGTCTCCTGCGTGTGCCCATGCAGTGCACTTGAAACCTGCTGCGTAGGGCCGTTATCGATATAATCTGACCTCGGATCATCTTTTGGATTATAAGTGGGCAAGGGCAGTCACTCGCCTCGTCATACGCAACGCTAAATGCTCTTGTTGGCAAGGCTGTGTCTTACCCTATGTGTGCGGTTTGGAAGAAGGTACAGAAGTTATGTGGCAAGTACACTCCAGACCCAGCTCTCGTTTTGCAGTTTGCTGGTGTTAGTGTTGTGGAACCCCTTGAAGTTGCCACGGAAATCGGGAATTATCTTGACCCTCATTTTGTACGTCTACCAAGGAGCAATTGCCCTTGGATTTTTCCTCTAATGGAATGGAGCTGTATAACGTACCTTTCACTCTCGTCAAGCTAGAGTCCACGCTTTCCACTTGCCAGTCATCAGCAGCTGGGCCTGATGATATTCATATCAATATGCTACAACATCTGCATTCTACAGTCCTTACAGTACTTTTGCATCTTTTCAGTCTTATTTGAACGTGAGAGGTTCTCCCTCTATAATGAAAATCTGCCATTGTCCTACGGTTTGCAACCCAGGCACATACATAAATAAAAAGGCACAATACCATGACTGGAACAATTCACAAATAACCCGCACATAGGAGAGAGGAGCTTACGACAATGTTTCGGTCTGAAGTGGACCATTTACAAAGTGTGACTTTGTAAATGGTCCAAGTTGGACCAAAACATTGTTGTAAGCTCCTCTTTCCTCTGAGCGGGTTATTTGTGTATAAGCCAGGCACCTTGGGGCTTGATACCTCTCACTATCGTCCCATTGCTCTGACCAGTGTAGTCTGTAAGGTGATGGAATAATTGATGAATAGACGTTTGATATGGTATTTGGAAACTCGCAACAGTCTTTCTTCTCGAAATTATGGCTTTCGCAAGGGCCGCTCTACTTTGGACCCCTTCCTCCACTTAGATACGTATGTGCGAAATGCCTTTGCTAACAAACACTCCATCCTAGCAGTCTCTCTTGATCTTGAGAAAGCATGTGACACCACTTGGAGGTATAACATTTTAGTTCAAGCCCACTCCTTAGGCCTTCATGGTAATCTACCAACCTTCCATGCTCCTTTCTTATCTGACAGACATTTTCATGTCTGTTGTTCCCTCGCTTTCCTCAGACTTTGTTCAGGCTGAGGGAGTCCCACAAGATTGTGTCCTTAGCACAACCCTTTTTCTCTTGGCTATAAATGACCTACCTTCCATTCTTCCATCGCATATTTGGTTGTCACTTTCTGGATGACTTCGCTATAGCTTACACAGGCACTGTCTGTCGACTGGTAGCAGCCTCCCTTCAGGATGCGATTGAGTTAACCATTGGGCCACTTCTCATGGATTTAAATTTTCTAGTACAAAAACCCATTTCATTACCTTCACTAGATGTCCTCTTACCCCTGATATTCCATTGTATTTACACGGCTCCCATATTCCAGGATGTGATACGGTCAAGTGTCTTGGCCTTTTTTGATCACCGGTTGACATGGAAACCTTACATTTCCAAAGTGAAGGCAGCTTGCCATGGTCGGCTGAATCTCCTTAAAATTCTTGCACATCGTTCATGAGGATCAGATCGCCAAACTCTGTTTGCATTCCACCCTAGTCTTATCCAAGCTGGATTATAGCAACCAAGTCTATTCTGTAGCTTCTCCTACAACTCTTTCTGAGTTAGATCCCCTTCATCATCAGGGTCTACATTTATGCCTTGGTGCCTTTTGTTCATCCCCTGTTGAAAGCCTCTATGCACAGGCAAATGTTCCTTCCTTAGCTGATCGTCGTGATGCTCATTGTCTCCGTTACTTTGTCCACGCTTATGACCTTCATGTTCCTTCTGCATATAGGTAGGTCTCAGATGTTAGTAGAGGCCCATTATTTGTTCGGTGTTCCTGCTTACTCCAGCTGTTTTCTCTTCATCTTCACTCACTCCGGTCTTCTCTCCAGTTGCTTCCCTTGTATGTTCATTTAACTATGGTTGTGCCTTGTGGTTAGCAAAAACAAAGGCGTCGTTTTCTGTTGGGTCCTTGGACATGTTGATGTGCAGGGAAATGAACAGGCAGATGCTGCTTCGAGGTCAGCAGTACATGATCTTCCGGTTTCCAGTAGAGGTACATATTCCATTCAGTGATCATTTCAGTCATCTCTGCCCGTCTTCGCAGCCATTGGCAACAATGGCAGTCAAACATGCACCATAACAAATTGCACTCTATTAAACTGCTTTTAGGTTTGTGGCCATCTTTTTACCACCGTTGCTGTACTTGGGAGACTGTGCTCTCCCGTCTCCGCATTGGCCATACCCGCCTTACCCATGGGTATCTCATGGAACAACACCTTATTCCTCTGAGGTTTGTCAGGTCCTTATTTCGGTTCTTCCCTTTCTTGTGGATTGCCTGGTTTACCAGCGAGCTCGCAGGATTTATCTCCAATGATACCGCCACCCTCCTGCTCTTGCCTTATCTTTCCTTCTTGCAGATGGCCTGCCTTTGATTTACGAGATCACTTTTTGACTTTGTTAGCAACTGCTTTGCTGTATGAACTTTGACATATAGCCCTTAGCATCCCTTCCAGCCCTTTTCTCCCCTCACCTCTGATCCCCTCTCCACCTAGCTGTTTATAGCCCCGGCTCTTATTTTCTGCCTTGCAGCGCTGCATGACCCTTGTCGGTTTAGCACTTTCTTTGATTATTATAATATATTACACTTTCTTTTCATTTTTAATTTTTATTCACACAAAAACTAGAAGATTTACTGTTATTCAGAATACTGCATAATTGTATAAATATCAGCGCATTTGTGAATGCATATTAGATCAGCCAGTTAACGTGTATTGGACACGTGATGTGATTTGTCTACTCTTGAAGGTTGGCAAAATCGAACATTTCTGCTACTTTGAGCTCAATTTCAAGCTGCTTTTAGTCTGTAAACAATTCAAAGTTATCTCTATTTCTGTAATATATCTTTCATTTTATCAAATGAGACCAAGAAAATGAGAATACAACCATAAATACCACATGAAAATTCACCGCAAAGTCGCTGTTTTAAACCAAAAACACTGCGTACTTCAGGAATTTTTTTTATACTGCATACACTGATCCCCCCCACACATTCTCACATGTAGGCCTACCAGCTTTGTCCCAGAAGATTTGAAGCCACTAGAATTTTGGTGGATTACAGGACTGACACTGGCTTTAAAGTAGTGATACAACGGGACTGACCTTGAAAGGGTTAATGACTATTTGCATGACATAATTTCTAATGACAAAAACCCTAGGATCATTTCCCCACTTAACTGCCTCGCTCATTTAATGACCAAATCTGCAGCCTGGAAAGATTGCAACATACTAAGGACCACTGCAACCTTTTAGCCTTGCAATAAAAATTGATACTTCTCAATATTTTTTATGCATTTGTAAAACAATAGATGTAACACATCCTGTGCCACTACTAAACAGTTAACCCATCTGGTGAATACATAGGGTGATAGTGGTAGGTGTAATATGATATATATTGCATTGATATCATCAGATCCCCTGATTTTTCATATTTTTTTTTATCATATTAATAGCATACAATACACTGACAAGTAGTAAAACATACGACTTGTGCATAGCGTGACCTAACTTGCACCGTTGGGTCACCATCTGGACAAGACCCAGGCCGGGACAGTTCCAGTGAACCTACTACTACTAACTGTTGCATGTTGTATTTGTATACTTCTTGTTTTATGAAAGCCCTATCTCAGTGAAGACACTTTTTAATTGTAACTTGTTATACCAACTTTGACTTGGCTTGTTAATTTGCAGGTTCATTTATGACACCACTTCCCTTTCCTGATAACTCCTCAGAATTGAGTTGGTAACCAATAAAGTGTTTAATATACTGCAGTTAGGTCTGACCATCTTCTCTTCATTGCTGTTAGTTATGGTAAACGGTATTCTGTAACACAAGACTTGCGCTGGAAACCTCATGGAGAACTGTTTGGGTCCTCTGAGGACTACCAGGTTGTACTGACAACAAATTAACTCGTAACTGATTGTGCTATCTATCAGATAGCACAGTCTTAACTTTCAACACCTTGATGCACTCTAACTACCCTAGTCTCTCAAGGTTCCACCTTCAATGAACTCTGATTTATACATCAGCTGTGTAATTTTGTACTTGGACTAACCCATCACTTCTCGAACCCCTTACAGATGCCCCCCCTCCCAGTGCATTGCTACACGACTCGCGCCTCTTCAAGGGGGGCTCCTTGGCGTGGTGAAGAGGCTCTTGGTCTGAGGAATTAGACCTATCGGTCTTCTTCCTCAGACCGAACCTAATTACCCCCCAATCTCCCCTCCCCTATCCCATCCTCCCCATCCTCCCCTTTTTCCTTTCCTCCTCCTCCTCCCCACTCCTCCCTTTTGACCTTCCTCTTTTTGTCCTTTGGGATTTCTCCCACAGGCACGCTAGTTCCTAGGTAGAGGAAAGGACACCGGGGTCGATCCCATTCCGTTGAGGTTTCTTGGCGGTGGCGTAGTTTGCCGTGGAATCTGGATTGCCTAGGGATGTCCCGATCCCTCTCCGGTATCCCGGAGTAGCTTTGGGTGTCTTTTGGGCGACGGGTGTATCTCTGGAAGCCACCTTTCGGATTCCGGGGGTGGTGGCTGAAGGAGGTATGCTTTGTGGCGGATATCCGGCCGCCCTCTCTTTTGTCCACCGAGGTAGCTCGGCAGATGTGAGGTTGCTATCCCAGATTGCTGGTTTACTGGCATGAAGGGTAGGGTATGGCACGGGTTCCATGCTGCATCTGCGCTACTAGCGGTGTCGAGTCCTCTTGGGCGCGGAGGGAGATTTCTGGCCCTTTCATTCCTCCTAGGAACTATCCCTCCTCGGTCCCCCCCTTTTTTTTTCTTTTTTTTATTTTTATTTTCTTTTCTTCTTTCTTTTTTTTTCTTAAAAACAAAAAGAAAGAAGTAACCTAACCATGGCAGCCCTAGTCCATGAACCTGGTACCCCCGGGCCCCTTCTTGATACCGCACCCCGTTCTGACCCCGCCTCGTCTTTGGACCACTCTTCAGACATTCCTCATGCCTCTGTACCTATTGCCGGTGCTGTTTCCTCACCTGCTTCAGGTGCTGAGGCCTCGACTGACTCCTTCGATTTATCAGACCTTCGCTCTCCTCTGACTATGCTTCCGGCCTCTCCCTCTACGGTGCGGCAATTTTCAAATCGCCGACCCGTTCCACGTCGGACCAACTCTGGTCCCACGCCTAAACGTCAACGACAATTACCTGCTGATGATACTTCTCCACCTTCACCTTCTCGTTCTTCTCAGAAAAGATCGACACGTCCTTCACTACCTTTCCACGCTCAGTTTCAGACTGAACAGTGGACTAAATTCTTCACTTTACGACCAACTTCCTCTACTGCCTATCTTTCTGACCATAGTATTGGCAAGGCACTCCTACGCCATGTTGGTAAAGATATTTCTTTTCATGCTCTTAAGAGCGGTACGCGCATCATTACCGTACAGAATGCTACCCAGGCTCGTGAGCTCTCTCGTCTTTCCCATATAGATACTGTTCCTGTCACCCTTGAAAAACATCATTCCCTCAATTCTTGTAGTGGTACCGTTATTCTGCCCCATACCATAGTTCAACAAAATTTCCAGACATGTGGCACCGACATTCTAGAACAGCTGGAACTCCAAGATCTCCCAATCCTCAAGGTAGACACTTACGTTCTTCCTGCCCGTGGGCGGAGACGATACCCTAGCAATGTGGCTCGTTTAACTTTTGACAGCCGAGAACTCCCATCCTCAGTTTATATAGCAGGACATCGGTTACAAGTTCGAAAGGTGATCCCTACACCACAACAGTGTAGAAATTGCTGGCGATTTGGCCATCCAGCGAAATATTGCAGATCTATCGCCGAATGCCCAGTCTGTGGTGCCGATGACCATTCTAATACGTCTTGCAATCGATCTCCCTCTTGCCTTAACTGTCATGAGGCTCACCCTTCGTACTCTCGCCGTTGTCAGGTCTATTTAAACGAGCGGGAAATCCGTTACCTCAAAGAGACAGAAGGTCTCCCTTATGCCATGGCAGTTTCTCATCTCCGCCTCCAAGGGAGACTCCCACGTGTTTCTTATTCCCGTGTTTCAAAACGTCCCCCCACTTCTGGTATCCCATCTTCTACACCCACCTCTGTGGTTACCTCTCCCATAATCACTCCTGTATCTAATCCTTTTGCTGTCCTCGGCTCAGACGTCCCTACTTCAACGCCTCAGTCTAATCTCGCTTCTTCGAGTTCTCTCTTACAAGCCTCAGTATCGACGAGACCTCGTACGACACCTCTTCCCAATCGTCCCTCTACTTCTCAAAAGTCAAAAAAAGGTCCGGTAACACCTCCTACCCATCTTCCACCTCCTCATTTTACCCTCCCTGTCTCTGTCCCTAGTTCTTCCCCTCTCACTGGCTCAGTTACAAGTGCAGAGGTTCACCCTCCTCCTCGTAATGTACCTTCCTCCCCTGTTCCCTCCCAAGTTTCTTCCTCTTCTGCCACCTCCCAGGTTCCTGTCTCTTCTGTCCCCTGCCACGCTTCTCCAGTTCCCTCCACCCTTTCGCCCCCCCCTACCTTGGTACAGTCCAATACAGTTCCAATCTTTACTCATCCTCCCCCTACCATTCCCAATATTGTCTCCCATACGACATCTCTGAATTCTGAAACACTTGAAGCAATCTCTGAATATATTGCAGAGACCAAACCATCAATGGACACTGATCCACCTTCCGCTCTTTCTCTCTCCTCTGCTCCATCTGCGCAACTCCTTTCTTCACAGCGCACCGTTCCTTCGCTGCTTGAACATTTTCCACTGCCTCCGCATGTGGACTTTTCTAACCCTCCTAGTCCGTAGGAACCCTTACCTGCGGATTTCAAGTATCTTTATCATTGCCATTCATGGCCTTTTTACAGTGGAATATACGTGGCCTCAGGGGTAATCGGGGTGAGCTTCAGATGTTACTCTCCCAGTTTGCCCCTGTTGGTGTTTGCTTACAGGAACCAAAATTACACTCTGCTGTTATTTCTCACATCTCAGGCTATAATTTATTGTATTCTTCAGATCCTTTTCCTGATGGGACCTTTAATGAAAGTGCCCTTCTTCTCCGCACTGATATTCCGTACCATCAGCTATTTGTTCATACTTCGCTGCATTACACAGCAGCCCGTATCCACTTACATAGGTGGTATACGCTCTGTTCTTTATATCTCTCTCCTTCTCGGGCATTATCTATTCCGGATTTTGCCTTCCTTGTTTCGTCATTACCGCCACCAATTCTGTTACTTGGTGATTTTAATGCCCACCATTTCCTCTGGGGAGGGTCTCACTGTGATTCCCGTGGAATTCAGTTAGAGGCTTTTCTTGCCACCCACCCCCTCCATGTTTTAAATACAGGTACTCACACCCATTTTGATCCTCGGACTCATACTCTCTCTTGCATCGATCTCTCAGTTTGCTCTTCCTCCGCCGCATTAGACTTTACTTGGTCTGTTCTCCCGGACTTACATGACAGTGATCATTTCCCAATCATTCTTACTTCCCCTTCATATTCGCCACCTCTTCGCACCCCACGCTGGCAATTTAATCGGGCAAATTGGAACCTTTACTCACACCTGACTGTTTTTAAAGAGGTTCCTTCTTCGTCCTCCATCGATGAGCTTTTACACCTCTTCTCATCCTCCGTTTTCACCGCAGCTTCTCATTCTATACCCCAAACTTCGAGCAGGCATTCTCAGAAATGCGTGCCTTGGTGGTCTCCTGCTTGTGCTCGTGCAGTACGTTTGAAACGCGCTGCATGGGGCAGGTACCGGTACAATAGAACCACAGAGCGACTCCTTGATTTTAAACAGAAGCGTGCGATCGCTCGCCGTGTCATCCGTGACGCTAAACGCACTTGCTGGCGAGATTATGTCTCCACCATCACCTCTGCTTCCTCTATGAGTGCAGTCTGGAAAAAAGTACGAAAACTGAGTGGTAAATATTCTCCTGACCCGGCTCCTGTTCTGCGGGTTGCCGGTGTTGATATAGCAAACCCACTAGATGTTGCCAATGAAATTGGCAATCATCTGGTCCGTATTTCTCAGGGACTCCATCTATGCCCCTCATTTCTTTCCTCAAAGTCTGCCAGAGAGTTAGCACCCTTGGACTTTTCTTCTCTCAGAGAAGAACAGTATAATGTGCCTTTTACACTTCAAGAACTGGAGGCAACACTCTCAGCTTGTCGATCATCGGCAGCTGGGCCCGACGACATTCATATTCGTATGCTACAACATTTACATCAGTCAGCCCTTGCAGTCCTATTACGCCTTTACAATCTTATTTGGTCACAAGGAGTTCTTCCACAGCTGTGGAAATCCGCCATTGTTCTCCCTTTCCGCAAACCAGGCACTACGGGACATGAAACCTCCCACTATCGTCCCATTGCTCTTACCAGTGCAGTTTGCAAAGTAATGGAACGTCTAGTAAATAGACGTTTAGTGTGGTATTTAGAGACACACAACAGTCTCTCCACTCGTCAATATGGCTTTCGTAAGGGACGTTCTACCATAGACCCCTTACTGCGCTTGGATACGTATGTTCGTAATGCCTTTGCGAATAACCACTCAGTTATTGCCATATTTTTTGATCTTGAGAAGGCATATGACACAACTTGGAGGTATAATATTTTAGCCCAAGCCCACTCCTTAGGCCTTCGAGGCAATCTACCATCCTTCCTTAAGAACTTTTTAACTGACAGGCATTTCCGTGTTCGGGTTAATAATGTGCTCTCCCCGGACTTTATCCAAGCTGAAGGTGTCCCCCAGGGATGTGTTCTGAGCACAACACTTTTTCTCCTTGCTATTAATGATTTGGCCTCTAGTCTTCCATCAAATATTTGGTCATCACTCTATGTTGATGACTTCGCTATTGCCTGTGCAGGCGCTGACTGTCACCTCCTTACAGTTTCTCTCCAGCATGCAGTCGACCGTGTTTCCAATTGGGCCACCACACATGGGTTTAAATTTTCCAGCACTAAAACCCACCAAATCACTTTCACTAGACGCTCTGTCATCTCTGATCATCCTTTGTACCTCTATGGCTCACGTATCCCTGAACGTGATACAGTCAAGTTTCTGGGCCTCCTCTTTGATCGTAGGTTATCCTGGAAACCTCACATTACCTCTCTGAAGGCAACTTGTCACAGCCGGCTGAACCTTCTTAAAACCCTTGCTCATCTTTCGTGGGGAGCTGATCGTCGAACCCTCCTTCACCTACATTCCACCCTTATTTTATCGAAACTTGATTATGGTGACCAGATCTATTCAGCGGCATCTCCTGCTACTCTCTCTAGCCTTAACCCCATTCATCACCAAGGATTACGTTTATGCCTTGGTGCTTTTCGCTCTTCCCCTGTCGAAAGCCTCTATGCAGAAGCGAACGTTCCATCCTTATCCGATCGCCGTGATGCCCATTGCCTCCGCTACTATGTACGCTCTCATGATCTCTGCAATCCTTCCATTTATAGAATGGTCACTGATATTAGTAGACATTCTTTATTTGTTCGCCGCCCCTGCTTACTCCGTCCCTTCTCTCTTCGCCTTCATTCGCTCTTGTCTTCTCTTCAACTACCACCTTTCTATGTACATGTAGCATCACACTTTTCCCTACCCCCCTGGGAAGTTCCAGCTGTTCGAGTCTGTTCTTTCTCCCTCCCTTGCTCGAAAGCCCAACTGTCTACGGTCGCTTCCCGCTCTCTTTTTCTTGACCACTTTCACTCTCATTCTCATGCCATTGCTGTGTACACAGATGGCTCTAAGTCTTCTGACGGCGTAGGATTCGCAGCAGTGTTTCCGGACAGCGTCGTACAAGGGCATTTACTATCTTCAGCTAGTATTTTTACTGCTGAATTATATGCCATCCTTACAGCACTTATCCGTATTGCATCTATGCCTGTGTCATCATTTGTGGTTGTCTCAGACTCCCTTAGTGCTTTACAGGCTATACAAAAATTTGATACACCTCACCCCTTAGTCCTCCGTATCCAACTTTGGCTACGCCGCATCTTTACTAAGCATAAAGATATTGTTTTTTGTTGGGTCCCTGGTCATGTTGACGTACAGGGCAATGAACAGGCAGACACTGCTGCGCGGTCAGCAGTACATGACCTACCAGTTTCTTATAGAGGTATTCCATGTACGGACTATTTTGCTGTAATATCTTCCCACCTTCACACCCGTTGGCAACAACGTTGGTCTACTATGCTCGGCAACAAACTTCAGTCTATTAAACCGAGTATAGGTTACTGGCCGTCTTCTTATCACCAGTGTCGAGGTTGGGAGACTACTCTCTCCCGTCTTCGCATTGGCCATACTCGTCTTACTCATGGATATCTCATGGAGAGGCGTCTTGCTCCTCTCTGTGAGAATTGCCAAGCTCCATTATCAGTCAGCCACATTCTGTTGGACTGCCCACTTTATCAACGAGCACGCAGAATTTACCTCTGTCGTCGTCTTCGCCCCGCTGCTCTCTCTTTACCTTCCCTTCTCGCTGATGGACCCACCTTTCATCCGGACTCTCTCATTGACTTTTTGACAACGACTGACTTACTCCACAAATTTTGATACTTTCAGCCCTTTCTACTTGTATCTCTTGCTACCCTCTACCCCCGTACTATCCCCTGCCCCGCTGTTTTCTGTAACCTGCTGATCATCCCCCCTCCCTTCTGCCATCCAATTCCCTTGCTTCCTTCCCTACCCTGCAGCGCTGTATAGCCCTTGTGGCTTAGCGCTTCTTTTTGATTATAATAATAATAATAATACACGACTCGCTCAGGTTTAGTGTTTGTTTTTATAATACTCCACAGTAGGTTTGATGACCCCTTCATTATTCTCCTTTTCTTTGAATATGTTACCATTGCAGTAAGTGATTAGGAAGATTAATATGTAGCACACTGGCTTGGTTGATAGGACTCAGGAGTTGCTTAGTGGTGGGATATTTTCTTTGATTGCCTGTCACTGATTACTAGCTAGCTACCTAGGCAGGAAGAGTACATGTTGATTATGAAGTCGTATATAAGATTTGTTGTACAGTAAGTCTATATTTGCATGAGCAAGATACAGTGCATAATTCTGTAGAATCACTGGACCCAGTGGTGCAGGAAAAACTTTCATCAAAGGTAAGTAATATACGTCATATGGGGTGGTTGTAGTTAATCCATACAGGAAATATTATGTTTGGTGTGTACTTTTCAGGCATTGAGCAAGCTAATAGGACTAGAGATTTCAAAAACATACCTATATATTAACTGGAATCCCTATTTTATTTTTGCTCAAGGGCACACCCAGCTTATTCATTGTAGTGTCTTCAGTACAGTGTACAGGGTTTCCAACAGTGGACTTAGGTTAAGTTCAAAGTGCCACTATAGTGCTTAATGTCACTACTGAATAAAGATGAAATAGAACTAACTGTACAGTGACACTGTCTATTGTTGGTGAGGCACAGTCTTTATTAAAGCTGCCAGCATCATGATGCAAAAAACTTGATGAGAATTCTAGTATTAAATATTTGTTTACAAGACTGTGGAAAAAAAAAAGCAAATAATGCAAAGGCTGTGAAATTGATTTAAAACTTTAGAAAATTAATTGCAAAATGCAAATGCAGTAATTTAGAATACCAAATGTGAAACATTAGTTTTGTACAGAACCTGAAGTTGACTAACTTGTCAAACTTTTCATTCTTATCAAGGTGTAAAAGGAAAGGCTAAGAATTATGCTTAACCAAGTGTTTCTTATATACTGTTCAAGCCTTTAACCAATTATTTAAAGTTCTTACTGGAAATGAAATGCAATTGGTTTTGATGAACCCTTTCTTCATATTCTAACTCCCTCCAGGAGGTGCCTTGATGCTGGTGAAGGGCTCTTGATCTAAGGAAGTGATGTATCTTTTTTTTTTTTCCTTGGAACTAACCTGATTGCCTTTTACGTCCCATGTGCTGTATGACCCCCAGAATAATATAGTATTACTGAAATTCCAAGGTACCTGTTTTCTGTTCAATTCAAATTTATTATTCATAATGTGTTTTTCTGAAAAGTTGAGTGGCATTGCTACAACCTCTGTTTATTTTTTTTTTATTTTTGGATTGAAATTTTAAATTTAAAGCTATTTTGATTAATTTCATCAGGTATCCCAGATGTGTGGAGTTAAGAGAACTACTACTACTACTGATACTACTATAAGTTGTTATATAGGAACCACTTGTAAACTATTACTTACAATTTGGCAAGATGAGAGCACCTGATGCAGGCTCCAAAGATATGATTGTGTCATATTCTCCTTGCAGTATGATGTGCCCCAGTGTGACTGCATCAGTGTTTTAGTCAGTTATAGATGTTATGTAATGATACTGCCAGAAAAACCTGTACACTTGATGCTCAGTGCATCACTGGCAACATTAATATGTATGTTGAATCAATATGGTTGCTGTACCATTCCATTTTTACTGTTAAACAATTTTGATATTTTATGAAAAGGTTTTAGCTGAGAGTATAGTTTATTTATAATTTAATATCAAAGTTAACCTGTGATTTGATTAAAACATAATTTGTTCTAACAAATTAAAACCCTAAAATATTGTAAATTTACAGGCTCTGCAATGCCTTACTAATTTCAGTTAAATAACTGTATAATATTAACATGAATCTGGCAGCATTATGTTTGGAGGAGTGTTAATATTGACAACCTGAATGCTTTTGAGCTATGTCTGGGGCACGCATACTTGCCAGTCCTTGTGCACTAGCCTCCTTTATATTAGTTATATATGTGTATAATATGTTAAATATCTGTAAATAAATGGACTAAGTTGAAGATACTTTTTCGTCCTTGGTAAAAAAAATAATAGTGTTTATTTTGACATGATACATGGTTGTACAAAGGAATATAATAGTTGGGTGTGCATGCCAAAAGCCCCTTTGTATGCAGAGCATTTCAGGCAAACTTAAAATTAACATAGATGAATAAGGTAATAACACTTCATTTGGTCATTAGGTAAGTTACAATGAGCACAAAAGAGCTGAGCATTGTATTAGGTAATGCTGTATGACTGTAATAAGTCTAGTAGTGCAGTTTAGTATAGAATAATTACAGTTTTGATGTAGTTTATAAAAGTACAGTATTACAATTTAGAACCAGTTAAAATAAGTTTACAATATGAAGTATAACAATTTAGTACATTTTAAAAACAATGAGACAAAGACTTGTAAGTTTGAAATAATGGGTAAATGGTTGAACAATCATCAGCAATGTGCAATAATGAAATTGAAATAATTATAAGTTTGAAGTAGATTATCAAATAGTTGGGCAGTCTTAAATTATTTAGAAACTTCAGTAAAGTTTTAAGGATTAGGTGGAAGTAATACTTCAGCTCAGGAGTTTTATAGTTGAACTGTTATTGGCAAGACAGTTTACATTAATACAGCAAATGTCTAATCTGTACTGATTATAATAATGTGCTTAAGACTGGGTAGATGTGCTGGAGAACCTACAGTGGATGACAGTTAACCCTTATATCAGAACCCTGTCCTAAGAGGAATACTTAATGACCCACACCATTACTGTTATAAAACATATGGGGTAAAGGGAGAGCTAAACCCATAGAGGTCATACAGCACTTGGAGGAAGAGGAAGAAAAAGGTTGGATTTGAAGGGGGAGGGGGGTCACAATTCTTTGGATTAAGAGTCCTTTCAAATGCATCAAGGACCCTCCCTCTCTTGGGGTCCATGGACAGGGTAGCTGCATTAGACTTAAAGAATAAAATGCTAAACTTTGGGTGTATTCAGTACAGTTCAGTTTTTGAAGGTTAGTATGTTAAATGGGTCACAATTATTCCAGCAGTAGTTTAAATTGTCAGTCTGCACTGAAGGTGGGGACTTTGGATTAAACATGTAGTAATCCTACAAAGCCTGGGAGATTGGGAGGTAATCTATTTTGATCTAAGGAGAAAAGCATTTCATCATCAAGACATCACTCTTGGAAGGGGGAGATGATAAAAATGAATTAGCCAGGCCACCTAGGATGTCCGTCAAAATATATACAGTGGAACCTCAAATTTCGAACGCATCACTTACCGAACTCTTCGAAAATCAACTGCTTTTTTCAAACCAACTTTGTCCCCATTATCGAACCGCTGGGTACCGGACCCGTCCGCCAGCCCGCTCTTCCGCGTCCCCATGCAGGTACCGTGAGCCAGTCTGGCTTTGTTGATGCTTGAGTGAACACTAACCTGCAATCTCATTCAAACATTTTACGATTAATTCATTGTGTTTAGTGTTTGTGAGACTGTGAAATAAGCTACCATGGGCCCAAAGGAACTTGCTAGTGGTACCCCTGTGGTAAATAAAGTGAGAAACACCATAGATGTGAAGAAGAAAATAATACAGAAGTATGAGAGTGGTGTGAAACTTGAGCTTGCCAGGATGTATGGGAAAAACAAGTCGACCATCGCTTCTATCCTGGCAAAGAAAGAAATCAAGGAAGCTGATGTTGCAAAAGGTGTTAATATGCTAACCCAAAAAATACCACAGACAATCCATCAGGTTGAGAAGTTGTTGCTGGTGTGGATCAAGGATAAAGAGATGGCAGGTGATAGTGTTTCAGAGATGATTATTTGTGAAAAGACAAGGAAGTTGCATGCAGATTCAGAGATTAAGGAGATTTGCGCCAAGTGGAATGACGTCCAAATGTTTGTGGAGAAGTGCCACCCTGAGCAAGCTGAAACAAGCCATCTTTGCAACAAGTTCAGTGACACAACCATGTCCCATTTTAGGGAAATCTTAGAGGTGCCAGAAACAGAGGACTGTGGAGTTATTTTGCGAGACAGGAGTCCAGTGACTCTCAAGCTGGTCCTAGTGGCATTAAAAGACAGAGAAGGGAAGTAACCCCAGAGAGGGCTTTGATACCTAAAGTCCTTATAGAAGGGGATTCCACTTCCAAACACTAACCCCAACTCCCTCTCCTCCTCCCTATCTTCCAGATGCCATCACCAATCTTCAATAACGGTAAGTAAAAATGTTATTTTATGTTTATTTAAATTTATTAATGCATAATTGTACACTATATTTGTTGTGTATGTAAAACTATAATTAATCTCTATAAAATGTTTTTTTTTTTTTTTTTTTTTTTTTTTTTTTGAATATTTTTGGGTTTCTGGAACAGATTAATTGTATTTCCATTATTTCTTATGGGAAATATTGCTTTGCTTTTCAAACTTTCGAATTTAGAACTAGCTCCTGGAACAGATTAAGTTCAATATTTGAGGTTCCACTGTATATGTATACGCGCACACAAGCACGCACACACGAGCGATATCTTGAGATTGTCTTTCAATTATCTTTATCAGAAACCAGGACTGCTGTGATACCTTGTGACCAAATGTTTTGCTGGCTGCTCATTTTCACACCCTAGTTCTGGAGACCATGTTGTGACTTTCCATGGAAGTTGATCTCTAGTCAGAAATTATAGAGGAGGGGTGAAGGCCTTTATAAGCTCAGGGAAAGTACCTCTTTAAGGGGTCAATACTAGAGTGGTCTTTACAAAAGCCATACTGACAGGGAGAAGGGGAGACTGTCTCTCTCTAAATACCATATCAAACATCTATTTACTAGACGTTCCATCACTTTGCAAACTGCACTGGTAAGAGCAATGGAACGATAGTGCAAGGCATCACATCCTGAAGTACGTACATACATGGTTTACGAAAAGGTAGAACTACGGCAGATTTCCACAGCTGGGATAGAACCTGAGACCAAATAAGATTGAAAAGATGTAAGAGGACTGTAAGGGCTGATGGATGCAAGCACGCAAATATGAGTGGTATTAGGCCCAGCTGCTGATCGGCAAGTGGAAAGTGTGGACTCTAGTTCTAGAAGTGTATAAGGTACTTTATAGGGCTCTTTGCTAAAAGAAAAGTCTAAGGGCAGTAACTCTGGCAGGCTTGGAGGAAACAAACAAGGGGCATAGATGGAGCCCTGTAAAGATTTGGACAAGATGATTTCTGATTTCTATGGCAACATCAAGAGGGTTTGCAACTCTGTCACTGGCAATCTGGAGAATGGGAGCAGGGTCTGGAGAAAATTTTCCACTCAGTTTCTGCACTTTTATCCAAACTGCACTCACTGAGGAAGCAAAAAGTAATGGTAGAAACAATCTTGCCAGCAAGTGCATTTAGCTTCACAGATGACATGTTATCTGTGGTCCCACGCAGCACGTTTCAAACATACTGCACAAGCACAAGCAGGAGACCACCAAGGCATGCATTTCTGAGAATGCTTTCTCAAGGTCTGAGGTATAGAATGTAAAGCTGTGGTTAAAACTGAGGTGGAAAATAAGTGTAACAACTCGTCAGTAGAAGACAAAGGGTCCTCGTTAAAAGCAGTATGGCGCGAATACAGATCCCAATTCATGTGTTCAAATTGCCAACATGGGTTTCGAGAAGGGTGAGAATATAAATGGGAAGGAGGATAGGAAAATGATCACTGACGTAAATCTGGGGGCACAGACCAGGTAAAGTCAAGTGCAGTTGACCCGGAACAGAGAGATATCAATACAATCGAGATTGAGTGCGAGGGTCAAAATGGGTGGGAGTACCAGTATTTAAAACATGGAGGGGAAGAGAAGTGAGAAGAGCCACTGATTGCCACAAGTCACAGTGAGACCCCCTCAGAGGAAATGATGAGCATTAAAATCACCTAATAACAGAACAGGTGGCAGTAAAGAAGAAACAAGAAACACATCTGGGATAGATAAGCTCGAGAAGGGGAACATACTGTATTCCACTTTTTCAAGTAGATGCAGGCTATTGTGTAATACAGCGAAGTATGAATAAAGATCTGATGGTATGGTATACCAGTGCGCATAAGAAGCGAGCTTTCATTAAAAGTTCCATCGTGATAAGAATCAGATGAATGTAATAAAACAGTCCGAGATGGGATGGATAACAGCAGAACGTAATTTAGGTTCTTGTAAAGACACACAAACGGGAAAACTGGGAAAGCAACACCTGTAGCTCACTGTGATTACCCAAGGCCTCGGATCTTCAATTATAAATAAGCCACGATTTGCGAGAAAAGTATATCGAGAATGTGAAGCAGTAGGTGTCTACGGACTAGTAGGGGTATGAAAGTCTACACGTGGAGGTAGGAGAAAACGAGTAAGCAGTGAAGGACTGGAATGCTACAAACAATTGAGCTATGCAGATGGTTTAGACGAATGAGAAGAGATTGGGAGGTGGGTCAGTGTCTATCAATGGATTGTCTCCTCAGTATATTCAGAGATAGTCAATTATTATTATTATTATTATAATCAAAAAGAAGTTCTAAACCACAAGGGCTATACAGCGCTACAGATAGTCAAGTGTTTCAGAAGGCAAGGAAACTGCATGTAGTATGACATCGGAGGTACGAGGGGAAGGGTGAGTAAAGATCAGAGGTGATGGAAGATACCAAAGAAGGATGGGGGGGGGATGAGAGTTAACTTGGGAAGAAACTTGGGAGGGGACAGGAGAGGAAGAAACTTGGGAGGGGACTGGAGAGGAGGGGACTGTACGAGGGGGAGGATGAACCTCTACACTCGTAACAAAACTAGTAAGAGATAAAGAACTAGGTACAGAGACTGGAAAGGAAAAATGTTTGGAAAGGCTATGTGAAGAAGGGGTAAGAGGAGGTTTGAAATTTGGGGATGGTCTAGACTTCAAGTAAGTAGAGACGAGGGGAAGGTGTAGTTGTGCGAGGTCGTGTAGACATAGAAACATGCGAGTGAGAAGATGAAGATTCAAGAACAGTATTAGGCATCAAGATAGGGACCTCGGAGGCGAGGACTGCAAAAGAATTATAGAGGTGACTGAGGAAGTTGACACCAGATTATTATTATTATCAGAAAGAAGCACTAAACCACAGGAGTTATACAGCACAGCAGGGCAGGGAAGGATGCAGGGGTAATGGGTAGGAAGAGGGAAAGGGATGATTATTAGGTTATGAAGTGTTGCGAGGCGGTGGTTAGTGCAGGGGTAGAGGGTAGCTAGAGATTAAGGCGAAAAGGGCTGAGAAGAGTGCCAGAGACATCATCATCAGAGTTTGTGTAGTAAATCAGTTGCTGTCAAAAAGGCAATGAGAGTCTGGATTAGAGGGGATTCCGTCACCAAGAAGGGAAGGTAGGGAAAGGGCAGCAGAGCAGAGACGACGTTGAAGGTAAATTCTACGTGCTCATTGATAGAGTGGGCAGTCCAACAGAATGTGGCTAACAGTTACTGGAACTTGGCAATTCTCACAGAGAGAAACAGAACACGCCTCCATGAGATACACGTGAGTAAGACGAGTGTAACACTAGAGACAGTGGGAGTAGGTACTACTGAGGTTGGAGGTCTCTTAAAGATGAGACACTGTCATGGCACATGTGAAACCTTCTTTCTTTCTCTTTGAGACAACAAATTTCTCGTTATTTTACGTAAACTTGGCAACAGCGAGAAAAAGCCAGGTGAGCCTCATTACAATTAAGGCAAGAAGGATTCAGGTTGCGCGATGTAGCTGTGTAGTCATCAGCACCACAGACTCGGCACTGTCATGGACCTGCAATATTTTACTGGGTGGCCAAAGCACCAGCAATTTCTGCACTGTTGTGGTGTTGGGATCAACTCTCAGACTCGGAGACGGTGCCCAGCAATGTAAATGGAGCACAAATAACCCGCACATAAAAGAGAGAATCTTAGGATGACGTTTCGGTCCGACTTGGACCATTTAAATGGACTTTGTAAATGGTCCAAGTCGGACGAAACGTCGCCGTAAGCTTCTCTCTTTTATGTGCGGGTTATTTGTGTATCGTTCCAGTCACGGTATTGTGCCTTTTCTTGTTATTAATATAAACGGAGGACAGAAGCTCACAACAGTCAAAAGTTAAGCAAGCTATACTGCAGGGGTAATGTGTCTGCTGGTGAGCGGGTAGTACGTGTGTCTACTTTGAGAATTGGGAGGTCTTGGAGCCCAAGTTGTTCGAGAATATCATCACCACATGTCTGGAGCTATATTGAACTATGATAAGAGGTAGAACAATCAAAGGCACTTCTCAGAGCCAACAGCAACATAACTCTCTTTCAGAGCCAACAGCAACATAACTCTCTTTAACTACAATATCAGATCTTTAAGTAAA
The DNA here is from genome assembly GCF_038502225.1 of Cherax quadricarinatus. Taxonomy (NCBI): domain Eukaryota; kingdom Metazoa; phylum Arthropoda; class Malacostraca; order Decapoda; family Parastacidae; genus Cherax; species Cherax quadricarinatus. The sequence goes on from NC_091293.1 coordinate 81,151,800, forward strand.
CATTACGATGACCTCATAGCATTACTAAATTCCCTGCATGCCAGTATGTCCATCATTACTCTCGCCGAAACCTGGCTAAAGCCTGATACTACAGATGTCTTTGCCATTCCTGGTTACACAGCCATACACAACTGTAGGCCAGACCAACAAGGGGGTGGCACAGCTATATACTACTCAGACCAACTAGAATGTATCACTAATACTTGCACAAGGGATGAGCATGGGGAATATATAATAGCTAAATTCAAATCTAAATACCTACAAAAACCTCTCACAGTGATAAACATCTACAGAGTACCTCAGTCAAACATTAGCTGTTTTAGTGAAAACCTAGGAAGTATGATAACTGATGCACGCATGAACAAAGATCACTTACTACTCTCAGGTGACTTCAATATAAATCTCCTACAAGACCAAGACCCACATGTTACTGAATTCACAAACACAATGAGTAACTGCTTGTTGCTACCAACAGTAACAAAACCTACAAGAGTTAGAGACTAGTGTTTCCCTACTAGACCACATCTGGACCAACACCATATCCCCCTTAAATTTTCTAGTGCTAAAACCCAAACAATTATTTTCACCAGACGTTCAATCGTCCCTGATACTCCATTGTACCTGTATGGCTCACGAATCCCTGAATGTGATACGGTCAGATTTCACGGCCTATTGTTTGATTGCTAGTTGCATTGGAAACCTCACATTACCTCCCTGAAAGTAACTTGCCATAGCCAGGTGAACATCCTTAAAACCCTCACTCATCTTTCATGGGGGGCAGATTGTCAAACTCTCCTTCAACTGCATTCAGCCCTAATTTTATCGAGGCTAGATTATGGTGACAAAATACATTCTGCAGCCTCTCCTGCAACTCTAAACTTGATCCCATCCATCATCAGGGATTACGTTTAGGTGCTTTTCGCCCCTCACGTGTCGAGAGCCTCTATGCAGAAGCAAATATTCCATCCTTGAACGATCATTGTGATGCTCATTGCCTCCGCTATTTTGTCTGCTTTCGTGACCTTCACGATCCTTCAATATACAAGGTAGTAACGAACGTTAGCAAAAGTCCATCATTTGTTCGCTGCCCCTGTTTACTCTGTCCCTTTTCTCTGTATTCAATCGCTCTTCTCTTCAGTTGTCCCCTTTATATGTTCATCTACCATCTAACTTTTCACTTTCCCCTTGGGCAGTTCCGACAGTTCGTGTCTGTTCTTTCCCCTGCCGTGCCCGAAAATTCAAATCCCTACAGTTGCTTCTCGCTCCTTTTCTTAATCACTTCCAATCTCATTCTCATGCTGTTGCAATGTACACTGATGGTTCTAAATCCTCTGATGGTGTTAGGTTTGCAGAAGTTTCCTGACAATGTGGTGCAAGGTCATTTATTAGACTCTGCTAGCATTTTTACAGCTGAATTGTATGCCATTCTCATTGTAGTTATCCATATTACCTCTATGCCTATTTCAAAGTTTGTGATAGTCTCAGACTACTTTAGTGCTTTGCAAGCTATTAAAAAAATGATTCGCCTTATCCCCTAGTTCTTTGTATACAACCTTGGTTACCTGGAGTTTACCTGAGAGAGTTTCGGGGGTCAACGCCCCCGCGGCCCGGTCTGTGACCAGGCCTCCTGGTGGATCAGCGCCTGATCAACCAGGCTGTTGCTGCTGGCTGCACACAAACCAACGTACGAGCCACAGCCCGGCTGATCAGGAACTGACTTTAGGTGCTTGTCCAGTGCCAGCTTGAAGACTGCCAGGGGTCTGTTGGTAATCCCCCTTATGTGTGCTGGGAGGCAGTTGAACAGTCTCGGGCCCCTGACACTTATTGTATGGTCTCTTAACGTGCTAGTGACACCCCTGCTTTTCATTGGGGGGATGGTGCATCGTCTGCCAAGTCTTTTGCTTTCGTAGTTAGTGATTTTCGTGTGCAAGTTCGGTACTAGTCCCTCTAGGATTTTCCAGGTGTATATAGTCATGTATCTCTCCCTCCTGCGTTCCAGGGAATACAGGTTTAGAAACCTCAAGCACTCCCAATAATTGAGGTGTTTTATCTCCGTTATGCGCGCCGTGAAAGTTCTCTGTACATTTTCTAGGTCGGCAATTTCACCTGCCTTGAAAGGTGCTGTTAGAGTGCAGCAATATTCCAGCCTAGATAGAACAAGTGACCTGAAGAGTGTCATCATGGGCTTGGCCTCCCTAGTTTTGAAGGTTCTCATTATCCATCCTGTCATTTTTCTAGCAGATGCGATTGATACAATGTTATGGTCCTTGAAGGTGAGATCCTCCGACATAATCACTCCCAGGTCTTTGACGTTGGTGTTTCGCTCTATTTCGTGGCCAGAATTTGTTTTGTACTCTGATGAAGATTTAATTTCCTCATGTTTACCATATCTGAGTAATTGAAATTTTTCATCGTTGAACTTCATATTGTTTTCTGCAGCCCACTGAAAGATTTGGTTGATGTCCGCCTGGAGCCTTGCAGTGTCTGCAATGGAAGACACTGTCATGCAGATTCGGGTGTCATCTGCAAAGGAAGACACGGTGCTGTGGCTGACATCCTTGTCTATGTCGGATATGAGGATGAGGAACAAGATGGGAGCTAGTACTGTGCCTTGTGGAACAGAGCTTTTCACCGTAGCTGCCTCGGACTTTACTCTGTTGACGACTACTCTCTGTGTTCTGTTAGTGAGGAAATTATAGATCCATCGACCGACTTTTCCTGTTATTCCTTTAGCGCGCATTTTGTGCGCTATTACGCCATGGTCACACTTGTCGAAGGCTTTTGCAAAGTCTGTATATATTACATCTGCATTCTTTTTGTCTTCTAGTGCATTTAGGACCTTGTCGTAGTGATCCAGTAGTTGAGACAGACAGGAGCGACCTGTTCTAAACCCATGTTGCCCTGGGTTGTGTAACTGATGGGTTTCTAGATGGGTGGTGATCTTGCTTCTTAGGACCCTTTCAAAGAGTTTTATGATATGGGATGTTAGTGCTATTGGTCTGTAGTTCTTTGCTGTTGATTTACTGCCCCCTTTGTGGAGTGGGGCTATGTCTGTTGTTTTTAGTAACTGAGGGACGACCCCCATGTCCATGCTCCCTCTCCATAGGATGGAAAAGGCTCGTGATAGGGGCTTCTTGCAGTTCTTGATGAACACAGAGTTCCATGAGTCTGGCCCTGGGGCAGAGTGCATGGGCATGTCATTTATCGCCTGTTCGAAGTCATTTGGCGCAGGATAACATCGGATAGGCTTGTGTTAATCAAATTTTGTGGCGCTCTCATAAAAAATTCATTTTGATCTTCGACTCTCAGTCTGGTTAGCGGCTTGCTAAAAACTGAGTCATATTGGGACTTGAGTAGCTCACTCATTTCCTTGCTGTCATCTGTGTAGGACCCATCTTGTTTAAGTAGGGGCCCAATACTGGGCGTTGTTCTCGATTTTGATTTGGCATAGGAGAAGAAATACTTTGGGTTTCTTTCGATTTCATTTATAGCTTTTAGTTCTTCCCGCGATTCCTGACTCCTAAAGGATTCTTTTAGCTTAAGTTCGATGCTTGCTATTTCTCTGACCAGTGTCTCCCTGCGCATTTCAGATATATTGACCTCTTTTAGCAAAAATAAAGAAATCATTTTCTGTTGGGTCCCTGGCCATGTTGATGTTCAAGGCAATGAGCAGGCACACGCTGCTGTGCGATCTGCAGTATATGACCTACCAGTTTCATATAGAGATAGTATTTCATTCTTTGACTAATTTGCTGTAATCTCTACCCGCCTTTGCAACCGCTGGCATCAACACTGGTCTGATATGACTCATAACAAATTACATTCTATCAAACCAAGTTTGGGTTTCTGGCCTCCTTGTCATCGATACCGAGGTTGGGAGACAAAACACTTGTCTTCACATCAGACACACACCTCTAACTCATGGGTATCTCATGGAGAGATGTCCTGTTCCACTTTGTGAGAATTGTCTAGTTCCTATTTCAATTTCCCACATTCTGTTGGACTGTCCTGTCTATCAACGAGCACCCAGAATTTTCCTCCGTCGTCATCACTGCTCTAATTTTCCCTCCTTGCTGACGGATCCACCTTTGATAGAGACTCCCTCTTCGACTTTTTGACAGTAACTGATTTATTACACAAACTTTGATAATCCTTCCTTTAGCACTCCTCACAGCCCCTCCTTACTTTACCTTTATAGTCATCTCCACCCTTATTTATCTTTAGATCCTGCATCAACTCCTACGCTGCAACACTGTATGGCCCTATTAGGTTGAGTGCTTCCTTTTCCTGGTTACAGGAAAGTGGGTGTGGGAGGGAAGAAGTGATGCAAGGAGGGAAGAGTATTATTATTATTATTATTATAATCAAGGGGGAAGCGCTAAACCCGTAGGATTATACAGCGCCCAGGGGGGGATGTGGAAGGCATTCAGGCTTAATTCGGGGAACTGGAGCACAGATTCAATTCCCTAAATCAAGAGCCCCTCACCAACATCAAGGAACCTTCCATGAGGGGGAAGGGAAGAGTAAATGGAGAGAAAAAGAGAGGTTAAGAGAGTGGTGAAACAATGTAAAAAGAGAGCAAATGAGAGAGTGGGTGAGATGTTATCAACAAATTTTGTTGAAAATAAGAAAAAGTTTTGGAGTGAGATTAATAAGTTGAGGAAGCCTAGGGAACAAATGCATTTGACAGTTAAAAACAGGAGAGGAGAGTTATTAAATGGAGAGTTAGAGGTATCGGAAAGATGGAGGGAATATTTTGAGGAATTGTTAAATGTTGATGAAGATAGGAAAGCTGTGACTTCGTGTATAGGGCAAGGAGGAATAACATCTTATAGGAGTGAGGAAGAGCCAGTTGTGAGTGTGAGGGAAGTTCGTGAGGCAGTGGGTAGAATGAAAGGGGGTAAGGCAGCTGGGATTGATGGGATAAAGATAGAAATGTTAAAAGCAGGTGGGGATATAGTTTTGGAGTGGTTGGTGCTATTATTTAATAACTCTATGGAAGAGGGTAAGGTACCTAGGGATTGGCAGAGAGCATGCATAGTTCCTTTGTATAAAGGCAAAGGAGATAAAAGAGAGTGCAAAAATTATAGGGGAACAAGTCTGTTGAGTGTACCTGGTAAAGTGTACGGTAGAATTATTATTGAAAGAACTAAGAGTGAGATGGAGAGTAGGATAGCAGATGAACAAGGAGGCTTTAGGAAAGGTAGGGGGTGTGTAGACCAAGTGTTTACAGTGAAACACATAGGTGAACAGTATTTAGATAAGGGTAAACAGGTTTTTGTGGCATTTATGGATTTGGAAAAGGCATATGGCAGGGTGGATAGGGGGGGGGGGGCAATGTGGCAGATGTTGCGGGTGTATGGTATAGGAGGTAGGTTACTGAAAGCAGTGAAGAGTTTTTATGAGGATAGTGAGGCTCAGGTTAGAGTATGTAGGAGAGAATACATGTATTAATAAATGTGGTTGTACGAGAAGTGAATGCCAGGGTCTTGGCAAGAGGTGTGGAGTTGCAGAGGTTGGTGGATGAATTTGGTAGGGTATGTAAAAGAAGGAAATTAAAAGTGAATATAGGAAAGGGTAAGGTGATGAGGATAAAAAGATTAGGTGGCGAGAGATTGGGTATCAGATTGGAGGGAGAGAGTATGGAGGAGGTGAATGTATTCAGATATTTAGGAGTGGACGTGTCAGCAGATGGGTCTATGAAGGATGAGGTGAATCATAGAATTGATGAAATGAAAAGGGTGGGTGGTGCACTTAGGAGTCTGTGGAGACAAAGAACTTTGTCCATGGAAGCAAAGAAGGAAATGTATGAGAGTACAGTTGTACCAACACTCTTGTATGGGTGTGAAGCATGGGTGATGAATGTTGCAACGAGGAGGAGGCTGGAGGCAGTGGAGATGTCATGTCTGAGGGCAATGTGTGGTGTGAATATAATGCAGAGAATTCGTAGTTTAGAAATTAGGAGAGTTTGTGGGATTACCAAAACTATTATCCAGAGAGCTGAGGAGGGGTTGTTGAAGTGGTTTGGACATGTAGAGAGAATGGAAAAGAGAATGACTTTGAGAGTGTATAAATCTGTAGTGGAGGGAAGGCAGGGTAGGGGTCGGCCAAGGAAGGGTGGTTTTGTGTGCAAGGGGCTTGGACTTCCAACAAGCATGCGTGAGCATATTTGATAGGAGTGAATGGAGACGAATGGTTTTTAATACTTGACGTGCTGTTGGAGTGTGAGCAAAGTAACATTTATGAAGGGATTCAGGGAAACCGGCAGGCCAGACTCGAGTCCTGGAGATGGGAAGTACAGTGTCTGCACTCTGAAGGAGGGGTGGTAATGTTGCAGTTTTATAACTGTAGTGTAAAGCACCCCTCTGGCAAGACAGTGATGATGAGTGAATGGTGATGAAAGTTTTTCTTTTTCGGTCCACCCTGCCTTGGTGGGAATCGGCCGATGTGTTAATAAAATATAAATTAAATATTAATCAGGGAAAGTAGCTTAGGCCAGTATTAGACTTATTATAAAACTCTCATGCCTCACAGATAACATTACATGGAAATAATATGAAGACAGTAGAAATATCTACAGCAGTCAGTAGATGATGAATGAGGTAATCAGTCCCTCAGCCATCTTCTACTGACTGCTGTGTATATTTCTGTCTTCACATTATGTCCTTGTAATGTACCGATGGCAAAAACCTTTACTAGTAAAGATACCCAGATGTTGCACACGAGTCTAATTCATCATTTTGTCAGTATTGAGTACCACTGATATACAATTTACTCTTTGCTGACTCGACCTTCTTGCAAGTTAATGTCAACTCCCACTAAGAGAAAGCCCTCTGTAGGTGACTGAAGCATAGATAACATTCTATGAATCACCTACATAGTATGTCATAGGCCATAATCTAGACAGAAGTATATTGCTCCTGTTAAACTTTAGCAAGAGCTGAACCCGACTGCATCATTCAGTGCAATGACTAGTTAGAGGCTCGATCCTCTGTCTGCTTATCACTTCCAAGTCTCTGACGAGTCAAGCAGTTGGTAAGGCACTCCTGTTTTAACCTTCCCAATTAAGTACATTTGTTAAAATGTAGAAAAATCAGTGTGTGAAAGATAGTGAGCAGTGTAGAGGTAGCTGTGTCTAGACAGAAATGGATAACTTTTTCAGCAAAGAACATCTTTGTGTATGTGTATGTGGGGGGGGGGGGGGGGAGAGCAGCTCTGATGTGATAGCAGATGGAGCTACTGCTTTGTTGGTGCCTAGAGCATAAATAATGACATTTTACTTAGTGTTGATCCTGAAGCCATCCTGTTTTTTTTCTATGGTGAAGGACAGTAGGCACTTGTGAGTGGCATTGGTCACTCATTGCTTGGCAGTACGAGGGCAACAGCAGCAGGGCAACACTAGCCACATTTTTCTGAGCTGCCGTCCTAGTTAGTGACCAAGAGCAGTACTGTCAACTTAGTGTGGTGCTAAGGTCTGAGCAACTTAGTAAAGGCATCAAGAAGAACCAAAAACCTTGATTTTTTTTTTGTGGTTGCCTAAATATTAACAAATTTCTCCTTTAATCAAAATCTTGATCTGAAATGACTTATGGATCTGGTTTGGACTTTGGTGACTTAAAATTCTAACAGTGTATAGGTTGATTATATCTGTAATACATGGTTTAGCGCTTCTTTTTTATAATAATAATGATATCTGCAATACAATTATTATTATGGGGACCGCTAAATCTGTAGGATTATACAGCGCATGTGGAGGGGGGATGGAAGGTATTCAGACTCGATTCAGGGAAACGGAGCACATATAAAATTCCCTAGAACACGAGCCTTCACCAGTATCTAGGAGTCTCCCTTGAGGGGTCTGTAATACAAGAATAAATTAGTCAAGCTAGCAGTGTAATAATACAGCATCAATATTAGCAAATTAAATCATTCAACACACTCCCTATTATTATTTTTTATTATACAGTGGATCATCATTTAACCCTTTGACTGTTTCCGACATATAAATACGTCTTACGAGCCAATGTTTCTGACGTATTTATACGCATAAATTCTAGCAGCTTCAAATCAAGCAGGAGAAAGCTGGTAGGCCCACATGTGAGAGAATGGGTCTCCATGGTCAGTGTGCACCATATAAAAAAAATCGGGGAGCCAGTGGTGCATTGTGGGAATGCCATTTCAGTTGTCCATTTTCAGCATGTCTAGCGGTAAGAAATATGTGATTCCCCAGCAAATCTGGGACTCTTCTCTTCCCAAGTGATGCTCTAACACAGATGGAAGTGTCAGTGAAGATCAATTTCATGATTTGGAGGAGTTTGAGACCAAAAGCAATGGAGGAGGAGGAGGGGGAGGAGGGGAGGAAGAGGAGGAGGAGGAGAAGAGGAGGAGGAGGAGGAGGAGGAGGAGGAAGAAGAAGATGTAATAATATTGTTCCCTTGAAGCAAGAAAAAAAAAAGTCCACCCCATGACAGTGACAAGATAAGGGGAGATAACATCTGATAAGAGCTGACTTTGATGAGCGTAGAGGGTAGAGCTAAGGAAATATTACATGACCATCGCCCTCCCTTTGTTTTTGCTGGTACACAAACATTTCTGTCTGTCAAGCTCCCTGTCTGTCCATCTAGCTCTCTGTCTCAGAGAGAGCCACAAGACTGTGTCATCACTTTTACTCACATCTTCAAGCAGAGTATAGCACTTTGTCTGGATTTCTTGGGTTATCCTAGGTAATTTACACTATGTATACTTGTATTTATGTGTACCTGTGAGACAGAGATAGGCAGACAGATAGAAAGAGAGACAGATTGAAAGATATAGAATGAGGGAGAAAGATAATTAGATAGAATAGAGGAGGGGAAGCAGCATCCGACCCCATTGTTTTGACAGGCGGTAGGGGGAGTGAGTAATGAGACAATATGTCACTTTGACAGCTGCTGACTTCTGACTCAAAACAATTATAAGCCACACACTCGCACACAAGACAAGGAGGAGGAGAAGGAGGAGGAGAAGGAGGAGGAGGAGAAGGAGGAGGAGGAGGAGGAGAAGGAGGAGAAGGAGAAGAAGAAGGAGGAGAAGGAGGAGAAGGAGGAGGAGGAGGAGGAGGAGGAGGAGGATGAGGATGAGGATTGTTTGTTTGTTTTTGTAAACAAGTTTTGTAAACAATATATTGATAATTATGTTTGTGTGCTTATTGTGTTGTATACGAGTGTATATATGTACATTGCACCTTACTTTGGTCTCATAGGCCACATAAGTTATGTGAAAAAATAAAAGTGAAAAAAAACAAAAAACCTAAAATTACAAGTAAACTAAAGTTTACCGGGTGAGCAGCAGTCGCCGCTGTTGCCATACGCGGCTCATTTTCTGCAAACTTCAAGGCTCTATATCTCGGTAAGTACGGATGGCAAAAAATTTTTTTTTGGACTAAAACACTCAAAAATAATCTTAACATTTTCATAAGAAAATTTTTTTTTTTTTTAATATTTGGCGACATAGAATGACAGTTCAGAGAGGGGCCTGAAACAGTCAAAGGGTTAACATGGTAGTTACGTTCCTTAAAACGCCATGTTAGGTAAAACCGTGTTAGGTGAACTGAAGAACTTATGGGAAAAATAGGGTTACGTTCCTGAGAGCCCCAAAAAAGCCAAACAACATTTTTTTCAGGCCTCCACATCTTACAAAAATAAAAGTGAATATGTAATTGTAGTTCATTGTTGTGATGTATTATGTTGTTTTTACTGCTTAAGATGACAACTGTAACAGAAATAGTATTTCTTACCTTAAATTGTGGGTGCTGGTGTTTGTGGATGATTGTGAAGAGAATAGAGAGAAATGCTATGGCCCTGCTGGGCTGAGCTGGATGGTAGAGGTTCTGGTACTGAAGTTGATGGTTGTACTGGAGTATCTAACTTTAAGTCATTCAGTAAGTCAGTCCAGTTGTTCAGTAAGTCAGTCAAGTCATTCAGTAAGTCAGTCACTCAGCCATTCAGTAAGTCAGTCAGTCACACAAACTTATGTTTACCTCTTTTTTATGTGTACAAAGTAACACTTCATTATGGCCACAGCTTATGTTTTGTCTAATATCTTTGTTTCCTTCGTTAATTCTAAGATTTATATGCTTACACCTTTTTTACCACTTTGAGCAACACTGGTATGCCTACTGGGTGTCATGATTGCCTGGCAGATACAAGATATAGTAATTAAAAGATCAAAACACAATTCACAATCACAAGCTTGTAGCAGAGAAGCTGAACTGGACACGTATGAAGTACAAATGCTGGGATGGTGGGGTAGTGTCGGGGGGGGGGGGGGGGTGACCCACAACAAGGCGGCTTTTTCTTTTTTCCTTTCCTCAAACTGAACCAAGTTAAATTCATTTTACGACGTGTTACGTAAAATTGTGCCACAATTCTTCAATCGTGCTATACCCAAATTGTGCCAGATAAACTCGTGCTAAATGACGGTCTACTGCATTTCTCTAATGTTGTTACTTAACTTTTTCCTAATTTTTCACAATTAATTTTGTAAGCTTAAAATAATATGATAATTTCTAATACGTATAGTGGTACCTCGGCATACGAACTGCTCCCAACTCAAATAATTATGCAAGTGTATTTTTGCAAGCGCTTTTATAAGCGTATTTTTAGGGGTCTGAAACGGATCAATCTAATTTACATTATTCCTTATGGGAACAAATTCGTTTGGTATCGGCACTCGAACAGCCTTCTGGAACGAATTAAGTTCGTATCCTGAGGTACCACTGTACTATGTTATTTTATAATTATATTTACTATATTCCTAGGTAGTAGGTTGGTAGACAGCAGCCGCTCAGGGAGGTACTACCGTCCTGCCAAGTGAGTGTAAAATGAAAGCCTGTAATTGTTTTACATGATGGTAGGACTGCTGGTGTCCAATTTTCTGTCTCACAAACATGCAAGGTTTCAGGTACGTCTTGCTACTTCTACTTACACTTAGGTCACACTACACATACATATACAAACATATATATACACCCCCCTCTGGGTTTTCTTCTATTTTTTGTTTATTTCTTCTCTCCATGGGGAAGTGGAACAGAATTCTTCCTCCGTAAGCCATGCGTGTTGTAAGAGGCGACTAAAATGCCGGGAGCAAGGGCCTAGTAACCCCTTCTCCTGTAAAAATTACTAAATTTAAAAAGAGAAACTTTCGTTTTTCTTTTTGGGCCACCCTGCCTTGGTGGGATATGGCCGGTTTGTTGAAAGAAGAAAGAATAATAATTTACTATATTGTAGGTAGTAGGTTGGTAGACAGCAACCGCCCAGGGAGGTACTACCGTCCTGCCAAGTGAGTGTAAAATGAAAGCCTATAATTGTTTTACATGATGGTAGGATTGCTGGTGTCCTTTTTTCTGTCTCATAAATATGCAAGATTCCAGGTACGTCTTGCCACTTCTACTTACGCTTAAGTCACACTACACATACATGTACAAGCATATATATACACACACCCCTCTGGGTTTTCTTCTATTTTCTTTCTAGTTCTTGTTCTTGTTTATTTCCTCTTATCTCCATGGGGAAGTGGAACAGAATTCTTCCTCCGTAAGCTACATGTGTCATAAGAGGCGACTAAAATGCCGGGAGCAAGGGGCTAGTAACCCCTTCTCCTGTATATATTACTAAATGTAAAAGGAGAAACTTTGGTTTTTCCTTTTGGGCCACCCCGCCTCAGTGGGATACGGCCGGTGTGTTGAAAGAAAGAAGAAATTTACTATATTGCTTTCGTTTTTCATTTTGGGTCACCCTACCTTGGTGGGATATGGCTGGTTTGTTGAAAGAAGAATAATTACTACATTCACAAGAAGCTTTTAAGACATAAGTGTCATAGAATTGCAGGGAGTAGAAGACAATATGATTTGATTTGAGGAGGGGTAGGGTAGCTCCCATTTCCTCAGGTCAAGAGCTATTGAACATCAAAGCACCCACCCTTCCCTACCAAAGAAGCCATCTCCCTTTTATTTTGTCCTAAATAGTAGGAATACAGTGGACCCCCACCTTACGATATTAATCCGTTCCTGAGAGCTCATCATATGCCAAAATTATCGTAAGGTGAATTAATTTTCCCCATAAGAAATAATGGAAATCAAATTAATCCGTGCAAGACACCACAAAGTATGATTTTTTTTTTTTTACCACATGAAATATTAATTTTAATCCACACAAACTGACACTTACCTTTATTGAAGATCTGGTGATGATTGATGGGATGGGAGGAGGGAAAAGTGTGGAAGTTGTTAATGTTTAGAAGGGGAATCCCCTTCCATTAGGACTTTAGGTAGCACGTCCTTTTCCGGGGTTACTTCCCTTCTTTTAATGCCACTAGGAACAGCTGACCGTGGTGCAGCAACAGCCGACTGTGGTGCAGCAACAGCTGACGGTGGTGCAGCAGCAGCTGACCGTGGTATGATAGTACATATTTCTCACCCATTTTACCACAGGGTTGGCACTAGAAGCTTTCTTTGGGCCCATGGTGGCTTATTTAGCAGTTACAAGCACTATAAACAATGGAATGATACAAAATATCGAATGTATGCATGCAACCGGCCACCCTGGCTTGTAAATAACGGCAGGGCTGGATGGACAGGTTCAGGACGAGTCATGTTGGTCAGAAACAGCTGATGGTGGTGCAGCAGCAGCTGACCGTGGTGCAGCAGCAGCTGACTGTGGTTCAGCAACAGCTGACTGTGGTTCAGCAACAGCTGACCGTGGTTCAGCAACAGCTGACTGTGGTGCAGCAGCAGCTGACCATGGTGCAGCAACAGCTGATGGTGTAGCAGCAGCTGACTGTGGTGCAGCAGCAGCTGACCGTGGTGCAACAGCAGCTGACCATGGTTCAGCAACAGCTGACTGGTGCAGCAACAGCTGACCGTGGTGCAGCAGCAGCTGACGGTGGTGCAGCAGCAGCTGACCGTGGTACGATAGTACGTATTTCCACCCTTTTTACATATGATAGCAGGAGATACCATATCTCAAGTGATCTGTTTTTCATTTATCCACACCAATAACAGTCTCTCAACATCTTCGAGTACTTGTGATCTCTGTTTCGAAAACAAACTTGCACCTTTTGCAAGAACAGCTTCCTTGATTGCCGTTTTGTTGGCCACAATAGTAGCGATGGTTGATTGGGGTTTGGTATACAACCTGGCCAGCTCTGAGACACGCACTCCACTTTTGTACTTAGCAATTATCTCTTTCTTCATTTCCATCGTAATTTTCACCTTTTTTTACCGCACAGTTGGCAGTAGAAGCTTTCTTGGGGCCCATGGTGACTTATTTTGCAGGTAGAATCACTAAAAACTCTGTGATAATATGAAATGTTCCAATTGTATGCGTGGATGTGACCGCACTGGCTGGCTTGTAAACACTGGCACCCACGGGGCAGCTGAGGCGCGCTAAGGCCACACGTGGGACGCGTCTCGGACCAATCGCGTGAGGCGAGTTTTTTAGCGCGAGGCAAGGCAAAATTTTTGCGTTAAAATGTATCGTATGGTGGGTTTAACATAAGGTGATGTCATAGTAAGGTGGGGGTCCACTGTATTTTGCTTTTGTGAAATTGTCCCCCTCAAGGAAGGTTCCTTGATGTTGGTGAGGGGCTCTTGATTTAGGGAATTGGATCTGTGCTCCAGTTCCCCGAATTAAGCCTGAATGCCTTCCACATCCCCCCCCCCCCCCAGGCACTGTATAATCCTCCGGGTTTAGCGTTTCCCCCTTGATTATAATAATAATGTGAAATTTTCTCCATGAGAAAAGAAAATGTTTCCTTGACTGAAATAACAATTGTGGGAGTTGCTACACTAAAGTGAATTAGACTAGCTCATAAACCATCTGATGACAGTATTATTGGATGTGGCATGCAGTTCCAGAAGTGACAAAGCCATACTGCTGCTGCCATTTATTCCAGTTTGCCCTCAATCATTATTAGCTGAATGAAATTTGTATTATTATGAATCTAGTCTAAACCGACTTTTGCTGGTATATGCCCAGTAAATTTTGGGGGTGCCATCCTGATAGTTATGCATCAGGAAGGGTAATCAGTACTGCTAGCCCTAACAGTTGGGGGAAAACTTCCCTCCTTTTTTTTTTGTTACCTGTTCATGGATGTTCCTATACCTTGATTATTTGTCAACTGAGGTTCTTACCCTCTTTCCTGGTTTCTTTGTAACAACCATCCTCATGAACTGTAGAGTGGAAATGGACATTTAGAAACCAATAACTGGTCTCTGGTGGGAACCTATTTTCTGAAACTGGTTCGGGTACTGAATCAGCTTCTGGAAAAACCTATTTACTTTTTACCTCTTATTACAGCCTCATTTTTAAAAATGCAACAGTAATTTAACATTCACACACACACAATGCTCAGTAATAAAAAGTCGATATTAAGGCTCTCCTACCACAGCAATTATAATCATAACCACAGTATATCACATTTTAGTAAATAACAGCCCTCTTGAAAGTGTGTTCAAATGATTTCAGACTATTTTCATATACATGTGGCCAATTTCAACAGTTTATCTATCCTCATAGCCCAGCCTGAGGCCTTATGTTAACTACCTGTTCAACCAGGCTCTTGGTATTAGCAGTCCACTGGAATCATATATCCATCACAGCCTGGTTGATCTGGCACCTGGTAGAGGTAGATATTTCCTCTTATTACACTTGAAAAAATTAACTGAGAACATCTAAAAATACTACAGGGCAAAGAAAATCCAACTATAGTTGACTACAGAAGAGGGTGACAAAGCATTTGGTTTGTAATAAGGACTTTATTGTTAAACACTGCATCCAACACTTCACTGGATTGCACAGTGGATAAATTAATACCTGGTGGTAAATATCAATTTTCACGGTAAAGCAATATTACAGGTATACAAGACACTTATTTTTTATATGCTGTATTTTAATGTAAGCTTTTAATAAAGAACAGCAGATTACAGACCCTACATATGTGAGAATTATTAAATAGTGTGCATATATACCTAAGTAAATAAATAGTGTGCATGAGTGTGCATGAATGTATGACTAGTGATCAATGCACTAGCATAAGGCCGGTCATCCATGCACTTGTGTAAGGTTGGTCATCCATGCACTTGTGTAAGGTTGGTCATCCATGCACTTGTGTAAGGTTGGTCATCCATGCACTTGTGTAAGGTTGGTCATCCATGCACTTGTGTAAGGTTGGTCATCCATGCACTTGTGTAAGGTTGGTCATCCATGCACTTGTGTAAGGTTGGTCATCCATGCACTTGTGTAAGGTTGGTCATCCATGTACTTGTGTAATGTTGGTCATCCATGCACTTGTGTAAGGTTGGTCATCCATGCACTTGTGTAAGGCTGGTCATCCATGTACTTGTGTAAGGTTGGTCATCCATGCACTTGTGTAAGGTTGGTCATCCATGCACTTGTGTAAGGCTGGTCATCCATGTACTTGTGTAAGGTTGGTCATCCATGCACTTGTGTAAGGTTGGTCATCCATGTACTTGTGTAATGTTGGTCATCCATGCACTTGTGCAAGGCTGGCCATGCACTTGTGCAAGGCTGGCCATGCACTTGTTAAGGCTGGTCATCTGTATTGAAATGTAATGCTGGTACATCTTTTACCAAACTATTTAAATAAAGCTTGAGAAAACTTAGCCTAGCTGCTCCATGTTGAAAATCAATAAAATAGCATTTACTCCTGCAACGTATGGAAGGACAACATTCACTTGGTTATTATACGTTAAGTAAATTTAGGATAACGTTAGGTAAGAAAGGATTAAGCAATATTATATTAGTTCTACATTAATATTTGCAAGGTTACGTGACTATGGTAAACTAGGTTTGGTGTAAATATAAAATAATTTGCTTACCATTTTAAGTCATGTATACGAAAAATATCGATACATAAAATGCAGTTTTGCTTATTCAATAAACGGTCTACAAAGCATGACACACATGCACACACATTTTGCACATTTAACATACACAAAATAAATTATTGATTTTCTATTATTTTGCTAAACAGCATACAAGTATATTGCAGTTACCATAATCCAAATAAACAATCACAACTACAATTTTCCTCCACCTATCGAGTCCAGGGGTACTCCTTGCCATATTGCCTTTTAAGGTAGATTATTTGAGTTTGCATTTCCAAATGTGCCAGCTCCTGTACAGCTGGGGCAAGCTGCTCCACATGAGTCTGATAACCTGAGCCTGTGGAATTACAGGAAATAATTTTAAAATATTCTATATTTGAAATATGCTTTGCCTGTAAAATAAACATTAATATTTGGGGAAAAACAATAACATTAGTTTTGCAGATTTCACAAAATAAAAGTTAACATTTGGTTTCATTGGCAGAATTATTCACTAAATCCTCAATTTAACAATGGATAATATCCATTGTCCATACAAAGTCTGTTTTTTTTTTCTAGAATTGTCCATTATTGTCAGTGTCCACTTGGCAAATTTATTTTGGACTTAACCCTTTCATTGTCCAAAACCCCAAAATTAGTATTACTCTCAATGTCCACATAAAACAAAAAACTTTTTACATTCAGAAAGATTCTCTGCTACATGACACCAGGAGTATAAAATTTGATGGAAAGCTTGCAGAATTACAGTAGAATCCTGTATGAATATCACAATGGTATACAATACCGACAGGTTGGTAGGTAAGACACACAGGCAACATGTTGCCTATGTGTCTTACCTACCAATCTGTCGGTATTGTATACCATTTTGATATTCACTTTGTCAGACACTGCAACACAATGGCATCTTGGTATAGAAGAGAAAACACTTTGGACAACTTTTTCAAGGGAGAATTGTTTGATCTGAGAGGGACGTGACCTCTCAGTGGCTACATTCTCACTACTACTACTCTGCACCTCTCCTTCGGAGAGTATTTAAGCCTCAACACTGTCGCTTGATTTTCAGTTAGTTCCAGACTTTGGAACAGGGTGAGGGACTGACAACCTCGAATCTACGACTTCAAGAGTGATGGACTGATTACATCGTCTTCACATCTCTACTGCTCCTGTCTACTTTCTGTACTCAACTGAAGAAGCCTACTGTGTAGGCGAAACGTTTTGGAATAAAGTTGCCTAAATGTTGCCTATGTATCTTACCTACCAACCAGAATTCTGTATCCATGGATTCGGTTTCCACAGTTTACCACAGCCCGAAAATATTAAGTGGAAAATTCCAGAAATAAAAAGATTCAAAAGTTTCAAATTGCTAGCGTGGCGAGACCTTCCTGCCCCGTCACGTTCAGCACACAACTCGTCTCTGTCCTCTGTACCAATGTTAGCCACGACTCTCATCCAGTTAGCTGCCTCTAGCCTTCTCACCTATGTTGCCACATTATCATAGTGTGAAAACAACTCTTAATTTTGCTTAATAATGGTCACAAATCACAAACTGCAAAAGTTACATCTACAGTGTGTGATAAGGTGTTAGTCAAGATGAAAAAAGTATTAATTTATGGGTTGATGATATGAACAGGAAACATATGCCTAATGATGGTACAGTGGAACCTCAAAAATCGAACTGCTCCCAACACAACCAATTATGTAAGAGTATTTTTGTAAGTGCTTTTATAAGTGTATTTTTGAGGGTCTGAAATGGACTAATCTAATTTACATTATTCCTGATGGGAATAAATTCACTCGGTAAAGGCACTCGAACAGCCTTCTGGACCGAAGAAAGTTCGATATTTGAGGTTCCACTGTACTTGTTACAGCAAAAGGCCTTAAGCCTATATGAAGACTAAGAAAGAATCCACTGAAGAGGACACCAAGTAAGGAATGGTTACAGATTCAGGAATAGGCATAATTTGAAAAATATAAAAAATACTGGAGAGGCTGCATCTACTGATGAAGAAGCTCTTGCCATGTTTCCAGCAGAATTGAAATAGATCAAGGAGGTAGGCTACCATCCAAAACAAGTCTTCAACTGTGATGAAACTGGCTTGTTTTGGAAAAAGATGCCAAATAGAATGTATATTCACAAAAATGCAAAGCCAGGCACCAGAGTTCAAAGCCTGGAAGGACAGATTAACTCGTATTATGTGACAACGCTGCAAGGCATATGATCACCCAGCCCAGGCATGGTGTACCGAGTGAAAAATCCTCGCACCCTCAAGAATAAAAACAAACTATCTACCCCATCTTCTGGTAACACAATCAAAATGCGTGGATGACATCCATGCCTTATACAGGCACTCCTCACTTAGCGACCTATCCATTTAACGACCGCTTGGACTTATGACCAGCTTTCCAACCAGTGTACTATTTTTTTTTTTTAAATCCTTTCAGGGTCCAGACCCCCAGTCTGAAACTTATCCACAGGGTCCAAGAATTTAAAAAAAAAAAATTAATATTTTTTCTTATGAAATAGTAGAGAATCTTTTTCTGAAGGCAATAAAACAAAAATAAAGAAATTGTGTGTATTTTTTTTTTTCAACAAACCGGCTGTATCCCACTTAGATCATTATACTTATGTGTATCCGTACCTAAATAAACTTACACACTGCTGGCATGCAGGTACACATTAAAATCACTAAGAGTGTCTTATTAATCTTATTAACTGTGTCTTCTTAACTGAGTAAACCTTATAGGTAAGGCTTGGGAGGGAGTGACTAAGAGGATCTTGAACTCTGCTTGGAGGAAATTGTGGCCAGAATGTGTAGAAGAGAGGGATTTTGAAGGGTTTGGGGCTAACCCTCAGGAGCCTATGCTAGTTATGGAATCTATTGTGGCATTGGGGAAGTCCATGGGGTTAGAGGTTAGTGGGGAGGATGTGGAGAGTTGGTGGAGGACAACGATGAAGAACTAATCACTGATGAGCTGCAAGAGCATCTGCAACAGCAAGAGGCCACAACTGAGGAAAATGCTTCAGAGGAGGGGAGAGAGAAATTGAGGAAGTTGCCTTCTTCAAAGATTAAGGAAATGTGTGCAAAGCGGGTTGAACTGCAAACCTTTATGGAAGAAAATCCCCTTGACACAGCTATTGCAAGCTGCGCTGGTGACTTTTACAATGACAATGTTGTGAACCACTTTATTTTGAAACTGGCCTTCCTTGAATTGTGTATGAAATTGGCCAAATTACCAATTACTGATCACTTTATTGGGTAGTTGAAATAGGTAAATGGGCAATTTCTTGTACTCAATTGATAGAACAAATGGAGTTCTAGCAAAATAGCTAGGAGTTTGGTCAACTAGAAGAATGGAAATGGCCAAAAACAGGGCTCAAAGTGGGCGAAACTGCCAATGTGTAAACATTGCAGAGACCGATAACTTTGTGAGAGTGTAATTCCATAAGTTTTCCAGCAAATTTTGTACTCTTGGTGTCATTACCATCGGGAAAAGATTTTTTGTCATTTCAAAGGAAATTTTTTTAACCCTTTGACTATTTTGGTCATATATATACGTCTTACGAGGTACTGTGTTTGACGTATATATGCTCATAAATTCAAGCGGCTTCAAATCAAGCAGAAGAAAGCTGGTAGGCCCATGTGAGAGAATAGGTCTGTGTGGTCAGTGTGCACCATATAAAAAAAATCCTGGAGCACGCAGTGCATAATGAGAAAAAAAAAACTCCAACCGTTTTTTTAATTAAAATGCCGACTTTGTGGTCTATTTTCGTATAGTATTTATGGCTGTATTCTCGTTTTCTTGGTCTCATTTGATAGAATGGAAAACATATTATAGAAATAGAGGTGATTTTGATTGGTTTTACTATAAAAAGAACCTGGAAATGGAGCTCAAACTAGGGGAAATGTTTTATTTTTGCCAATGTTCAAAAGTAAACAAATGATGTTATTGTCCAATAAATGTCCAACTAGCCATTCTAATATGTAGTCATGAATGGGTTGATATTATTTATACAATTATTACAGTATTGCAGTAGTCTGCATAACAGTAAATCTTCTATTTTTTGTTTGAATAAAAATTCAAAATAGAAAGCAAGAGTAATATCAGAGGGGCCTGGAGATGTGACTGATGAACAAAGAAAATGTTATTTTAGAGTCAGGAATGTCTGCATTGTTCATTCTGGACCTTATTTTGAAATTGTCATATTTTTTAATTTTCGTGAAATTGGCCAAATTGCAAATTTCTGACCACGTTATTGGGTAGTTGAAATCAGTAAATGGGCAGTTTCTTGTACTCAATCAATAGAAAAAAATGAGTTTTCTAAAGAAATAGCTACGAGTTTGGTCGACTGGAACAATGGAATTAGCTGAAAATAGGGCTCAATGTGGGCGAAATTGCAAATTTGTAAATATCGCCGAGGTCGCTAACTTCATGAGAGCATAATTCCGTCAGTTTTCCATCAATTTTTTTTTTTTTTTTTGGTGTCACTACAATTGGGAAAAGATTCTCTATCATTTCATAAGAATTTTTTTTTTTTTAAATTTTGCAACACCAGGAGATACATACCTCAGGATTGGGGGCTGCGACAGTCAAGGGGTTAAATTCTTTGACAATGAGAGCAAGTTTGTGAGCAGGGGTCTCAACAGTAAAAGGGTTAAGTAATGAGTGTAATGTACGTGTATTTTATTGCTCTACACTGCTTTAAATATCATATATTACATTTAGGTGTGGGAGCCAGGAAGTCTACCATACCTACTACACCTCATACCTACTACACCTGATTTCCTACAAATAAATACTACTCACCTCTCACCCTACATTAAGACTACAAATATTTTTAGGTAAATAATGAATGGACTGTGCATGTATTTTACTTTTAATTTTTTTTAATGCCAAATTCTATTGTTAACGTAATGTATGTTAGTGTAAACTTGTTATCTCGCATTTGTATGCATTTGTAAGTGAATAAAATGGTGTTCCGTTTTTTTGGCAATATCCGCTTTATGGTGGTAGCCTATAACCTAACCTGCCTTATAAGTGGGGCCCTACTGCATAACAAGAAAAAAAATGGAAATATTAGTATCACTGAAGAAAAGTATATTGCTTAGCAAGCTTTTGTTGTGACTTGCATTCTGTGTAGGCTTTATAAAGCAAAGTCATAACGGCTCTGCACTTTTGTTGCTTCTAAACTTGGGGTTAATGGCCTATGTTTCCAGCATCACTGAAATTCATACAAAACAGCATAACTGAAAACAATGGCTAGAGGGCAGCCAGTATGCCTGGGTATTCTGTTTTATGCAGGTTCAATTCACTCGATAAAATCTTGGATTCTGACAAAATGAAAATTAATCATTACTCCTTATATCTTTCATGATTTACTGTATCAAGGAACTGGCATAACTTTTCCTTAATGGGGTGAAATCTGTTTCCTCAGACAAAACATTTTAAAGTATTAAAGACAAAGAACACCTGAAGTACTGGCTCAGTTGTCCCATTAATATACAAACATTACATCTATCAGATAAGTCAGCATCTTGCACTGTGAAGAAAGTATATAAATGTGCTAGAACAGGAAAGCATGCACAATAAAGTATATACTGGAAAAGTAACAAATTGGAGAATGGAATGCAATCAGGTTTGATCCAGGAAAGAGGAATTGGAAGTTCAATTTCTTATCTCAAGAGTAAGAAATTGAATATTGCATTAATATGGATAACAGAAATTAATCAAGTAAACCCTTCTCCTTTATACATCACTAAAGTTAAAAAGAGAAACTTTCGTTTTTCTTATTTTGGACCACCCTGCGTCAATGGGATATGGACAGTTTGTTGTAAAAAACAGAAATTAATATAGATAATTTACATGCAAATATTAACATAACTTACCCACATTGCCTCTTTTTTCACCATAAACCACTTTCCCATCAAATTCATCAACCGGAACTTTCATTTCCGTGTCAACCTGCTGGATGGTCACACCCAAGTGCTCTTCAATGTCAGCAAGGTACTGTTGTTCAAAAGAGAGAGAGTCAGATTACAGGGTTGCAATAATGGGTAATTATCTACTGAATATTATTACTTAAGTTTTAAGTACTGTAGTGCACTTTAAAGAATATTTTGTGAGTCCAGTGTGTATTTCATTATCCTAGGTCTGGGTAGTTAACTTAACAACACTGTCAGCTAGTTAAAAGCATATTTTAATGAAATACAAAAACAACTGGGTAGTCAGAAGATCACATCTTTACTGATTACCTTCCTTCACCAAACATTTACATTAGCAGCATTGTACATAAATGTTTAATTAATCTTTGCAAAATTATCTCAAGCAAGGCCCTCATTAATTGTCTCAATTGCTCATTAAAAATAATTACAGTGGAACCCCAGTTTTCATCTTTAATCCATTCCAGAAGGTCGGCCGAAAACCGATTAGTACGAAAACTGAAGTAATATTTCCCTTAAGAAATAATGTAAATCCAATTAATCCGTTCCAGACACCCAAAAATATTAACAAAAAATACATTTTATCGAGAATAACTATAGATTTACACATAGAAAACAATGAGAAATAAATATAAAGCAATAATGAAATGGATAAATGAACATCTAAATCACTTTTACCTTTATGGAAGACTCTTGTTGGTGTATGGAAGACAGTGAGGAGGGGAGAGGAAGGAGAGGCTATTTCTACCACCATCACTACCACCTTCTGCTACCATCACTACCACCATCACTACCACCCTCTACCATCTATCACCATCACAATCACTACCACCATCTACTACAACCTTATCCTCATATCAGACATAAACAGAGATATACACCACAGCACCGTATCATCCTTTGCGGATGATACTAGGATCTGCATGAGGCTGTCATCTGCTGAGGACGCGGTTAACCTCCAAGAAGATATAAACAAAGTTTTCCAGTGGGCAACGGTAAACAATATGATGTTCAATGAGGACAAATTCCAACTACTCTGTTATGGAAAACTGGAGGAGATAATAACTAGAACAGAGTATACTACTGACTCCGGCCATACAATAGAGCGGAAAAATAATGTATGGGACCTGAGAGTAGTAATGTCTGAGGATCTCACTTTCAAGGATCACAACAGTGCCACGATCGCACGTGCAAAGAAAATGATAGGATGGATAATGAGAACTTTCAAAACGAGAGATGCCAAGCCCATGATGATCCTTTTCAAGTCACTTGTTCTCTCTAGGCTGGAATACTGCTGTACATTAACATCTCCATTCAAAGCAGGTGAAATCGCAGATCTAGAGAGTGTACAGAGATCTTTTACTGCACGTATAAGTTCTGTCAAGCACCTTAACTACTGGGAACGCTTGGAAGCACTTGTACTCGTTGGAATGCAGGAGGGAGAGATATATCATAATCTACACTTGGAAAATCTTGGAAGGAATGGTCCCAAACCTGCACACAGAAATCACTCCCTACGAAAGTAAAAGACTGGGCAGGCGATGCAAAATGCCCCCAATAAAAAGTAGGGGCGCCATTGGTACACTAAGGGAAAACACCATAAGTCTCCGGGGCCCAAAACTGTTCAACAGCCTCCCATCAAGCATTAGGGGAATTGCCAATAAACCCCTGGCTGCCTTCAAGAGAGAGCTGGACAGATACCTAAAGTCAGTGCCGGATCAGCCGGGCTGTGGCTCGTACGTTGGACTGCGTGCGGCCAGCAGTAACAGCCTAGTTGATCAGGCCCTGATCCATCGGGAGGCCTGGTCATGGACCGGGCCGCGGGGGCGTTGATCCCCGGAATAACCTCCAGGTAACCTCCAGGTAACAATCACAACCACCCTCTACCACCATCACTACCACAATCACCACCACCATCACAACCACTACCACCCTCCACCCCCATCACTACCACCATCACAACCACTGTCACCCTCTGCCACCATCACTACCACAATCACAATCACTACCACCCTCTACCACAATCACTACCACCATCACAACCACTACCACCAGCACTACCACCCTCTATGAGTAACAAAGGCAGACCGGGTTGCAAACACACGAGCAGCCACATCCCACACGCAGGCGGACATGTCTGGTACAGACAATTTCCAAGCAGATGTATGAAAACAGGGAAAATTTAGCTGAAAAAAGTGGTCAAAAACTGAACTGTACGATAACCGGACTGGACAAAAACCGGGGTTCCATTGTAATATGAAAAACATAGTTTAACCCTTTGACTGTTTTGGTCGTATATATACGTCTTACGCGCCACTGTTTCGGACATACAGTGGACCCCCGCATAGCGATATTAATCCGTGCAAGAGAGCTCATTGTTATGCGAAATTATCGTTATGCGAATGAATTTTCCCCATAAGAAATAATGGAAATCAAATTAATCCGTGCAAGACACCCCAAAGTATGAAAAAAAAACATTTTTACCACATGAAATATTAATTTTAATACACAAACTGAAAAAGGCATGCACAATTACATGACACTTACTTTTATTGAAGATCTGGTGATGATTGATGGGATGGGAGGAGGAGAGAGTGTTAGTGTTTAGAAGGGGAATCCCCTTCCATTAAGACTTGAGGTGTCAAGTCCTTTTCTGGGGTTACTTCCCTTCTTCTTTTAATGCCACTAGGACCAGCTTCAGAGTCACTGGAGGTCTGTCGCACAACATATCTGTCCATAGTGGCCTGTACCTCTCGTTCCTTATGACTTCCCTAAAGTGTTTCACAACATTGTCAGTGTAATAGTCACCAGCACGGCTTGCAATAGCTGTGTGAGGGTGATTTTCATCCATAAAGGTTTGCACTTTCAGCCACATTGCACAGATTTCCTTAATCTTTGTAGTAGGCAATTTCTTCAATTTCTCTCTCCCCTCCTTCGAACCAGTTTCCTCAGGTCTGGCCTCTTGCTGTTGAAGTTGATCTATCAGCTCATCAGTGATTAGTTCTTCATTGTCCTCCTCCACCAACTCTTCCACATCATCCCCATTAACCTCCAACCCCAAGGACTTTCCCAATGCCATAATGGATTCCTCAACTGGCATAGGATTCTCAGGGTTAGCCTCAAACCCTTCAAAATCCCTTTTGTCTACACATTCTGGCCACAGTTTCTTCCAAGCAGAGTTCAAGGTCCTCTTAGTCACTCCCTCCCAAGCTTTACCTATAAGGTTTACACAATTGAGGATATTAAAGTGATCTCTCCAAGTCCCTTAGAGTCAGTTGAGTTTCTGAGGTCACTACAAAGCACCTTTCAAACAGAGCTTTTGTGTACAGTTTTTTGAAGTTTGCAATAACCTGCTGGTCCATGGGCTGCAGGAGAGGAGTGGTATTAGGAGGCAAAAACTTCACCTTAATGAATTTCATGTCCCCATAAAGTCGCTCTGCCACGTCTGTAGGGGCATTGTCTAACACCAAGAGGCACTTAAGTTCTAATTTCTTTTCAGTTAGGTAATCTTTCACATTGGGGGCAAATGCATGGTGTAACCAGTCATAGAAAAAGTCCCTAGTGACCCATGCCTTACTGTTTGCCCTCCACAGCACACACAAATTAGCCTTGAGGACATTCTTTTGCCTGAACGGTCTGGGAGCTTCAGAGTGATACACTAATAAAGGCTTCACTTTGCAACCACCAGTAGCATTGGAACACATCAACAGAGTAAGCCTGTCTTTCATAGGCTTATGTCCAGGGAGTGCCTTTTCCTCCTCAGTAATGTACGTCCTGCTTGGCATTTTCTTCCAAAACAGGCCTGTTTCATCACAATTAAACACTTGTTCAGGTTTCAGTCCTTCACTGTCTATGTACTCCTTGAATTCCTGCACATATTTTTCAGCTGCTTTGTGGTCCGAACTGGCAGCCTCACCATGCCTTATCACACTATGTATGCCACTACGCTTCTTAAATCTCTCAAACCAACCTTTGCTGGCCTTAAATTCACTCACATCATCACTAGTTGCAGGCATTTCTTTAATTAAATCCTCATGCAACTTCCTAGCCTTTTCACTTATGATCACTTGAGAGATGCTATCTGTTTTTCATTTATCCACACCAATAAGAGTCTCTCAACATCTTCCTTCACTTGCGATCTCTGTTTCGAAAACACAGTTAAACCTTTGGCAAGAACAGCTTCCTTGATTGCCTTTTTGTTGCCCACAATAGTAGCGATGGTTGATTGGGGTTTACTATACAACCTGGCCAGCTCGGAGACACGCACTCCACTTTCATACTTATCAATGATCTCTTTCTTCATCTCTATAGTAATTCTCACCCTTATTCCTGTAGGGTTGGCACTAGAAGCTTTCTTGGGGCCCATGGTCACTTATTTTGCAGATAAAATCACCAGAAACACTGTAATAATACAAAATGTTCCGATTGTATGCTTGGATGTTACCGCGGAGGCTGGCTGGTAAACAATGCCACCAGCGGAACATGTGAGGCTGGCTAAGGGTGCACATTAGACGCGTCTCAGACGAACAGCGTTGAGCGGGGTTTTTAGCGGTATGTGAGGCAAAATCTTAGCGATAAAATGTAGCGGTATGCGGATTTAACGTTATGTAAGGCCAACGGTATGCGGGGGTCCACTGTATTAATACGTGTAAATTCTAGCGGCTTCAAATCAAGTAGGAGAAAGCTGGTAGGCCAACATGTGAGAGAATGGGTCTGTGTGGTCAGTGTGCACCACATAAAAAAAATCCTGCAGCACAGTGCATAATGGAGAGAAAAAAAAACTGACCGTTTTTTTGGATTAAAACACCGACTTTGAGGTGTATTTTCAAATAGTATTTATTGTTGTATTCTTGTTTTCATGGTCTCATGTGATAAAATGGAAGACATATTACAGAAATAGAGATGATTTTGATTAGTTTCACAATGAAAACAACCTTGAAATTGAGCTCAAATTAGCGGAAATGTTCGATTTTTACCAATGTTCAGGAGTAAGCAAATCACACCACACGTCCAATACACATCAACTGCGGAGTCTAATATTCTTTCACTAGTGCACCGATATTATTTATACCATTTTTACAATAATGCATTAGTCTGCATAACAGTAAATTTTGTATTTTTTGTATGAATAAAAAATCAAAATAGGAAGCAATAGTAATATAAGAGGGGCCTAGAGACGTGACTAATGAACAGAGGATATGTTATTTTAGTGCCAAGAATGTCTACATTGTTTATTCTGGACCCTATTTTGAAATTGGCATCTTTTTTAGTTTGTGTGAAATTGGCCAAATTGCCAATTTCTGACCACTTTATTAGGTAGTTCAAATTGAAGGAGGGGTGTTAATGTTGCAGTTTAAAAACTGTAGTGTAAAGCACCCTTCTGGCAAGACAGTGATGGAGTGAATGATGGTGAAAGTTTTTCTTTTTCGGGCCACCCTGCCTTGGTGGGAATCGGCCAGTGTGATAATAAAAAAAAAATAAATTGGTAAATGGGCAGTTTCGTGTACTCAACTGATAGAAAAAATGGAGTTCTAAAGAAACAGCTATGAGTTTCGTCAACTGGAATAACGGAATTGGCCAAAAACAGGGCTCAAAGTCGGAGAAACTGCTGATGCGTATATGTCCCCGAGACCGCTAACTTCGCGGGAACATAATTCCGTGAATTTTCGACCAAATTTCGTACTTTTGGTGTCGTTGCCATCAGAAAAAGATTCTCTATCATTTCATAAGAAAATATATATATATATATATATATATATTTTTTTTCAAAAAATTTTGTGACATAGAATGACAGTTTCAGAAAGGGGCTTGTGACAGTCAAAGGGTTAATAAAAACTTTGGAGATATAATCAAATACGTAGTATATGCTGCACTTTAGTGACTAACAAATTTTCCTGCAACAAGAAACACTGCCTCATCTGGCTGTTTTTCTGACTATCAACATTCCTACAACAAGAAACACTGCCTCATCTGGCTGTTTTTCTGACTATCAACATTCCTACAACAAGAAACACTGCCTCATCTGGCTGTTTTTCTGACTATCAACATTCCTACAAGAAACACTGCCTCATCTGGCTGTTTTTCTGACTATCAACATTCCTACAACAAGAAACACTGCCTCATCTGGCTGTTTTTCTGACTATCAACATTCCTACAAGAAACACTGCCTCATCTGGCTGTTTTTCTGACTATCAACATTCCTACAACAAGAAACACTGCCTCATCTGGCTGTTTTTCTGACTATCAACATTCCTACAACAAGAAACACTGCCTCATCTGGCTGTTTTTCTGACTATCAACATTCCTACAACAAGAAACACTGCCTCATCTGGCTGTTTTTCTGACTATCAACATTCCTACAACAAGAAACACTGCCTCATCTGGCTGTTTTTCTGACTATCAACATTCCTACAACAAGAAACACTGCCTCATCTGGCTGTTTTTCTGACTATCAACATTCCTACAACAAGAAACACTGCCTCATCTGGCTGTTTTTCTGACTATCAACATTCCTACAACAAGAAACACTGCCTCATCTGGCTGTTTTTCTGACTATCAACATTCCTACAAGAAACACTGCCTCATCTGGCTGTTTTTCTGACTATCAACATTCCTACAACAAGAAACACTGCCTCATCTGGCTGTTTTTCTGACTATCAACATTCCTACAACAAGAAACACTGCCTCATCTGGCTGTTTTTCTGACTATCAACATTCCTACAACAAGAAACACTGCCTCATCTGGCTGTTTTTCTGACTATCAACATTCCTACAACAAGAAACACTGCCTCATCTGGCTGTTTTTCTGACTATCAACATTCCTACAACAAGAAACACTGCCTCATCTGGCTGTTTTTCTGACTATCAACATTCCTACAAGAAACACTGCCTCATCTGGCTGTTTTTCTGACTATCAACATTCCTACAACAAGAAACACTGCCTCATCTGGCTGTTTTTCTGACTATCAACATTCCTACAACAAGAAACACTGCCTCATCTGGCTGTTTTTCTGACTATCAACATTCCTACAACAAGAAACACTGCCTCATCTGGCTGTTTTTCTGACTATCAACATTCCTACAACAAGAAACACTGCCTCATCTGGCTGTTTTTCTGACTATCAACATTCCTACAACAAGAAACACTGCCTCATCTGGCTGTTTTTCTGACTATCAACATTCCTAGAACAAGAAACACTGCCTCATCTGGCTGTTTTTCTGACTATCAACATTCCTAGAACAAGAAACACTGCCTCATCTGGCTGTTTTTCTGACTATCAACATTCCTACAACAAGAAACACTGCCTCATCTGGCTGTTTTTCTGACTATCAACATTCCTACAACAAGAAACACTGCCTCATCTGGCTGTTTTTCTGACTATCAACATTCCTAGAACAAGAAACACTGCCTCATCTGGCTGTTTTTCTGACTATCAACATTCCTAGAACAAGAAACACTGCCTCATCTGGCTGTTTTTCTGACTATCAACATTCCTAGAACAAGAAACACTGCCTCATCTGGCTGTTTTTCTGACTATCAACATTCCTACAACAAGAAACACTGCCTCATCTGGCTGTTTTTCTGACTATCAACATTCCTACAACAAGAAACACTGCCTCATCTGGCTGTTTTTCTGACTATCAACATTCCTACAAGAAACACTGCCTCATCTGGCTGTTTTTCTGACTATCAACATTCCTACAACAAGAAACACTGCCTCATCTGGCTGTTTTTCTGACTATCAACATTCCTACAACAAGAAACAATGCCTCATCTGGCTGTTTTTCTGACTATCAACATTCCTACAACAAGAAACACTGCCTCATCTGGCTGTTTTTCTGACTATCAACATTCCTACAACAAGAAACACTGCCTCATCTGGCTGTTTTTCTGACTATCAACATTCCTACAACAAGAAACACTGCCTCATCTGGCTGTTTTTCTATCAACATTCCTACAACAAGAAACACTGCCTCATCTGGCTGTTTTTCTGACTATCAACATTCCTAGAACAAGAAACACTGCCTCATCTGGCTGTTTTTCTGACTATCAACATTCCTAGAACAAGAAACACTGCCTCATCTGGCTGTTTTTCTGACTATCAACATTCCTAGAACAAGAAACACTGCCTCATCTGGCTGTTTTTCTGACTATCAACATTCCTACAACAAGAAACAATGCCTCATGTCACTGTCCTCTCACTTTCTATTTGCTATGTTTTTATGCTGACATTTATAAAAATTCTCAGTGTCTACATATTGTAAAGTGGTACTGTGATTTATTTTATTATGTTATTTATGTAACAATACATAAATAACCCGCATACAGGAGACAAATTTAGTAATATATACAGAAGGGGTTACTAGGTCCTTGCTCCTGGCATTTGTCACCTCTTATGACATGCATGGCTTATGGAGGAAGAATTCTGTTCCACTTCCCCATGGAGATAAGAGGAAATAAACAAGAACAAGAACTAGCAAGAAAATAGAAGAAAACTCAGAGGGGTGTGTATATCTATATGCTTGTATATACATGTTTAGTGTGACCTAAGTAGGAGTAGCAAGATGTACCTGAAATCTTGGTATAAACCTTGGTAATAAATACCGACAAGTTGGTTTAGAAAGACACGTAAGCAAACACTATAACATATTTATTAGAAAACGTTTCGGTCCTGGGACCGAATATAGTGTTTGCTTACGTGTCTTTCTAAACCACCTGAAATCTTGCATGTTTATGAGACAAAGATAGTACCAGCAGTCCTACCATCATGGAGACAAATTCATGATGACATAACCAGTCATAAATTTTAGTCTCAAAAACTCAGGTTATTTGTGTATTATGTACCTTCCTTCATAAAACTCACTTAAAAATTTATTTATACAACATAATGCGCAATTCCGAAACCCTCAAACTGCAAGCAATTAAAACAAATTTTTTTACAGAAGTATAAAGAAAAAGAAACTGAATGGAACTAGTGAATGAAATCTGGGCAGCGCTGCATCCTTGCAATTTTATTATGTATTGATATGTAATGAATTGAAACCTTATTCTCACCAGATGCCAAATTATGCATGGCAATACTCTGTTTGTATCATCTTATTCCAAAATAAATACAGTGGACCCACGCTTAATGATCACCTCCTAATGTGACCAATTATGTAAGTGTATTTATATAAGTGCATTTGTACGTGTATGTTTGGGGGTCTGAAATGGACTAATCTACTTCACAATATTCCTTATGGGAACAAATTCGGTCAGTACTGGCACCTGAACATACTTCTGGAATGAAAAAATATCGTTAATCGGGGGTCCACTGTAATTTTATTGTATTTAATAATACAGTATTTATGTATATTTTTAACACATCGGCCGTTTCCCACCAAGGTAGGGTTGCTCGAAAGAAAACCTTTCACCACCATTCATTCCATCAATGTCTTGCCAGAGGTGCGCTTCCACTGCAGTTATAAAACTGCAACATTAACACCGGTCCTTCAGAGTGCAGACACTGTACTTCCCATCTCCAGCCTGCCGGTTTCCCTGAATCCCTTCATAAATACTACCCTGCTCACACTCCAACAGCACATTAAGTCCTAAAAACCATTTGTCTCCATTTGCTCCTATCTAACATGTTCACACATGCTTGCTGGAAGTCCAAGCCCCTCACACACAAAACCTTCTTTACCCCCTCCCTCCAACCTTTCCTAATCCAACCCCTACCTTGCCTTCCCTCCACTACAGATTAGATTTATATACTCTCTCAGTCATTCGAATTTGTTACATCTTCTCTGCAAGTCTGAACCACCTCAACAACCCCTCTTCAGCCCTCTGGATAATATATTTGGTAATCCCACAGCTCCTCCTAATTTCCAAACTACGAATTCTCTGCATTATATTCACACTACACATTGCCCTCAGACATGACATCTCCACTGCTCCCAGCCTTCTCCTTGTTGCAACATTCACCACCTATGCTTCACACCCATATAAGAGCGTTGGTATAACTATACTCTCATACATTCCCCTCTTTGCTTTCATGGACACAGTTCTTTGTCTCCACAGACTCCTCAGTGCACCACTCACCTTTTTCCCCTCGTCAATTCTAAGATTCACGTCATCTTTCATAGACCCATCTGCTGACACGTCCACTTTTAGATATCTGAATACACTCACCTCCTCCATACTCTCTCCCTCCAATCTGATATCCAATCTTTCGTCACCTAATTTTTTTGTTATGCTTATCACCTTACTCTTTCCAATATTTACTTTCCAAATCTCCCAAAAGCAGTGTCATCAGCAAAGAACAACTGTGACAACTCCCACTTTGTGTTAGATTCTTTATCTTTTAACACCAAACCTCTTGCCAACACCCGAGCATTCACTTCCCTTACAACCCTATCTATAGCACCAATGGTGACATATGACTTCACACATCCTTGTCTAAGACCCACTTTTATTGGGAAATAATCTCCTCCTCTCCTACATACTCTAACCTGAGCCTCACTATCCTCATAAAAACTTTTCACTACTTTCAATAGCCTACCACTAATTCCATACATTTGCAATATCTGCCACATTGTCCCCCTGTCCACCCTGTCATATGCTTTTCCAGATCCATATATGCCACAAACACCTTTTTACCCTTATCTAAATACTGTTCACCTATATGTTTCACTTTAAACAGTTGGTCTACACACCCTCTACCCTTCCAAAGCCTTGTTCATCTGCTATCCTACTCTCCGTCTTACTCTTAATTCTTTCAATAATAACTCTACCGTACACTTTACCAGGTATACTCAACAGACTTATTTCCTTATAATTTTTGCATTCTCTTTTGTCCCCTTTGCCTTTATACAAAGGAACTATGCATGCTCTCTGCCAATTCCTAGGTACCTTACCCTCTTTCATACATTTATTAAATAAAAGCACCAACCACTCCAAAACTATATCCCCACCAGCTTTTAACATTTCTATCTTTATCCCATCAATCCCAGCTGATTTACCCCCTTTCATTCTACCCACTGCCTCGCGAACTTCCCCCATACTTAGAACTCGCTCCTCCTCACTCCTACAAGATATTATTCCTCCTTGCCCTATACACAAAATCACAACTTCCCTATCTTCATTAACATTTAACAATTCCTCAAAATATTCCCTCCATCTTCCTGATACTTTTAATTCTCCATTTAATAACTCTCCTCTCCTATTTTTAACAATCAAATCCATTTGTTCCTTAGGTTTCCTCACCTTAATAATCTCACTCCAAAACTTTTTCTTATTTTCAACACAATTTGTTGATAACATCTCGCCCACTCTCTCATTTGCTCTCTTTCTACATTGCTTCACCACTCTCATAACCTCTTTTTTCCTCTCCATATACTCCTCCCTCCTTGCATCACTTCTACTTTGTAAAAACTTCTCATATGCTAACTTTTTCTCTCTTACTATTCTCTTTACATCATCATTCCACCAATCGCTCTTCTTCCCTCCCGCACCCACTTTCCTGTAACCACAAACTTCTGCTGAACACTAACACTTAAACCTACCCCATACATCTTCAACCTCATTGCCTATACTCCCACTAGTCCATCTATCCTCCAATAGTTGTTTATATCTTACCACAACTGCCTCCTCTAACTTACAAACCTTCACCTCTCTCTTTCCTGCTGCTTCCATTTTCCTTGTATCCCATCTACCTTTTACTCTCACTGTAGCTACAACTAAAAAGTGATAAATTAGACACATGTGCAACATTTGGGTATCTTTAATGATGAAATGTTTTGCCACACAGTGGCTTCGTAAGTCCATACAAAGGAGAATGGTGAAGAACAGGAGGAGTTTGAGGTAATCAGTTCCTCAAACTCTTCCTCCTTGCCCTTATGGACTGATGAAGCCACTGTGTGGTGAAATGTTTCCTCATTAAAGATACCCAAATGTTGCACGTGTCTAATTTATCAACTTGTCGGTTCTCTGAACCATTCATCTACATTCCTTTCTGACACAGCAACATCTTGGGAACTTATTACAGGGAATTCTTCAACTTGCCTAACCTTTGGGCATGATCTACTTCCACATTTGTCAAATGTGATACCACCTACGACTGCTGCACCTCTCCTGCCTACAGCACATAAGCCACTTCTTTGCACATATGCTGTATTCTTTTCAAGATTGATGGACTGATCACATCAACTCCTCCTGTTCTTCACCATTCTCCTTTGTATGGACTGATGAAGCCACTGTGTGGCATATACTGTTTCCATATACTATTTAGCATCAACTGTTGAACCTTTATACTTAGCATCTACATAAAACTTAAAGTATAGTCTAAGACTCTAAGTTGTCCTTCCTTCTTCAGATATCAGACATTGTTTCATGACCCTTTCACTGTCGGGACTCTCAAAATTAAGTGCTGACACTTGAGTTTTTAGAGAAAAACTTCTGAATGGTAGAGAATATTTTTCTAAAGGTAGTAATACCAAAGTAGGTAGTAGGTTGGTTAGTAGACAGCAACCACCCAGGGAGGTACTACCGTCCTGCCAAGTGAGTGTAAAACGAAAGCCTGTACACTGTTTTACATGATGGTAGGATTGCTGGTGTCTTTTGTCTGTCTCATAAACATGCAAGATTTCAGGTATGTCTTGCTACTTCTACTTACACTTAGGTCACACTACACATACATGTACAAGCACATATATACACACCCCAAACCATACCCCCGGCCGGGATTGAACCCGCGGTGCAATCGTGTCATTACGATTTCTTGAGTCATATACACACCCCTCTGGGTTTTCTTCTATTTTCTTTCTAGTTCTTGTTCTTGTTTATTTCCTCTTATCTCCATGGGGAAGTGGAATAGAATTCTTCCTCCGTAAGCCATGTGTGTTGTAAGAGGCAACTAAAATGCCAGGAGCAAGGGGCTAGTAACCCCTTCTCCTGAATATATTACTAAATGTAAAAGGAGAAACTTTCGTTTTTCCTTTTGGGCCACCCCGCCTCGGTGGGATACGGCCGGTGTGTTGAAAGAAAGAAGAGTAATACCAAAATACAAAATCTGATGGAAAACTATGGAAACACACAGGTGCAAAGTCGGTAGTCTGGGCACAATTTATGCAGTGGTGATTCCTTCCACTATGAGCCCTATTTTAACCCTTTCACTGGCCAGACCTCTGAAATTAATATTGCCCCTAGTGTTCACTTTGAAAAAAAATCTGAAATAGTAGAGATTCTGATGTCTAGTTACGCATAGCAATTTTTCTGTCTGAGTCCTATATTTAAGCCAATTCCATTGTTTTAATCAACCAAGTTCTTAGCTATTTCACTAGTATACCTTATTGAGCACAAGAAACTGACATTCAACTATTTCAACTACCCTACAGAATTAAGTGATTTGGTCAATTTTACATAAAATTAAAAATACCAATTTAAAAATAGAGTCCAAAATAAACAATGTAAATATTTCTGGCATTAAAACATTTCCTTTATATACAGTGGACCCCCGCATACCGTTGGCCTTGCATAACGTTAAATCCGCATACCGCTACATTTTATCGCCAAGATTTTGCCTCGCATACCGCTAAAAAACCCGCTCAACGCTGTTCGTCCGAGATGCGTCTAATGTGCGCCCTTAGCCAGCCTCACATGTTCCGCCGGTGGCATTGTTTACCAGCCAGCCTCCGCGGTAACATCCAAGCATACAATCGGAACATTTCGTATTATTACAGTGTTTCTGGTGATTTTATCTGCAAAATAAGTGACCATGGGCCCCAAGAAAGCTTCTAGTGCCAACCCTACAGCAATAAGGGTGAGAATTACTATAGAGATGAAGAAAAAGATCATTGATAAGTATGAAAGTGGAGTGCGTGTCTCCGAGCTGGCCAGGTTGTATAATAAACCCCAATCAACCATCGCTACTATTGGTGGTACAGCTGCTGCTGCTGCTGTACCACCATCAGCTGCTGCTGCTGCTGCTGTAGCACCGTCAGCTGCTGCTGCTGTTGTACTACCGTCAGCTGCTGCTGCTGCTGTTGTACCACCGTCAGCTGCTGCTGCTGCTGTAGTACCGTCTGCTGCTGCTGTAGCACTGTCAGCTGCTGCTGCTGTTGTACCACCGTCAGCTGCTGCTGCTGCTGTTGTACCACCGTCAGCTGCTGCTGCTGCTGTAGTACCGTCTGCTGCTGCTGTAGTACCGTCTGCTGCTGCTGTAGCATCATCTGCTGCTGCTGTAGCATCGTCTGCTGCTGCTGTAGCACTGTCAGCTGCTGCTGCTGCTGTACCACCATCAGCTGCTGCTGCTGCTGCTGCTGTAGCACTGTCAGCTGCTGCTGTAGCACCGTTGTTGGTGTGGCTTATTGAGAATACCAAGAAACAATTAACCCCAGAGGATTTGCCACCCAGGATAACCCAAAAAAGTCAGTGTCATCGAAGACTGTCTAACTTATTTCCATTGGGGTCCTTAATCTTGTCTCCCAGGATGCAACCCACACCAGTCGACTAACACCCAGGTGAACAGGGAAAAATGCCTGGAACTAGTGCTCATATTGGTGAATTTAAAGCCAGCAAAGGTTGGTTTGAGAGATTTAAAAATCGTAGTGGCATACACAGTGTGATAAGGCCTGTTCTGGAAGAAAATGCCAAACAGGACCTACAGTACTCAGGAGGAAAAGGCACTCCCAGGACACAGTGTCTCATCAGTCATTGCTGCATCTTCAATAAAGGTAAGTGTCATTTATTCTTCATTTAGTAGAGTAGTACATGCACAATATATATTGTGCATGTACTACTCTACTATTGTGCATGTATCCTTCTCTTTGTGTGTAGGAAAATGTATATTTCATGTGGTAAAATTTTTTTTTCATACTTTTGGGTGTCTTGCACGGATTAAGTGGATTTCCATTATTTCTTATGGGGAAAATTCATTCGCATAACGATAATTTCGCATAACAATGAGCTCTCTTGCACGGATTAATATCGCTATGCGGGGGTCCACTGTATTGGTCATCAAAATGAACTTACTGTTCATTCCGAATTCTTTTTCACATAAAAATTGAAGATATATTGTATTTCTCTGATAAAATATAACCAGGAATGATTGGTTATGGTTTATAGTGTCCCAATAATTGAATAAGACCTATTAAAAACCCAAACATTTTCGCTACTTTGATCTCAGCGATAATCTACTTTCGGTACTGAGACCAATCAAGATCATCTCTGTTCAGTAGTACGTCTTCCATTCTATCAAATGATACCAAGAAACAGCCAACAAAAGCATAAAAATCATCCAAATAAACACCTCTCAGTAACTATTTTAACTCTTTCAGGGTTGAGAAAATGATCTCGTATTTGCTCTCAAGATAAAAAAAAAAAAAGAAGAAATCTTATGAAATGACAAAATCTTTTTTCTAAGGTAACAAAACCAAATGGTTTTTCCCTCCCACAAACCAAACTGTGTTAATTTTACTAAGTGTTGTATAAAATTATGCAACAATTTTTCAATAGTGTAATAACCAAAACATGCCAAATAAATCTGTGTAATATGAGGGTCTACTGTATACTCAGGTATAACGTAATACCTCATTTAGTATAGCAAGTCCTGGTGTGAAGGTATACTCTGGTTTAATGAAATATCTCATTTGTTATAGCAAGTCCTGGTGTGCAGGTATACTCTGGTATAATGTAATGCCTCATTTGGTATAGCAAGTCCTGGTATGCATGAATACTTTGGTATAACCTGATACCTCATTCATTTCACTGTGGTTTTTCATCAAATAACTACAAGTTGACCATCCCTGATCCAGCTCCAATGGGATCTGTAGGGTGCCGGATTAGTGATTTTGCCAGATTACCGAATGGTTAGGTTAGAATACACTTAACCCAATGACGATATTTATGCATCGGCAATTTCACCCACTTTACACCCTAATTTTGGCCCATTCCACTGTTCCAGTCAACCAAACTCAGTTATTTCGCTAGTATTCCTTCTATTCTGTCGACTGAGTATGTACAAGAAACCGCCTATTTACCTATTTCAGCTACCCATTAATGTGGTCAGAAATTGGTAATTTGGACAATTTCACACAAATTCCAAGAGATGCCAATTTCAAAATAGGGTCCAGAATAAACAATGCAGACATTCCTGGCACACTAAAATAACATTTTCTCTGTTCATTAGTCATGTCTCCAGTCCTCTCTTATATTACACTTTCTTTCCATTTTGAATTTTTATTCACACACAAAAAAAGATTTACTGTTATGTAGACTACTGCATTACTGTAATAATTGTACAAAAAATGTCAAGCCATTCATGACTGCATATCAGACTGGCCATTTGGACACATATTGGACGGTGACATCATTTCTTTACTCTTGAATATCAGTGAAAATTGAACATTTCTGCTGGTCTGAGCTCAATTTCAAGGTACTTTCTTTTGTGAAACAAATCAAAATCATATCTATTTCTGTAATATATCTTCCATTCTATCAAATAAGATCAAGAAAACAAGAATACAACCATAAAAACTATACAAAAATACACCATAAAGTCAGTTTTATACCAAAAACACAGTCACAGTTTTTTCTCATTATGCACTGCTTGCTGCAGGATTTTTTTAGTGCACACAGGTTATCCGAGTGAGGTGAGCTCATGGCAGCCGACAGTGGCTTCACTAATGTCATTGTTTTCTAGAAAATACCTTAGAAGTAAAATGATTAACAGTTTTATTGATATTTTCATAGCTGACAATGTACGGTGTATGTGCTTTACACAATGAGAAGCGTTTCTTTTATTTTTTGGAACCATGTCTACAGCTAAAAGTGAGCACGTTATAACAATAAATGGAAAAAAAAGAAATTGGAATGACTTATGCAGTAAGTAGTGCTACCAAACAGTAGTGGCAGATTGATGTGGCAACCCCGGAAATTTGAAATTATGCTAGCCGAAATTAGTGCTGGATTACTGATGGAACTGGATGACTGACTGCCAGATTAGTGATGGCCAACCTGTATTACTGCTGGTTTCCACAATTATCTTTCTTCTGTTTCTCTTCAGATGACTAATTCCTGAAATTTGATTTGACTTACAGTGGGCATTTCTGGCATCTGTAGTTACTTGTATATTTTGTTTTTCTTTCTAAGATGCAATGCCTGTGTACTTTTTTTTTAATTACACCATTTCACTAATGTCATTGTTTTCTAGAAAATACCTTAGAAGTAAAATGATTAACAGTTTTATTGATATTTTCATAGCTGACTCATGATTAGTCATTTGAAAAAAAAATTCCTTGTTGGCACTGGCCACTGTGTTTTACATGAAAGATGCTGATCTTCAGAGTGATGTCTTGACAGGTCTGCTGTGTAGCTCCTTATGAACTCAACTAGCATGTTTTTGTCACCAATGCATCAAAATTCCACAGTATTTCAAAATTTTTGTCCAGAGCTTCAAACGTAATGGTTACACCCTGAAGTAACCATGAACTACGTGAGCTTACCTTGCTCTTACTTTGCACTTCACCATTATTATACTGACATATGTTTGACACTGCAACAACAGTCAGTCTCTTGTTACAAAAGACCTGCAACTTCAACATCTCATCACCTGTAACATCTTTACCATTTTCTGTTCCTCATCTCTGGAAGTATAAAAGGCTCCATTCTCATGCTGCAGCTTTGCACTGTTTACCAACATGAAGCTTAACACCTTAATATAACACCTTAACACCTCATACATAATCACTGTCTTTGCAGAGGTGCTCAGATGCAACAGTTTAGATGTCCCTCCAAACTGCCAATATCCTAAACACCTCCTTTAAAGTGCAGGCATTGTACTTCCCATTTCCAGGACTCAAGTCCAGCTAACAAGTCTCCCTGAATCCCTTCACAAAATATTACCCTGCTCACATTCCAACAGCTCGTCAAGTCCCAAAAAATATTCGTCTCCATTCAGTTTTATTGAACACACTCACACATGCTTGCTTGAAGTCCAAGTCCCTCGCCCATTAAATTATAATGGACAACTTTTACAAATTTTGAAAGTTTCTAGTTTTTTTTTTTTTTCAACAAGTCGGCCATCTCCCGCCGAGGCAGGGTGACCCAAAAAGAAAGAAAATCCCCAAAAAGAAAATACTTTCAACATCATTCAACACTTTCACCTCACTCACACATAATCACTGTTTTTGAAGAGGTGCCCAGAATACAACAGTTTAAAAGTATATACGTATAAAAAATACACAATATATCCCTCCAAACTGCCAATATCCCAAACCCCTCCTTTAAAGTGCAGGCATTGTACTTCCCATTTCCAGGACTCAAGTCCGGTTATATAAAATAACCGGTTTCCCTGAATCCCTTCACTAAATATTACCCTGCTCACACTCCAACAGCTCGTCAGGTCCCGAATACCATTTGTCTCCATTCACTCCTATCTAACACGCTCGCGCACGCTTGCTGGAAGTCCAAACCCCTCGCCCACAACACCTCCTTTACCCCCTCCCTCCAACCTTTTCGAGGACGACCCCTACCCCACCTTCCTTCCCCTACAGATTTATACGCTCTCCATGTCATTCTACTTTGATCCATTCTCTCTAAATGACCAAACCACCTCAACAAGCCCTCTTCAGCCCTCTGACTAATACTTTTATTAACTCCACACCTTCTCCTAATTTCCACACTTCGAATTTTCTGCATAATATTTACACCACACATTGCCCTTAGACAGGACATCTCCACTGTCTCCAACCACCTCCTCGCTGCAGCATTTACAACCTAAGCCTCACACCCATATAAGAGTGTTGGTACTACTATACAGTAGACCCTCAACCAGCGATGGCATCGATTAACGATAAATCTGACTAGCGATACATTTTAACGCAAAAATTTTGCCTTGACTAGTGCTTAAAAACCCGACCAACACTATTCGTTCCGTTCGAGACGCGTCCACTTTGGCCTGAGCGTGCCTCACTTGTCCCATGGGTGCCAGTGTTTACAAGCCAGCCAGCCACTGCGGTCG
The DNA here is from genome assembly GCF_038502225.1 of Cherax quadricarinatus. Taxonomy (NCBI): domain Eukaryota; kingdom Metazoa; phylum Arthropoda; class Malacostraca; order Decapoda; family Parastacidae; genus Cherax; species Cherax quadricarinatus. The sequence continues at coordinate 81,192,623 of NC_091293.1, forward strand.
CTTCCAAACATACAACTGGAACATTTCATATTACCACAGCCTTTGTAGTGACTGCACCTGCAAAGTAAGTCACCATGGGCCCCAAGAAAGCTTCTAGTGCCAACCCTACAGCAAAAAGGGTGAGAATTACTATGGAGATGAAGAAAGAGATCATTGCTAAGTATGAAAGTGGAGTGCGTGTCTCTGAGCTGGTCAGGTTGTATAGTAAACCTCAATCAACCATCGCTACTATTGTGGGCAAGAAAACGGCAATCAAGGAAGCTGTTTTTGCCAAAGGTGCAACTAAGTTTTCGAAACTGAGATCGCAAGCGATAGAAGATGTTGAGAGACTCTTATTGGTGTGGATAAACGAGAAACAGATAGCACCTCTCAAGCGATCATATGTGAAAAGGCTAGGAAGTTGCATGACGATTTAATTAAAAAAATGCCAGCAACTAGTGATGTGAGTGAATTTAAGGCCAGCAAAGGTGGTTTGAGAGATTTAAGAAGCGTAGTGGCATTCATAGTGTGATAAGGCATGGAGAGGCTGCAAGTTTGGACCACAAAGCAGCTGAAAAGTATGTGCAGGAATTCAAGGAGTACATAGACAGTGAAGGACTGAAACCTGAACAAGGAAATGTGTGCAAAGTGGTTTGAAGTGCAAACCTTTTTTGATGAAAATCACCCTGACACAGTTACTGCAAGCCGTGTTGGCAACCTGTACACTGACAATGTTGTGAACCACTTTAGGAAAGTCATAAAGGAACGAGAGGTACAGGTATCTATGGACAGATATGTTGTGCGACAGAAGTCCAGTGACTCTGAAGCTGGTCCTAGTGGCATTAAAAGAAGAAGGGAAGTAACCCCAGAAAAAGACTTGCTACCTCAATTGCTAATGGAAGGGGATTCCCCTTCTAAACACTAAGAAGATCAACAGTCTCCCCTCCTCCCATCCCATCAATCATCACCAGATCTTCAATAAAGGTAAGTGTCATGTAACTGTGCATGTCTTCTTCAGTTTGTGTGTATTAAAATTAACATTTCATGTGGTAATTTTTTTTTTTTTCAATACTTTGGGGTGTCTTGCACGGATTAATTTGATGTCCATTATTTCTTATGGGGAAAATTAACTTTATTAACAACTATTTCGATTAACGATGAGCTCTCAGGAACGGATTAATATCGCTGGTTGAGGGTCCACTGTACTTTCATACATTCCCTTCTTTGCCTCCATAGATAACATTTTTTGCCTCCACATATACCTCAATGCACCAATCACCTTTTTTCCTTCATCAATTCTATGATTAACCTCATCCTTCATAAATCCATTCGCTGACACGTCAACTCCCAAATATCTGAAAACATTCACTTCTTCCATACTCCTCCCCAATCTGATATCCGATTTTTCTTTATCTAAATCATTTGATATTCTCATCACCTTATGTTAAGCAATAAATAGCAGCTAATATATATTTCTGTTAGAGAAACCTTTAAAAATCTTCAAATATAAATTGAAGAATCTTTCCATGTTGTCTGACATCTGTGTTATGGTGAAAATTCAAGCCAACCTTGAGCAAATTGTAATTATTAAAATTACAATACATTAATTAAGAACAATTTTTTTTACACCAGGAACCAAACAGAAGTTTTTTAGGGGATCAGACCAAATATCTTACATTTCTCCCCACACTTAAAATAAGTACAGGTCCTCCATCACAAATCCGGCATCACTGGGACCTGTAGTGTGCCGGATTACTGAGTTTGCTGAATTACAGAGTGGTTAAGTTAGAATACACTTAATAAAATTAACCAACTTGACTTACACAGTTCATTGAACATTGGCAAAAATCGAACATTTCCGCTACTTTGAGCTCAATTTCAAGGTACGTACTTTTCGTCATGAAAGCAATCAGAATCATGTCTATTTCTGTAATATATCTTCCATTATATCAAATGAGTCCAAAAAATGAGAATACAACCATAAAAACCATACGAAAATATACTGCAAAGAGGCAGCTAATGGCTGAGAAGTGAACTCCCTTATTTATCGTCCGTCATTTTTATTTTTGTTGTATGTTAAGAAGCATCTTTCTATCATACACTGCCCAAGTTTCAATGAGATAGCCCAACAAACAACCGAGAAAAAAAAATATTTACCAAAAATTATATATGGCAAGCCCAAGCCAGGTACTAGAAATAAGTCACTTGGACTTTTCTGGGTTATCCTAGGTTCTCTATACATACGCTGCTATGTATGATAATCTATGTAACTGTATTTGTGTATATCTGAATAAACTTATTTACTTCTAGTCTGTCAACTGAGTACAAGAAACCACCCATTCACTTATGTCAACTACCCAATAAAGTGGTCAGAAATTGGCAATTTGGCAGATTTCACACAAATTTCAACAGATGCCAATTTCAAAATAGGATCCAGAATAAACAATGTAGACATTCCTGGCACTAAAATAACATTTTCTCTGTTCATTAGTCACAGCTCCAGACCCTTCTTATATTACTCTTGCTTATCATTTGGAATTTTTATTCATAAAAAAAAAAAAAAAAAAAAAATAGAAGATTTACTGTTATGCAGACTACTGCATTATTGTAATAATTGTATAAATAATGTCAACCCATTCTTGACTGCGTACTGGACTGGCAGGCGGACAGGTATTGGACGGTGATGCCATTTGTTTACTCTTGAGCTTCGCTAAAGAATAGAACATTTTCGCTACTGTGAGCGCAATTTCAAGGTACTTTTCGTCATGAAAGCAATCAAAATCATATCTATTTCTGTAATATATCTTTCACTCTATCAAATGAGACCGAAAAAAATGAGAATACAACCGTAACAACCATACAAAAATATACCGCTAAGCGGCCGCTAATGGCTGCGAAGTGAACTCCGCTATTTATGGTCTGATTTCTTTCATTTTTGGTGTACGTGAAGAAGTATCTTTCCATCATACATTGCCCAAGTTTGAATAAGATAACCCATCAAACAACTGAGAAAATAATAATAATAATATCTTTATTTACTACACATACATGTACAAGGTATACAGACCTAGCTGATATCAGTAAGTTTATTCAGGTATACACAAATACAGTTACATAGAATTATCATACATAGCAGCATGTGTGTAGAGAACCTGGGATAACCCAAAAAAGTCAGACACAGTGACTTATTTCCATTGGGGTCCTTTTACCTTATTATTATAATATAAATGTTATAATATTTTTTTATTCTATAATGAAGATAACATCTTATTATCATACCAAAAAGACTATCTACTACACGAGGGTCATTAAGACTATCTACAATACGAGGGTCTCTATCTACAATACGAGTGACATACTACTGTATAGAAAGGCACTTGTTATGCTGAGTATTTCAAGAAAATTAGGTCAGTGTCCCAGGATAACACCCACACTAGTCGACTAACACCCAGGTACCCATTTACTGATGGGTAAATATAGACAACAGGTGTAAAGAAACACGCCTAATGTTTCTACCCTGGCTGGGAATCGAATATTTACCAAAAATCATATATGGCTAATCCAAGCCAGGTACTAAAAATAAGCCATGTTGACTTTTTTTGGGTTATACTAGATTCTCTACACATATGCTGCTATGTGTGATAATCTACAGAGAAAATAACTTTTTTGTTTCATGTTTATGGTGGAGTATGAGTGTATATCATAGTTAGCCCTGTGCTATACTCCGTTTTCTCTAATATAAGCCACCAAGACAAGGATAGGAGAATGGTATTTGTTTACCATGTCCTCTCCATACCTCCGTTGAACTGCTCAGTGTTATGCCAAATATTATTCATTCTGGAGTATTTAACATGTTTTATGTTATTTATATTGTTTCTTATGTCATATTAGATCAATTGTGATAGGCAAATAAGCTGTAGTGTTGATATTAGCGTAATAATAAAGCATACTCTCCTGCTTCATGAGACTGAGCTCATGACAACTGACAGCGGCTTCAAAGCCACCTTATCTTTAATGGATAATGTACTGTGTAGGTGCTTTACATAATGAGAAGCATTTTTTTTATTCATTGGAACAATGGCTAGGGCTAAAAGTAAGCAGGTTAAAACAATAAATGGAGAAAAAGAAATTGGAATGACTTATGCAGCAAGTAGCGCCACCAAACAGTACCAGCAGGTTGGTGTGGCGACCCTGGAAATTTGAAATTATGCTAGCCAAAATTAGTGCTGAATAACTGAAGGAACCGAATAACTGATTGCCAGATTTGTGATGGCGGACCTGTACTGTTTTAGTGCCTAGTGAACATGACAAAATCTGCAAAAACAAAGACTTATTACTGTTCATCAGAACTAACCTGTGGCTCATTGTACCAAACACAGCAACCACCTTCCTTAGTCAATCTTGTGTTATAACAATTTCGCCCACGAGTTGCACACCATTCTCCATGGAACCACACCTGAAATACAGCAATACCTCAATATGTTGACAGTTTAATACAGACAGTATGTAAAGTATTATTTTGTTAAGCAGATTTTGAGAAATATAATTACATTGACCATTATTACAGTATAAGGAAATTTTAAAGTTTCATAAAAATTCTTCAGATAGGACTATTATTATCATCATTAAGATTATTATATTCATGGGGAAGTGCTAAACCCCTAGGGGTCATACAGCACCTGGGAGAATGGGAGTCATACAGGTTCAATCAATAGAAAGGGACGTCAGGTCCAATATCTTGGATCAAGAGCCCCTTGCCAGCAACAAGGAATCTCCCAAGACAAGGAGGTTATTATCTATATTCAGCAAATATTATCTGAATGTACATTAACTGTGACTGTAGTATAGGTTTACAATCTATGTATAATAGGTCCATTTTCCTGCCCATGCTTCAGAATCAAGACTAAGGCACTTAACACCAGCTCCTGAGTTGAGGGACTTGTTATCTCAACTTCAAATGTCTTCACATACTCTATATTGAATTGATAAAGTTGCTGGTTGGCCAAACATCTTTATTTAAAGATAATCAGGTGGTGCACATCTTTCCAATTCCTCAGGGATTGTTTAGTCTGTATAAATTGTTTTGTTTTAAAGGCAAGTGAATAGTGGTGATATTCAGGATCTTTGTCAATACTCTCATGTTTGTGTTCTCCTTTTGTGTGTTAGTTTCCCTTCCCAGTTAATGTCTCATATTGTTTTAAAACTATCTTGTCAAAAGGAATTTTAGTAATATTCATGATTACAAAGGTTCGAGAACTGGGCTGATCTTTTGCCACTGCTTATGTTTCATTTAGTGATGCCATTAAATTTGTTCTTATTTGCTTCAACTAGGAAAACGTGGGTCAATAATCTTGAAATAGCTAATAGCAGAAGAGAAGAGATGAGAAGAGACCACATTATTAAGAAAGACTGCTTCTGGAAGCATGTCTAAAGTTCACATTCAGACCTCAAGCAATCATTAGGTTATTTTTAATAAGTGCAGGTCACTTTAGTCTATCTTTTTTTTTTTTTTAACATGTCGGTTATGTCCCACCAAGGCAGGGTGACCCCCCAAAAAAAGAAAAAACTTTCATCATTCAACACTTTCACCATAACTCATACATAATCACTCTCTTTGCAGAGGTGCTTGGAAACAACAGTTTGGAAGTCCCTCCAAACTACCAATATCCCAAACCCCCTCCTTTAAAGTGCAGGCACTGTACTTCCCATTTCCAGGACTCAAGTCTGGCTAACTGGTTTCCTTGAATCTCTTCACAAAATATTACCCTGCTGATACTCCAACAGCTCATCAGGTCCCAAAAACAATTCATCTCCATTCACTCCTATCTAACATGCTCACACACGCTTGCTGGAAGCCCAAGCCACTCACCCACAAAACCTCCTTTACCCCCCCTCTCTCCAACCTTTTCAGGGATGGCCCCTACCCTGCCTTCCTTCCCCTGCAGATTTATACTCTCTCCAAGTCATTCTTTGTTCCATTCTCTCTAAATGAGCAAACCACATCAACAGTCCCTCTTCAGCCCCCTGACTAATACTTTTAGTAACTCCACACCATCTAGATACCCATCATTTACACAACCCAGGGCAGCATGGGTTTAGAGCAGGACGCTCCTGTCTGTTCTAACTACTGGACCACTACGACAAGGTCCTAGATGCTTTAGAAGACAAACAGAATGCAGATGTAATATACACAGACTTTGCAAAAGCCTTTGGCAAGTGTGACCATGGTGTAATAGCACGCAAAATGCAATGCGTGATAAAGGAGTAACAGGAAAAGTTGGCAGATGGATCTATAATTTCGTAACAAGTAGAACACAAATAGTAGTAGACAAGAGAGTAAAGTCTGAGGCAGCTATGGTGAAAAGCTCTGTTCCACAAGGCACAGTACTTGCTCCCATCTTGTTCATCCTCATACTGGGCATAGGCAGGGATATGAGCCACAGTGCCATGTCTTCCTTTGCAGATGACACCTGAATTTGCATGACAGTATCCTCCATTGAAGACACTGCAAGGCTCCAGGCGGACATCAGTCAAAACTTTAACCCTTTGACTGTCGCAGGCCCCTTTCTGAAACTGTCATTCTATGTTGCAAAATACAGTGGACCCCCGCATACCGTTGGCATCACATAACGATTAATCCGCATACCGCTTGCTTTAATCGCTAAAATTTTGCCTCGCATACCGCTTAAAAACCCGCTCACCGCTGTTCGTCCGAGACGCGTCCAATGTGCGCCTTAGCCAGCCTCACATGTTCCGCCGGTGGCATTGTTTACCAGCCAGCCTCCGCGGTAGCATCCAAGCATACAATCGTAACATTTCATATTATTACAGTGTTTTTGGTGATTTTATCTGGAAAATAAGTGACCATGGGCCCCAAGAAAGCTTCTAGTGCCAACCCTACAGCAATAAGGGTGAGAATTACTATAGAGATGAAGAAAAAGATCATTGATAAGAATGAAAGTGGAGTGCGTGTCTCCGAGCTGGCCAGGTTGTATAATAAACCCCAATCAACCATCGCTACTATTGGTGGTACAGCTGCTGCTGCTGCACTGTCAGCTGCTGCTGCTGCTGTAGCATCGTCTGCTGCTGCTGTAGCATCGTCTGCTGCTGCTGTAGCATCGTCTGCTGCTGCTGTAGCACTGTCAGCTGCTGCTGTAGCATCGTCTGCTGCTGCTGTAGCATCGTCTGCTGCTGCTGCTGCTGTAGCATCGTCTGCTGCTGCTGTAGCATCGTCTGCTGCTGCTGTAGCATCGTCTGCTGCTGCTGTAGCATCGTCTGCTGCTGCTGTAGCATCGTCTGCTGCTGCTGTAGCACTGTTGTTGGTGTGGCTTATTGAGAATATACCAAGAAACAATTAACCCCAGAGGATTTGCCACCCAGGATAACCCAAAAAAGTCAGTGTCATCGAAGACTGTCTAACTTATTTCCATTGGGGTCCTTAATCTTGTCTCCCAGGATGCAACCCACACCAGTCGACTAACACCCAGGTGAACAGGGAAAAATGCCTGGAACTAGTGCTCATATTGGTGAATTTAAAGCCAGCAAAGGTTGATTTGAGAGATTTAAGAATCGTAGTGACATACACAGTGTGATAAGGCCTGTTCTGGAAGAAAATACCAAACAGGACCTACAGTACTCAGGAGGAAAAGGCACTCCCAGGACACAGTGTCTCATCAGTCATTGCTGCATCTTCAATAAAGGTAAGTGTCATTTATTCTTCATTTAGTAGACTAGTACATGCACAATATATATTGTGCATGTACTACTCTACTACTGTGCATGTATCCTTCTCTTTGTGTGTAGGAAAATGTATATTTCATGTGGTAAAAATTTTTTTTTCATACTTTTGGGTGTCTTGCACGGATTAATTTGATTTCCATTATTTCTTATGGGGAAAATTCATTCGCATACCGATTATTTCGCATACCAATGAGCCCTCTTGCATGGATTAAAATCGGTATGCAGGGGTCCACTGCATTCGAAAAAAAATTATTTTTTCTTATGAAAATGTTAAGATTATTTTTCTGAGTGTTTTAGTCCAATTTTTTTTTTTTTGCCATCAGTACTTACCGAGATATAGAGCTGTGAAGTTTGCAGAAAATGAACCACGTATGGCAACAGCGGCGACTGCCGCTCACCCGGTAAACTTTAGTTTACTTGTATTTGAAGTTTTTTTTTTTTTTTTTTTTACTATTTTATTTTTTCACATAACTTATGTGGCCTATGAGGCCAAAGTAAGGTGCAATGTACATATATATACACTCATTGTATACAACACAATAAGCACACAAACATAATTATCAATATTGTTTACAAAACTTGTTTACAAAAACAAATACAAAATTTTTTTTATACTATTGTTCTATAATATATATACCAATGTATAGTGACCGAACATATTCCTAGAAGTTCTGCAGCTTGTGGAACTCTTTGAAACATGTTTTCATACACAATGGTGTT
>NC_091293.1:81206061-81270854 GCF_038502225.1 Cherax quadricarinatus
GGTAAGTGAAATTTCTAACCTAGAAAATGTACAGAGAACCTTCACCACACACATAATGGTGATGCCATTTACCAGATACCCCACACAAACATCCCAAATTTCAGTGAGAAATTAAAGTCACTAATAACAAACAGACAAATGAATAAGCACCACCTTCTCTTAGCTGGAGACTTCAACATCAACCTTGGCCTACTAGATGATCAGCCTGTAACTGATTTCATCAACAATATGAACAACACACTTCTCATACCAACAATAACTAAACCAACCAGGCTCACTGAGACAAGTGCAACCATAATAGACCACATATGGACCAATATACTAGCCCCCCCCCTTAAATCAGGGATAATCACAGATAGCACTACTGACCACTACCCTACCTTCATCCTGACAAACATTAATAAACCACCACTTGAATACAACAAAGTCTCATTTTGACTCCATGATGAGGCCTCAATAAGGAAGTTCACAGCTGACCTAGAGACTGTTGACTGGCCTACAGAATTCTCCAAGGCCAATGGTATTGATGACTGGACAGACATTTTTCTTAACAAATTATTTGGACTATACAACAAACATTGTCCTATAAAAAGAAACAGATCACAAACAAACGGCTTGGTTGCCCATGGCTAACCAGCACCATTCTGAAATCCATTGACAAGAAATGCCAATATGAAAAGCAATATAGACAGGGCTTAATACACAAAGATATTCTTAAACACTATTCATCAGTTCTCACCAAAGTAATAAAGAAAGCCAAACAACTATACTACTCCAGTAGATTCACAGACACTAGAGGAGATATAAAAAAGACCTGGAAAGCACTCTCTCAGATTCTAGGGACCCACAAACTGAAAAAAAACAAGAATATTGTCCTAACTAAACCTAATGAAACACCACTACATCCCACTGACACAGCTAACAAGATAAACAACTTCTTCTCAACCACAGGATCTAATCTCGCCAATAAAATCCCACATACCAATGCCCATGCCGGGGACTACCTAGATGGAATTTCCCAAATTCCTTCTATCTTGCACCAACTGAGCCTATGGAAGTCACCGAGATTATAAAGTCACTTAAAAATAACTCAGGGAATCTGTCTCATGTCCCACCATTACTGTATAAGCGAGTGGCCCATGTCCTTTCGCATGCTATTTCATTACTTTTTAACAAGTCACTAGAAACTAGCACCTTCCCGAAACTACTCAAGATGGCAAGGGTTACACCAATGCATAAAGGTGGTGACCCTACAGACTTAAACAACTATAGGCCAATATCAAACTTACCATTGCTATCCAAAATCTTTGAGAAACTCATGCACAGGAGGCTACATTCATTTATAACGGCACAAAACATACTCAACCCCTGCCAATTTGGATTCAGGAAAAATAAAAGCACTAATGATACAATCATAAAAATGCTAGATCTGCTTTACACAGCATTGGAAAATAAGGAATATCCACTAGGAATTTTTATTGACCTAAGAAAAGCTTTTGACACAGTAGACCACGGCATCCTACTCCACAAACTTGACCATTACGGTATAAGAGGCCATGCGCTTGCTCATTTCAAATCTTACCTTACTAATAGGTATCAGTATGTCACCATTAAAGACACAGCATCAACAACACGGCCACTTGATACTGGAGTTCCGCAGGGAAGTGTCCTTGGTCCCCTGCTCTTCCTCATATACATCAATGATCTTCCAAACGTATCCCAACACCTGAAACCCATTCTCTTTGCTGATGACACGACTTATGTCATCTCTAACCCTAATCTTGCCACCCTCAACACCATTGTTAACAAAGAGCTGATCAAAATATCGACTTGGATGACAGCCAATGAACTTTTGCTTAACACTGACAAAACCTACTATATTATGTTTGGTAGCAGAGCAGGAGATGCGCAAATTAACATTTAAAATCGACAACACTCTAATTACCAGACATAATGAGGGCAAATTCCTAGGCCTATACCTTGACAACAACCTGAATTTCAGCAACCATATCCAACACATAACCAAAAAAGTATCCAAAATGGTTGGGATCCTCTCCAAGATACGATACTACATGCCGCAAAATGCCCTTCTCACACTATACCACTCACTTATTTATCCATACCTCACCTATGCTATTTGTGCTTGGGGATCAACTGCAGCAACACACCTAAAGCCAATAATAACCCAACAAAAAGCCACAGTAAAAATAATCACTAAATCCCATCCCTGGCAACACACCCCCCCACTCTTCATAGATCTAAACTTACTCCCTGTTCAGTACATCCACACTTACTACTGTGCAATCTACATCTACAGGACCTTAAACTCCAATATCAACCTTGACCTAAAATGCTTTCTTGATAGTTGTGACAGAACCCACAGGCATAACACCAGACACAAACATCTCTACGACATTCCCCGGGTCCGACTAAACCTTTACAAAAATTCAATGTATGTCAAAGGCCCTAAAATCTGGAACACCCTACCTGAGAACTCTAGAACTGCAGACACATTCATCACCTTCAAAACTACCATTAGAAAACATCTTATCTCCCTGATACACCCCGTCAACTAACTACACGAATACCACCTGGTGTTTCACACTCACGCAACTCACTCACCCAGTTGACCATAAACAGAAATATTAATCTCAATCTTAAAATAATGAATCGTGTGATACTCCAATACTGAAACTATGTACTGTGCCAAAACAAAAGCATTCACATTACTAAACTCACAAACTAGTATTTAGTCACTTAGCCATAACACCAACTTACCTCATAATTTGTAATATTTTAAAATTAAGAATTAAACTAAGTCTGCCCGAAATGCTTAGCCATGCTAGGTGTTCTAGTGGTACACTCTGTAATTATTATTTTACTACATGTAAACCATACAACAACCAAATTCTGTAAACTCAGCATTGTAATCCTTATAGAGAATAAACTTTGAATTTGAATAAAGCACGTCAATTACTGGGAATGCTCGAAGTTCCTAAACCTGTACTCCCTAGAACGCAGGCAAGAGTTACCTGATTATATACACTTGGAAAATCCTAGAGGGATTAGTACCAAACTTGCACACGAAAATCACCCCCTACGAAAGCAAAAAACTCGGCAGACAATGCAACATCCCCCAATGAAAAGCAGGGGTGCCACTAGCATGATACAAGACAACACAATAAGTGTGAGGGGCCCAAGACTGTTCAACTGCCTCCCAGCATACCTAAGGGGAATTACCAATAGACCCCTGGCTGTCTTCAAGCAGTCACCGGACAGGCACTGAAAGCAAGTACCTGGCCAGCCAGGGTGTGGGTCGTACACTGGGCTGCGTGTGGCTAGCATTAACAGCCTGTTTGATCAGGCCCTGGTCCACCATGAAGCCTGGTCATAGACTGGGCTGCGGGGGCGTTGATCCCCAGAACTCTCTCTAGGTAAACACCTCCTAATCTCCACGCTACGAATTCCCTGCATAATATTTACACCACATATTGCCCTTAGACACGACATCTCCACTGCCCCCAGCTGCCACCTCGCTGCAGCATTCACAACCCATGCTTCACACCCATATAAGAGTGTTGATATCACTATACTCTCATACATTCCCTTCTTTGCCTCCATGGATAACATTCTTTGTCTCTACCTTTTTTCCTTCATCAATTCTATGGTTATCCTCATCCTTCATAAACCTATCCACTGACAAATCAACTCCCAAATATTTGAAAACAATTTTACTTTATCTAAATCGTTTGATACCTTCATCACCTTATTCTTATCTACGTTCACTTTCAACTTTCTACCTTTACACACCCTCCCAAACTAGTCCACTAGCCTTTGTATCTTTTCTTTAGAATCCCCCAAAAGCACAGTATCATCAGCAAAAAGTAACTGTGTCAACTCCCATATTGTATTGGAGTCCCCATAATTTAATCCCATCCCTCTCCCAAACACACTAGCATTTACTTCTTTTACAACCTCATCTATAAATATGTTCAACAACCATGGAGACATTACACATCCCTGTCTAAGACCTACTTTTGCTGGGAAGTAATCTCCCTCTCTCTTACACACCCTAACCTGAGCCTCACTATCCTCATAAAAACTCTTTACAGCATTTAGTAACTTACCACCTATTCCATATACTTGCAACATCTGCCACATTGCTCCTCTATCCACTCTATCATATGCCTTTTCTAAATCCATAAATGCAATAAAAACTTCCCTACCTTTATCTAAATACTGTTCACATATATGCTTCAATGTAAACACTTGATCTACACATCCCCTACCCACTCTGAAACCTCCTTGCTCATCTACATTCTGTCTTGCCTCTAATTCTTTCAATTATAACCCTACCATACACTTTTCCTGGTATACTCAATAAACTTATTCCTCTATAATTTTTACAATCTCTTTTGTCCCCTTTCCCTTTATATAAAGGGACTATACATGCTCTCTGCCAATCCCTAGGTACCTTCCCCTCTTTCATACATTTATTAAACAGAAGTACCAACCACCCCAACACTATATCCCCCCCTGCCTTTAACATTTCTGTCATGATCCCATCAGTTCCAGCTGCTTTACCCCCTTTCATTCTACGTAATGCCTCGCGTACCTCCCCCACACTTACATTCTGCTCTTCTTCACTCCTAAAAGATGGTATACCTCCCTGACCAGTGCATGAAATTACCATCTCCCTTTCTTCCTCAACATTTAAAAGTTCCTCAAAATATTCTTGCCATCTACCTAATATCTCCCTCTCCCCATCTACTAACTCCCCTACTCTATTTTTAACTGACAAATCCATACTTTCCCTAGGCTTTCTAAACTTGTTTAACTCGCTCCAAAATTTTTTCTTATTTTCATTAAAATTTCTTGACAGTGCCTCTCCCACTCTATCATCTGCTCTCCTTTTGCACTCTCTCACCACTCTCTTCACCTTTCTTTTACTCTCCATATACTCTGCTCTTCTTATAACACTTCTGCTTTGTAAAAACCTCTCATAAGCTACCTTTTTCTCTTTTATCACACCCTTTACTTCATCATTCCACCAATCACTCCTCTTTCCACCTGCCCCCACCCTCCTATAACCACAAACTTCTGCCCCACATTCTAATACTGCATTTTTAAAACTATTCCAACCCTCTTCAACCCCCCCCCCCCCACTATTCATCTTTGCACTAGCCCACCTTTCTGCCAACAGTCGCTTATATCACCCCCGAACTTCCTCCTTCCTTAGTTTATACACTTTCACCTCCCTCTTACTTGTTGTTACCACATTCCTCTTTTCCCATCTACCTCTTACTCTAACTGTAGCTACAACTAAATAATGATCCGATATATCAGTTGCCCCTCTATAAACATGTACATCCTGGAGCCTAGCCATCAACCTTTTATCCACCAATACATAATCTAACAAACTACTTTCATTACGTGCTACATCATACCTTGTATATTTATTTATCCTCTTTTTCATAAAATATGTATTACTTATTACCAAATCTCTTTCTACACATAGCTCAATTAAAGGCTCCCCATTTACATTTACCCCTGGCACCCCAAATTTACCTACTACTCCTTCCATAACATTTTTACCCACTTTAGCATTGAAATGCCTTTTCTAAATCCATAAATGCAATGACAGCTATCCTACCTTTATCTAAATACTGTTCACATATATGCTTCAATGTAAACATTTGATCTACACATCCCCTACCCACTCTAAAGCTTCCTTGCTCATCTGCTATCCTGTTCTGTCTTAATTCTAATTCTTTCAATATTACCCCTACCATACACTCACTAAACTTATATCCCTATAATTTTTAAAATCTTATTTGTCCTCCTTCCCTTTATATAAAGGAATTATACATGCACTCTCCCAATATCTAGGTACCTTCCCCCTTTTCATACATTTATTAAACAAAAATACCAGCCACTCCAAAACTATATCTCTCCTTGCTTTTAACATTTCTGTCATGATCCCATCAGTTCCAGCTGCTCTACCCCCTTTCATTCTATGCAATGCCTCATGCACCTCCCCCACACTCACATCTTGCTCTTCTTCACTCCTAAAATATATTATACCTCCCTGGCCAGTACATGAAATTACTGCCTCCCTTTCTTCATCGACATCTAAAAGTTCGTCAAAATATTCCCACCATCTACCCAATACACAGACCCATACACAGCCTGCTGGCTGTCTTCAAGAAGGCACTGGATGGGCACCTAAAGTCAGTACCTGACCAGCCGGGTTTGTATGTCACTTTGCGTGCAGCCAGCAGCAACAGCCTGGTTGATCAGACCCTGATCCACCACGAGGCCTGGTCTCAGATCGAGCCGCAGGGGTGTTGACCCCTGAAACCCTCTCCAGGTATACTCTAGGTAATACCTCCAGTTCCCCATCTACTAATTCACGTACTCAGTTTTTAACTAACAAATCCATTCGTTCACTAGGCTTTCTTGTTTATCTCACTCTCAGAATTTTTTCTCATTCTCAGCGAAATTTCTTGACAGTACCTCTCCCACTCTATCGTTTGCTCTCCCTTTGCACTCTCTCACCACTCCCTTCACCTTTTTTTACTTTCAATATACTTTTCGCAATGTGTGTTGTCTTATATTTGGAGTCACTTGCTGCAATATAAGGGTTGCTGTAAATATCAAGTAGCAGATTGATTCTGGATCAATGTTGGTATGCATATGCAACATATGCACGGTTGTTAGTGCTAAACACATTATTGTGAAGATGTAGTTAACCTTTCACAGAACATGCTTTGTACATGACAAAGAAGAGCAAGATGATAATGTATCATACAAGTTTTTAATTAAAGTTAAAAACAAATTGTTACATTTATGTTAAAACTCTCTGGCAAAATTTGTATTACTAGAAAAACTATAGAAAAACTAGTGTTTTATTCTACAACTGCCAAAACATTCATGATTAAGCACAATTTTGACTTTTCTGGCATGGAATTGTACAAGAGTTCATATGATTTTTATTACAGATTAAAAGCCTATCAAATACACAAGTACCATCATGACTGCATTACACCTGTACACCACTAATAAAAAAATACTGCATTGTAATCCCAGCTTTAAAGATTAAAGTAAACTTAATACTTGAAATTCTTCATAATTTTATTTTACATTGAATGTTTCATCCAAATTTTTACCTTCTCTGGTACAGCAGCAACGAGGGAGATAGCAAGACCCATTCTCTCGGCTCGACCAACACGACCAATGCGATGGACATAGTTGCTTTTTTCATCAGGCAGAGTAACATTGATTATGAAAGGCAAGCCTCCAACATCTGCAATAAACATTTTAAAGTAATACAAAAAAAAAAAAAAAAGTTTTAGGAGGGCTTTAAAATATCAGTTTTGCATGAAGTTTAAAAACTTGCACTGAGAAAGAGACCTTACCAATTCCTCGAGCAGCTACATCAGTGCATATGAGGAACCTCACTCCACCATCCTTAAACTTTTGGAGATTTGCTTTGCGTTCATTAGGCTTACGATCACCATGCAGGCACACACATGAATACGGGTTACCTCTATTATTGGCACCTCCACCTGTGGGTTGTGATATAATCAGTATTTATTTCAGGACAATAAATAAAAAACAAGAAACCAATAGCTAAAATCCTTCTCACTCATATGACATCAGTGACTAACACTACACGTAATGATATTTTCCAAAATAAATGTTACTGATAATATATTTCCATTATTAGGGAAAATGTTACTTAGTGTTAATGATTCCAAATAATTCCAAATGCAAAAATACAAATCCCAAAATTTTTATGTAGGTGCCACTTTGCTAGAAAACTATGTTTTACCTTAGTCACTGCAACAATGGCAAAAGCAAAAATATTCAAAGACCTTTCAAGGACTATACTAATAAATCAAGGATGTTGAAAGTACAGTAATGCTTTACTTCTCATTTTAAATTTAGTAATTTATACAGGAAAAGGGGTTACTAGCCCCTTGCTCCTGGCATTTTAGTCGCCTCTTACGGCACGCATAGCTTACGGAGGAAGAATTCTGTTCCACTTCTCCATGGATTTTTATTTTTTTTCAACAAGTCGGCCGTCTCCCACCGAGGCAGGGTGACCCAAAAAAGAAAGAAAATCTCAAAAAAGAAAATACTTTCATCATCATTCAACACTTTCACCACACTCGAACATTATCACTGTTTTTGCAGAGGTGCTCAGAATACAACAGTCTAGAAGCATACACATATAAAGATACACAACATATCCCTCCAAACTGCCAATATCCCAAACCCCTCCTTTAAAGTGCAGGCATTGTACTTCCCATTTCCAGGACTCAAGTCCGACTATATGAAAATAACCGGTTTCCCTGAATCCCTTCACTAAATATTACCCCGCTCACACTCCAACAGATCGTCAGGTCCCAAGTACCATTCGTCTCCATTCACTCCTATCTAACACGCTCACGCACGCTTGCTGGAAGTCCAAGCCCCTTGCCCACAAAACCTCCTTTACCCCCTCTCTCCAACCCTTTCGAGGACAACCCCTACCCCGCCTTCCTTCCCCTATAGATTTATATGCTTTCCATGTCATTCTACTTTGATCCATTCTCTCTAAATGACCAAACCACCTCAACAACCCCTCTTCTGCCCTCTGACTAATACTTTTATTAACTCCACACCTTTTCCTAATTTCCACACTCCGAATTTTCTGCATAATATTTACACCACACATTGCCCTTAAACAGGACATCTCCACTGCCTCCAACCGTCTCCTCGCTGCTGCATTTACCACCCAAGCTTCACACCCATATAAGAGTGTTGGTACTACTATACTTTCATACATTCCCTTCTTTGCCTCCATAGATAACGTTTTTTGACTCCACATATACCTCAACGCACCACTCACCTTTTTTCCCTCATCAATTCTATGATTAACCTCATCCTTCATAAATCCATCCGCCGACACGTCAACTCCCAAGTATCTGAAAACATTCACTTCTTCCATACTCCTCCTCCCCAATTTGATATCCAATTTTTCTTTATCTAAATCATTTGACACCCTCATCACCTTACTCTTTTCTATGTTCACTTTCAACTTTCTACCTTTACACACATTCCCAAACTCATCCACTAAGCTTTGCAATTTTTCTTTAGAATCTCCCATAAGCACAGTATCATCAGCAAAAAGTAACTGTGTCAATTCCCATTTTGAATTTGATTCCCCAAAATTTAATCCCACCCTTCTCCCGAACACCCTAGCATTTACTTCCTTTACAACCCCATCTATAAATATATTAAACAACCTTGGTGACATTACACATCCCTGTCTAAGACCTACTTTTACCGGGAAGTAGTCTCCCTCTCTTCTACACACCCTAACCTGAGCCTCACTATCCTCATAAAAACTCTTTACAGCATTTAATAACTTACCACCTATTCCATATACTTGCAACATCTGCCACATTGCTCCTCTATCCACTCTATCATATGCCTTTTCTAAATCCATAAATGCAATAAAAACTTCCCTACCTTTATCTAAATACTGTTCACATATATGCTTCAATGTAAACACTTGATCTACACATCCCCTACCCACTCTGAAACCTCCTTGCTCATCCGCAATCCTACATTCTGTCTTACCTCTAATTCTTTCAATTATAACCCTACCGTACACTTTTCCTGGTATACTCAGTAAGCTTATTCCTCTATAATTTTTACAGTCTGTTTTGTCCCCTTTATATAAAGGGACTATACATGCTCTCCGCCAATCCCTAGGTACCTTCCCCTCTTTCATACATTTATTAAACAAAAGTACCAACCACTCCAACACTATATCCCCCCCTGCTTTTAACATTTCTGTCATGATCCCATCAGTTCCAGCTGCTTTACCCCCTTTCATTTTACGTAATGCCTCATGTACCTCCCCAACACTTACATTCTGCTCTTTTTCACTCCTAGAAGATGGTATACCTCCCTGACCAGTGCATGAAATTACTGCCTCTGTTTCTTCCTTAACATTTAAAAGTTCCTCAAAATATTCTTGCCATCTACCTAATACCTCCATCTCCCCATCTACTAACTCCCCTACTCTGTTTTTAACTGACAAATCCATACTTTCCCTAGGCTTTCTTAACTTGTTTAACTCACTCCAAAATTTTTTCTTATTTTCATTAAAATTTCTTGACAGTGCCTCTCCCACTCTATCATCTGCTCTCCTTTTGCACTCTCTCACCACTCTCTTTACCTTTCTTTTACTCTCCATATACTCTGCTCTTCTTATAACACTTCTGCTTTGTAAAAACCTCTCATAAGCTACCTTTTTCTCTTTTATCACACCCTTTACTTCATCATTCCACCAATCACTCCTCTTTCCTCCTGCCCCCACCCTCCTATAACCACAAACTTCTGCCCCACATTCTAATACTGCATTTTTAAAACTATTCCAACCCTCTTCAACCCCCCCACTACTCATCTTTGCACTAGCCCACCTTTCTGCCAATAGTCGCTTATATCTCACCCGAACTTCCTCTAGTAAGAAAATAGAAGAAAACCCAGAGGGGTGTGTATATATATGCTTGTACATGTATGTGTAGTGTGACCTAAGTGTAAGTAGTAGTAGCAAGACGTACCTGTAATCTTGCATATTTATGAGACAGACAAAAGACACCAGCAATCCTACCATAATGTAAAACAATTACAGGCTTTCGTTTTACACTCACTTGGCAGGACGGTAGTACCTCCCTGGGCAGTTGCTGTCTACCAACCTACTACCTAGAATAAATTGTAATTTTTTTTTTCAACAAGTCGGCCGTCTCCCACCGAGGCAGGGTGACCCAAAAAGAAAATACTTTCATCATCATTCAACACTTTCACCTCACTCACATAATCACTGTTTTTGCAGAGGTGCCCAGAATACAACAGTTTAGAAGTATATACGTATAAAAATACACAATATATCCCTCCAAACTGCCAGTATCCCAAACCCCTCCTTTAGAGTGCAGGCATTGTACTTTCCATTTCCAGGACTCAAGTCCGGTTATATAAAATAACTGGTTTCAATGAATCCCTTCACTAAATATTACCTTGCTCACACTCCAACAGCTCATCAGGTCCCAAAAAATTGTAATTATCAGAACATAAAAATTATATAAATTAAAATAAAAACGAGAAAAAAGGTATATCGGCAACACTTCTGCAAGCGGCAAGACTATTCTGCCATCAGGTGAGCATCCAGTGCCAACTTCGTGATTTTATATCTCGGTAAGTACTGGTCCAATCTGTTTTTTTTTTGGTCTTATAACACAGAAAATTGCCCTCTTTAATTAAAAAAAAAAAAAAAAAAATTTGTTTTTCAAAACATCTGGTGCACTGCATGAGTGAATGTAGATCTACATTTGGACAGTTTAAGGGTTAAACACTATGTCTCAAAATGGTCTATCATGTACAATGAAGTGGAAATAATGAAGCAATTTTCATGGAAAGAAAGACAGAATTGTTGGAAAAAACAAAAAACACTAGAGACTCACCAATTTGATTAAAATAGTTTTCTAAATTGTCACAGTCCAGTTTAGTTCGGCAAAATATGAGTGCCTGATCCATTTTGTGTGTATCAATAGCCTTAACACAGTATTCTCCTTTCAGCAGCTTCACAGCCTCACTTAAAGTCTCTGAAAGAAAGAAAAAAATATTCAGTAAGTGACCTGCCACTCATCGGTCAGAGCATGATACTCACAACCCGATTGGATTCAATTCCCAGACAGGACAAGACGTATGGGTAAGTTTAACCCTTTGACTGTTTCGGTCATATATATACGTCTTATGAGCCAATGTGTTTGACGTATATATACGTACTAAAAAATTCTAGCGGCTTCAAATCAAGCGGGAGAAAGCTGGTAGGCCTACATGTGAGAGAATGGGTCTGTGTGGTCAGTGTGCACTGTATTAAAAAATCCTGCAGCACGCAGTGAATAATGAGTAAAAAAAAACTCAGACCGTGTTTTTGCATTAAAATGCCAACTTTGAGGTGTATTTTCATATAGTGTTTATGGTTGTATTCTCATTTTCTTGGTCTCAGTTGACAGAATGGAAAACATATTACAGAAACAGAGATGATTTTGATTGGCAATCATGAATGGGTTGACATTATTTATACAATTATTACAATATTGCAATAGTCTGCATAACAGTAAATCTATGTTGTGTTTGAATAAAAATTCAAAATAGAAAGCAAGAGTAATATCAGAGGGGCCTGGAGACGTGACTGATGAACAAAGAAAATGTTATTTTACAGCCAGTAATGTCTGCATTGTTCATTCTGGACCCTATTTTGAAATTGGCATATTTTTTAATTTGAATGAATTTGGTAAAATTGCCAATTTCTGACCATTTTATTGGGTAGTTGAAATCAGTAAATGGGCAGTTAGAACAAATAGAGTTCTAAAGAAATAGCTATGAGTTTGGTTGACTGGAACAATGGAATTAGTCAAAAATAGGGCTCAAAGTGGGCGAAATCGCTGATTCGTAAATATCACTGAGGTCGCTAACTTCACGAGAGCGTAATTCTGTAAGTTTTCCATCAAATTTCGTACTTTTCATGTCATTACCATCAGGAAAAGATTCTCTAACATTTCATAAGAAAAAATTTTTTTTTTCAAATACATATTTTGTGACACCAGGAGACACCTCAGGATTTGGGGTTGCAACAGTCAAAAGGTTAATTACAACTGCTGTTACTATTAAACTTGCAGTAAATAGATGTCTGAAAGTTGACTGCCTGTTGTGAATCACATCTTGTGTGACTGTCCCAATGATACAGTCAGGCTTTAAAATTTGGTAATATAAGAGCTATTAACCCTTTCACACACAACTATGGCATAAGCTCAGCTCACTCATCAGCCGTGAACAGTAACTTTTGGCCTAGATACGAGAAAATGGGTCTCCACGGAGTGTGCATAGTATGAAGAAATATCCTGCCTCATGAGGTGCATGATGGGAAGAGCAAAATTGACTAGGATGGGTTTTATGGTTTTATTAGTTGTTTTTTGGTATCATTTTAAAATTAAATTTTGTATTTCTTTGCATAGTATAAAATGTGTGATTTACATGTTACAAAATACTGTGAGGTACAAAGAAAGTCACTAACATGCCTGAGCATTTCAGGAAGACTAATACTAACACTTACACACTACTTAAAACTAGACATAGGTTATGGAGTGGTGAATTTTAATTATTCATTATTTTACATCATTACAAAAGAGAAGTAGCCTAAAATTTTATGATTAATAAGATTTATAGTAGACAAGTATCATAAAAACAAACAAAAGTATTACAATTAGTACAATTTACAATATTACAACATTACACTTTTAAGTGTGTATTAATATTTTGGACTGATTTAATGGTCTTCAGTTAATATGATTAGATTCTTTATTTCAGTATAATACGTATAGTTTTTGTACAAAGGTGGATGATTATAGGTAATGAGAATTCTACATTAACATAATGAGGACACATTCAATGTTTTAATGGTTGTGAGGATTACAGATACTGAGAGCAAGATTACAGTAGAACCCCATATCTGTAGGGGATATGTTCCAAGCCCTGCCGCCGATACCGAAAACTGCAGGTAGTAGCCAACACTACATACGTACAAGTTGTTTTTCATTTACAAACATACCTATGATGTTGAGTTTTGGAGGGGTGTAGGGATGGTGGCTGGAACAACAAGGGGGTGTGATGGTGACCATGTGGGTGGCAGTGTTGGTGGTACTGTGGATGATGGGTGACTGAGCAGGTGTGTGTGCACAGTTGGTGTGGGCAGTAATTACGGAGGCTGGTGTCTACATGACTAGGAGTGTAGATGGTATGATAGGGTGTGTGGGCCATGAAAACACAGATGAGGTGTGGGTGTGGGGCTGTGGGAGTGGGGCTATGAGGGCTAGAAACTATGGGGGAATAGTGAGTGAAAGCATGAGTGAGGTGTTGGGTCGTGTGGGCTTGAAGTTGTGGGGGAGTGTTGAGTGAAAGAATGAGTAAGGTGTGGAATCATGTGGGATCGAAGCTGTGGGGGAGTGGTGAATGATAGCACGAGTAAGGTGCGGGGCCATGCGAGCATGGTGGTATGGGCGGAGATTGTGGGCAGGGGAGCTGATGCTGGGTGTACAGCGAGGGCATGGCCACAAGGCTGGGGAAAAGGTGAATGAACAGTTGACGTGGGCAGAGGTGTGTGGCTGAGGTGGCACTGCATGTGTATGGTATCTGTATCAGACCTGTATGAACTATCAGATCACTTTTTAGTTGTAGCTACACTGAGAGTAAAAGGTAAATGGGATACAAGGACAACAGAAGCATCAGGGAAGAGAGAGGTGAAGGTTTATAAACTAAAAGAGGAGGCAGTTAGGTTAAGATATAAACAGCTATTGGAGGATAGATGGGCTAATGAGAGCATAGGAAATGGGGTTGAAGAGGTATGGGGTAGGTTTAAAAATGTAGTGTTAAGAGTGTTCAGCAGAAGTTTGTGGTTACAGGAAAGTGGGTGCGGGAGGGAAGAGGAGCGATTGGTGGAATGATGATCCAAAGAGAGTAGTAAGGGAGAAAAAGTTAGCATATGAGAAGATTTTACCAAGTAGAAGTGATGCAAGGAGGGAAGAGTATATGGAGAAAAAGAGAGAGGTTAAGAGAGTGGTGAAGCAATGTAAAAAGAGAGCAACTGAGAGAGTGGGTGAGATTTTATCAACAAATTTTGTTGAAAATAAGAAAAAGATTTGGAGTGAGATTAACAAGTTAAGGAAGCCTAGAGAACAAATGGATTTTCAGTTAAAAATAGGAGAGGAGGGTTATTAAATGGAGAGTTAGAGGTACTGGGAAGATGGAGGGAATATTTTGAAAAATCGTTAAATGTTGATGAAGATAGGGAAGCTGTGATTTCGTGTATAGGGCAGGTGGAATAACATCTTGTAGGAGTGAGGAAGAGCCAGTTGTGAGTGTGGGGGAAGTTCATGAGGCAGTAGGTAAAATGAAAGGGGGTAAGGCAGCTGGGATTGATGGGATACAGATAGAAATGTTAAAAGCAGGTGGAGATATAGTTTTGGAGTGGTTGGTGTTATTATTTAATAAATGTATGGAAGAAGGTAAGGTACCTAGGGGTTGGCAGAAAGCATGCATAGTTTCCTTTGTATAAAGGCAAAGGGTACAAAAGAGAGTGCAAAAATTATAGGGGGATAAGTCTGTTGAGTATACCTGGTAAAGTGTATGGTAGAGTTATTATTGAAAGAATTAAGAGTAAGACGGAGAATAGCATAGCAGATGAACAAGGCGGCTTTACGAAAGGTAGGGGGTGCGTGGACCAGGTGTTTACAGTGAAACATGTAAGTGAACAGTATTTAGATAAGGCTAAAGAGGCATTTATGGATTTGGAAAAGGCATATGACAGGGTGGATAGGGGGGCAATGTGGCAGATGTTGCAGGTGTATGGTATAGGAGGTAGGTTGCTGAAAGCAGTGAAGAGTTTTTATGAGGATAGTGAGGCTCAAGTTAGAGTATGTAGGAGGGAGGGAGATTATTTCCCAGTAAAAGTAGGCCTTAGACAAGGATGTGTGATGTCACCGTGAGCGTGTTTAATAGGAGTGAATGGAGACAAATGGTTTTTAATACTTGACGCGTGCTGTTGGAATGTGAGCAAAGTGACATTTATGAAGGGATTCAGGGAAACCGGCAGGCCGGACTTGAGTCCTGAAGATGGGAAGTACAGTTCCTGCACTCTGAAGGAGGGGTGTTCATGTTGCAGTTTAAAAACTGTAGTGTAAAGCACCCTTCTGGCAAGACAGTGATGGAGTGAATGATGGTGAAAGTTTTTCTTTTTCAGGCCACCCTTCCTTGGTGGGAATCGGCCGGTGTGTTAATACAAAAAAAAAAAAATTATTCATCACTGAAGCATGTGGTATTACAACATAATAGTTCATTAGAACAGATGGCAATACCTCGCTCCATTTGGCCTGGCCTGCACTTGTGGATTACTGTGCATCCTGGTAGTGTGTAGATGTCTACTGTGTCTTGCTTAACCCTTTCAGGGTCCAAGGCCAAAATCTGAAGTCACGCACCAGTGTCCAAGAAATTTTGAAAAAAAAAAAAAAAAAAAATTATTTTTTCTTACAGAATTAAAGAGCATATTTTTGTGAAGGTAATAAAACAAAAAAATTAGAATCTGATCAGTACTTACCGAGATACAGTGTCAAGAAGTTTGTAGAAAATGATGTGGTGGCGGCAACATCGACGAATTCCACATACGCGTATTATATTATTTTGTTGTTTTAGTTGTTTTTTCTTTTCTTTTCCAATTTTTTTCTATTCCTACTAACATTTGGGGCCTGAGAGACCAATACTGTATATAATTGATATATATATACTCACTGTATTGAACACAATAACCGCACTAAAGTTATTATCATATTATTGTTTACCACTGATGTTTATTACAATAAACATGCACAAATATTGTATAATACTAATGTTCTATCATATATTTACATATTTACAATCACTGGACATGGTTTTAGAACTGCTGGAGCTTGTGGAACTCCTTGAAACAAGGCACCATGCACAGAGGCACCTTACATTCCTCACACATAAACCGAGTGTCTTTGCGTCTTTGTTGCCGTCGTTTTGTTTGTGCACAGACAATGCATCTCTTCTGAGCAAATTTCTTTTGAGTTGAAGGAAGCTGTATTATGAAATGATCACCTTCTCTCCTCAAACGCTTGGGTATATTGTGATGAATTCGAGGACCATGTTGTATTGCAGGTGTTGTTACCTGGTACTTCATTATGAGTTGTCTGACAAAAGACAAACAAAATTCACCATACGGTGGTCTGTTACCAGTCTTTATTTGGTACATATTATATGCATTCAGCATTGAAATGTCCATGAGATGGAAGAAAAATTTCATGTACCACTTCTAACTCTTACGAACACAGTCAACAAAACCAATCTGCATGTCACACTTGTCAACCAAGCGCATGTTTTGTGTATAATCAATCACTGTCACTGGTTTTCGAATACGTTCATTAGTCACTCAATCAACTTTGCCACTGTCTTGCATTTCATTACGGTGAATGGTTGTCAACAATGTGACATCTTGTTTGTCATGCCACCGTAATGCCATGATGTCATTGGCAGTAAACACCTGCACGTCATCACCACGAACCTGGGCATATGTTTACAATTAGAATGCACTGTGCCACACACATCTGTCTTGTTCACTCGCATGAAATGACTGAGTAATGGGCTTGTGTACCAGTTATCGGTATATAATGTATGGCCCTTACCAAGATAAGGTGCCATCATGTTTCTCACTATGTCACCTGATATACCCAATAACATCTTGGTATCTCTCAATGTTTTACTACCCGTGTATACAACAATATCCAACACCAGGCCACTGTCACAATCACAGAGTACAAACAATTTTATACCAAAGCGGTTCCTCTTGCTCGGTATATACTGCTTGAATGACAGTCTACCTTTGAACAAAATCAAAGACTCGTCAATTACAAGATTCTTGAATGGATAAAAGTATATCCTGAACTTTTGTTTGAGATACATGAAAACATTTCTAATCTTGTATAACCTGTCACTTCTGTCAGGCCTGGTTTTGTCAGAGAAGTGCAACATACGTAACAGTAAGATAAACCTGTTCACTGGTATTATTTCACTGAAGGATGGGGTACAAATTAGCCGATCTGTGGACCAGTATGCTTTTATATTATGCTTATAGACGTGAGGCATAAGCATTATTGTTGCAAAAAGCAAATACATTTCTGCAACAGTCGTCTCTTTCCACCTGTGTAGTCTTGACTGTGGTGATAAGATCGTATTTGCCATGGTGTACTGAAAATACTTATTACTTTCCCTGACAATAATTTCCATCAATGGCTGGTCAAAGAATAATTCAAAGAATTCCAGTTCATTGGCCGTGGTTCCAAGGGGACAGGTAGGTAGAATTCCACTTTGAGAGTCATCAAAGTGGTGAGGGCTGGGAACAAAATTGGGATTTTGCTGCCAATCCCAGATACGGTTTGCTGGTGGATACTGGACATCATAGGCTGGTTGTACGGGTGGTTGTGGCGGGCTGGTGGGTGACGCTCCGCTTTGTCCTTGAACTGACGAGTCAGCAGCGTGGGTCCCCGCGTGGCACAGTGAGTCACGCATGGCGGTGCCACTACCACCACCAGCCCCACTAACACCATCCACTGATGCCTGTGGCCTATCCATGCCAAGTGTAGCCACATCATCCTCACTATCACTACCTAAAACGGGTGTAGGGCCACGGGATGTACTCCGGGATGTACTCCGGGATGTACTCCGTCCCCTGGGCACAGCATAGGGTACACTACCCGAGCGCATGCGGCGGCGAACATACCGACGTTTCACTGGTGAATATGTTTCCTCACTATCACTACTCGAATGATCGTCGAGCGCAATAAAATCACAATCCACGTCAGAATCATCATCATTACTGAAGTCAGAGGCCAGGCCACGGGAAAATATTAGTTTTCTCTTACGTTTAGGAACACCCGACCGTGAGTCACGAGTGCCCACACCAGAGGTAGAAGGTCGAGGATCGTCGGGGTTTTCTGCACCATTATCGATATCCTGGTCATTATTTTCGGTCACTAACTTATCAAAGCCGTAGAATTCGTCTTCATTTCCACTTCCATCAGTGTCAGAACTATCAGACAGGAAGAGGAGAGTCCCAATTTTCCGGGGAGTGAGAGCTGACTTGCGACGAGGCATGGTGAACAAGGGTGACTGAGCCGGCGTTCCCACAATGCTATGCAGGCGCCTAGATTTTTTGTTTATGTCGCACACCCACGGCGCAGACCCATTCTCTCACATGTAGGCCTATGAGCGCTTTCGCGCTAAATTTGACGGCGCTAGAATTTTGGCATAGATCTACGGTTTGGACACTCACCGACCAGCCGTAGATCTACGGGACGGACCCTGAAAGGGTTAAGCCAGGTTTCAGTAAGAGTAATAGAGGAGAAGGTTGTATTAAAGGAAATCATACTACTGAAATAAAGATGATTTTGGTTAGTTTCAGGAGCAAAAGTAGCTTGAAATTAAGCTCCAAGTAGTGGAAATATTCGATTTTTGCCATTTCCTTCAGGACAGGTAAGGCCCTCTACATCCCTCACCTAGTCTGTTTCATGGGTTTTTAACCCTTTGAGGGTTGACAGGCCCTCTCTGAGACTTGTTCTCAGGGTCAGCCAAATTTAAAAAAAAAAAAAAAATTATTTTTCTGATGAAAAGATACAGAATCTTTTCCCAATCATAATGACACCAAAATTATGAAATTTGATGGAAAACTTACGGAATTATGGTCTAGCGAATTTAGCAGTCTCGATGATGTTTACGCATTGGCGATTTTGCCCACTTTGAGCCCTATTTTCGGCCAATTCTAATGTACTAGTCGACAAAAATCATAACTACTTCGCTAGAACTCCATTTTTTCTATCGAATGAGTACAAGAAACCACTCACTTACCAATTTCAACTATCCAATACAGTGGTCAGAATTTAGCAATTTTGCCAATTTCACACAAATTTCAAAAGATGTCATTTTCCGAATATGGTCCAGAATAAACAAGAAAGACATTCCTGGAACTAAAATAACAAGTTCTCTGTTCGTTAGTCACATCCCAAGGCCCCTCTTATATTTCTTTGGCTTTCCACTTTGAATATTAGAAGATTTACTGTTATGCAGACTACTGCATTAGTGTAGAAATGGTATAAATAATATCAGCGCACTTGTGAAAGAATATTAGAATATGGACGCTTGGCATGATTTGTTTACTTTTGAACTTTGGTAAAAATCGAACATTTCTGCTACTTTGCACTCATTTTCAAGGTACCTTTCATTGTAAAACCAGTCAAAATCATCTCAATTTCTGTAATATGTCTTCCATTCTATAAAATGAGACCAAGAAAACTAGAATACAACAATAAATACCATACGAAAATACAGTGCAAAGTCGCTGTTTTATTCCAAAAACACGGTCAAAGTTTTTTTTTTTTCTCATTATGCACTGTGTGCTGCAGGATTTTTTTTATACTGTGCACACTGACCACATAGACCCATTCTTTCATATGTAGGCCTACCAGCTTTCTCTCACTAGTTTTGAGGGCGCTAGAATTTAGGCGTACTAGTACGTCAAAAACCCTGGGTCGTAAGCTGTACTAGTATGGCCGAAACCCTCAAAGGCTTATGGGTCTGGTTCAATTACTGGGATACCGTAAACCATGACCAATCATTTCTGGTTACAGTTCATTATCCAGGAAATAAGAGTAAATTTATCTTTGTGACTATGAATTCAAAATGAAAGGTAAGTGTAATACAGAAGTCCTGGGGACATGATTAATGAACAATGGAAATGTTTTAGTGCCAGAAATATTTATATTGTTCATTTTGCACTATTGTGTAAAACTGGCCAAATTACTGAATTATATACACTTTAAAGGGCAGTTGTAACAGTTGGGCTATTTTTTTGTGCTCAATCGATAGTTCAAAAGGCATACTAGTGAAATAGCTAAGAGTTTAGAATAATGAAACAGACTTAACCCTTTGACTGTTTACGTCGTATATATACGTCTTACGCGCCACTGTTTCTGACGTATTTATAAGTGTAAATTCTAGAGGCATCAAATCAAGTAGGAGAAAGCTGGTAGGCCCACATGTGAGAGAATGGATCTGTGTGGTCAGTGTGCACCACATAAAAAAAATCCTGCAGCACAGTGCATAATGAGAGAAAAAAAAAAAACGACCGTTTTTTTGGATGAAAACGCCGACTTTGAGGTGTATTTTCGTATAGTATTTATAGTTGTATTCTCGTTTTCATGGTCTCAGATGATAAAATGGAAAACATATTACAGAAATAGAGATGATTTTAATTACTTTCATGATGAAAACAACCTTGAAATTGAACTCAAAGTAGCAGAAATGTTCGATTTTTACCAATGTTCAGGAGTAAGCAAATTACACACGTCCAATACACGTCAACTGGGGAGTCTAATATTCTTTCACTAGTGGCTGTGAGGGAAAAGTTCAATAGATAGGAATAGAGAGGGAGTATATAGTAACAATAGTTTCATTGCCGGCTACTTGTTAAGGTAGGGCAAGTCAAGCTCCCGCCTTTTCTCCCCCACCCCTAAAGTGATAGTTTGATTGCTGGCTGCTTGTTAACGTAGGGTCAGTCTAGCTCCCACTATCCCTTCCCCTCCCTCTTCTCCCCCCCCACGAAAGGTGACGTGTGGGGCTCTGGTCAAACAGTAAATCACTCGACTCACAGCTCCCAACACTACTGTAAGTACATGCCTGCCTTGTATTCTAGTGGATTTATTGGTTGAAAGCGTCACTTTTGACCAATAATAAACTTAGTCCTTTCAGTCTTGCTCTAGGTTGACTGTTGTAATAATCACCACATCTTTTGGGTATTGTACTTACCATGGAGAGTGATTTCTTAAGCAGTGGGTAACCTGTCTATCTTTCCAGCTTGGATGACAGAGAGGGTCACCTGTCAATCAACGAGAAGAACAGATGGAGATGGACTAACGTCCAGAGACTTCCCCATTTTGGATTTAATTACCTGTGCACCTGTATGAAATTGCAGGACGTAACCCCACATCATTGCAGCGGTAAAGAACCTGCTTTCCTGTCATCGGGATAGAATACTCAAGGCTCTATCTACTGTGAAGAACTAGCCAGTGGGTCGTAACCAACACCTGCGACCCCCCCCCCCCATCATCAGCAACGGCTACGATTTCAACAACACAGTGTCACCAACACCAGACACCCCTATATATATTAGCGTTGAATTAAGTTATTTATATTTTTCATTTTTCATTTTCTTTAATGTAGGATTAATATTTCATATTTAAGTGTTTTATATTTTAAATTTCTATATAATAAAGTGTTTATGTTTGTCTGTTGTTATTTCTTTTTCTATTCATTAATTTTCCTGAGGAGGAGCCAGTCTTAGTAATACTTACTGAAGTTGTTACAGGGCTGAGTAAGCCTTCACAGTGGCACTGATATTATTTATACCATTTTTACAATAATGCATTAGTCTGCATAACAGTAAATTTTGTATTTTTTGTATATACCTTTGAAGAATTCAACCTTTGATATACCTTTGAAGAATTCAACCTTTGATATACCTTTGAAGAATTTCGAGAGTATATCTACTCTCTGAGCCCGGCCATGGGCCACCCTTGTCTGGTGCTTGCCTGGTCAACCAGGCTGTTGCTGCTGGAGGCCCGCTGCCCCACATATCCATCACAGCAATAGTAATATAAGAGGGGCCTAGAGACATGACTAATGAACAGAGGATATGTTATTTTAGTGCCAAGAATGTCTACATTGTTTATTCTGGACCCTATTTTGAAATTGGCATCTTTTTTAATTTGCGTGAAATTGGCCAAATTGACAATTTCTGACCACTTTATTGGGTAGTTCAAATCGGTAAATGTTGCAACCCCTGAATGGGTTGCAATGATTAATATGTATATATATAATTATTACCTTTTCATATAATTTTATATTGCTTATATTTGCGATAATAGCTAAATCGTAAATGTATTGCTTTATATTATTATTTGACTTAGTTATTTTGTTAGGTAAGATGTAACACATATATTATGTGCTCAGTTCAAGTCTTGATTGTCTAACTACTGTAATTATCGCTCTTTGCTCGTTATTCTGCTGGCTTATGTTGCTGAGCTGCAGCTGTCCACGGAGCTATCATGTGATCGAGGGGGGGGGGTGTCCTCACCTCGCCTGAAGTATTCAGTCTGGTCTAGACTCGCTGGGTGGTTGGACGTATTCCAGACAGAGTGCCTAAATCTCCCTTATAGGCCCTTGTTGGAAGACTGTCTCTAGCTTTCTTGTAGGTTCTGCGAGACTCTAGTTGTGTGTCGCATAGACACTCTAAACAACTCAGGTCCTGAGCTGTAGCTTCTGACCTAACTTGTACTGGTTTCTGTGTACTGTCACAGTCGGGATTTTCTTATGCTGAACTTAGATTCAGTAGTATGGGAGTTTTGTGACTTGTGGAGGATCTGCTGATCGTCCCTACTTAGTGTCGTTATATTTTCTCCTTGTTCCTGATTCTGTGTCGCAGTTGCTTGTTATATTGCTATTGGGCTTAGCATTCTTTTTATTGTTCAAGCAGACTGTTCTGATTGCCAGTCGGTCAAGAAGTTAGTTTATCTGAGGACTTTGTCAGTCACTTGTTTAAGTCTAGTCGAGTCGTGAGACATAGCGAACTACTTAGAGCACTTACACACATACACACAAACTTACTTGTACATATTTGTAATATCTTATTAAATGTTAATGTACCAGACGGTACTTAACCCTTTGACTGTTTTCGACGTATAAATACGTCTTACGAGCCAACGTTTCTGACGTATATATACTCAATAATTCTAGCGGCTTCAAATCAAGCGGGAGAAAGCTGGTAGGCCCACATGTGAGAGAATGGGTCTGTGTGGTCAGTGTGCACCACATAAAAAAAATCCTGCAGCACAAATTGTGTAATGAGAAAAAAAACTGATCGTTTTTTTGGAATAAAACACCGACTTTGAGGTGTATTTTCGTATAGTATTTATTGTTGTATTCGCGTTTTCATGGTCTTAGGTGATAAAATGGAAAACATATTACAGAAATAGGGATGATTTTCATTACTTTGACGATGAAAACGACCTTGAAACTGAGCTCAAAGTAGCAGAAATGTTCGATTTTTACCAATGTTCAAGAGTAAATAAATCACATCACACGTCCAATACACGTCAACTGGGGAGTCTAATATTCTTTCACTAGTGCACTGATATTATTTATACCATTTTTACAATAATGCAGTAGTCTGCATAACAGTAAATTTTGTATGTTTTTGTATGAATAAAAAATCAAAATAGAAAGCAATAATAATATAAGAGGGACCTAGAGATGTGACTAATGAACAGAGCATATGTTATTTTAGTGCCACGAATGTCTACCTTGTTTATTCTGGACCCTATTTTGAAATTGGCATCTTTTTTAGTTTGCGTGAAATTGGCCAAATTGCCAATTTCTGACCACCATATTGGGTAGTCCAAATTAGTAAATGGGAGGTTTCTTGTACTCAGCTGATAGATAAAATGGAGTTCTAAAGAAATAGCTATGAGTTTGGTCAACTGGAACAATGGAATTGGCTGAAAATAGGGCTCAAAGTCGGCGAAATCACCGATACGCATATGTCGTCGAGACCGCTAACTTCGCGGGAGCATAATTCCATGAGTTTTCGACCAAATTTCGAACTTTTGGTGTCATTACCATCGGGAAAAGATTCTCTATCATTTCATAAGAAAAAATAATTTCTTTTTTCAAAAATTGAGCGACATAGAATGACAGTTTCAGAAAGGGGCCTGAAACAGTCAAAGGATTAAGAATTATAAATGTGATATGTGCTTTCAGCACAATACTACTGTATACGAGAGAAGTGATTATTATTAATTTGTTTGAATTGATTAATTTAATTTAATTTGATAATATACCTCTAGACGATACTTAATAAATTTATTAAATTTTAATTTCTATAGTTAGTAGCCTACCAGTTGTAATCCTGAAGCACTATTGAATCATAGTGAATGTCGGCATAGTTGCTGATCCCTGTGTTATATAGCATAGCATATTAGTATCATCCATGTGCTTTAGATAGGAGATCCCTTGTAGGCCTGTGACTTTGTGTGACGTCACGGGATGCACATGTGTAGGCTCGTACCTCTGCCTCCCCCTCAGTCGGCATAGACATCCAGGCTAGGACAGGCAGAGGCTGGGCACCATTTCCCATCATCACAGTCTGACAATATATCGTTACCATCCAACAAGTGTGTCTACCTTCAACCCTCGATATCTCCATTTAAGAACCCCTACGATAAATGGTGGCAGCGGTGGGCCTGTAATTCTGACGATTACAGTGATTTCTGGAGATAAATTTCGACCAGCAAGACGGCCATTTCGTGTCACCAGTAGGCTGACCTAGCCAGCCTGCTACGTCAAGCCAGTTCTCCCACCCAAGCTCCTACCAGCTTCTACATTATTCACTGGTCAGTCTCTTTGTATTAGTGTATCTGCTTATTTGCATCACTCCCGAGGGGTTGACCCGAGTTTGCAAAATAAGCCAGCTTCCAGTCTGTGGTGAGGAAGCCCAGTCGAGCCTAGTCTACCCCATCCAATTATTTTGCCTGCCAAGCCAGCTTTCCAGCCCTGCTGTGCTCATCGTGAGAAGTTATCAAGCTATTCTGTGTAAGCCAGCTAGCAACTAACCCAGGTGTCTTACCCCAGTACTCAAGCAAGCCACGTGAGTAGTCTTCATCGCTTGTGATTCAAGCTCCAAGTCATCCTGAGTGCTCTTTTTTCATCCTTGTGGTGCTGTAGTATTTTGTGGGTTGTTTTTAAGCCAGTCGGCTTAGAATTATCTTCGCGGCAGTGTGGCTGTCCTCAGTGGGGCTTACGCCGTTCAACCCATAGACCCAGCCACCCACGACCACGTGTGTCGCACCATTGCCGGTCTCAGCCCTGTTAACCCACAAACCCAACTACACTCACCACGCGGCCTCAGATGCCTCACTCAGCCATTACCCACTCACCTAACTTCTTCAGTGTTTTGGTACACTACTAAGGGTTGTAGCACCATATTTTAAGGACCACATAGGGGGTCAAGAGCTAGTGTGTGTTTTGTGCCACCATTAAAAGCCTCCTGTGTGTGTCTCTCGTCGATGTAAGCGCAATTCTACGATCACGTGTGCAGAGGACAGCAGCAAGACGACATAAACAATCCTCCAACCTTCCTCCATCAACCTCATTCTTCACCAAGTCGT
Organism: Cherax quadricarinatus; assembly: GCF_038502225.1. Lineage (NCBI taxonomy): Eukaryota > Metazoa > Arthropoda > Malacostraca > Decapoda > Parastacidae > Cherax > Cherax quadricarinatus. Next base: position 81,231,963 of record NC_091293.1, read on the forward strand.
TACAGCGATAATATTTTTTTTTCATAGAGACATTTGCGAGTGTTGAGATATTTCTTTTGTGTTCCAGTGATTTTTCTCTTAGTGACATTTAGTGACTCTTGATCAGACTCAGTGTTTATTATATACTGATTGCAATATTCTTTTTTTCTCTTCTTAATTCAGTGTTAATTTTTGTGCTATTATTTCATGTCTGTTGTTTTGTGTTTCTTTTTTTTATATACTTGAATTAAGTACCTTAGTGTTTTTCCTTTGTTGTGTGTGCAACATATGAGCAGTATAGAACTTGTGTTTACACTTCAGAATCACCTTGTGTTCTCAGTATTCCAGTGAAGTATTTCAGTAAATTTTTCACCTTATATTCTGCATCATAACTCAGTGTTGTCTGTTATAATTTTTTTTTTCTTCCCAGCTTTTGTGTATTTTTGTTTTGTTCCCTGTGTGTTGAACATTCTTGTGTTCATATTCTTTCATTTAGCCAGTGTCTAATTTGTCTTATTTCCACAGACAATAGTGCCATTATTTTGTGCAAGCAAGAAATCATTTTTTACAAAATTTTTCACACATCAAGTTTCATTGCAAGAAAATTCTAGTATTGTGTTTATGTTGATGTGTTGTGTTCTGCATCACTGTAAGTGTTCAAACTTTTTTTGTTGTGTGTTTTAGCACCGATTATTTTTAATGTTTCATTGAACAAATTCACTCTTAGTGCAATTTTTAAGTTCTTCTTTTAGAGTAAATTGTTCTTTTGCTTGTTAAGTGTTGCTTGAGTGCAGTTAAGAGTTAAAGTGTTTATTCCTTGATATATTTCTTTTCTTGTGTGTGTAATAATTTTTATTATTGCACATTGATTCATTTTGCAATAATTCTTGTGCAAATATTGTGTTGCCACTAAAGTTTTTCTTGCAGAGATTCTAAGCAGTGTTTTTTTTTTATTAGCAATTATTTGCAATATTGCTACAGTTTATTTCAGTGCAGTTTCATATGCTCTGTTCTGTGCATAATATTTTATTCTGTCTGTGTCATTTTATTTTATTTCAGTGAATTGTGCCTCTGTTTCATTTTTGCACAAGTTTTATTGAGTCCATTTTATCATTTTATTGTGTATTTTCCTGTTGCATTGAAAGTAAAGACAACTCACTGTGCCATTCATTCAATTTAAAGTAAAAGTTGAGCAAATTAGATTTGAGTAAAGTACAAGTTCTCTTGATTTTCAAAGTATTGTTTGTTCAGTTGCATATTTTTCTTGTGTGAGTTCTTTACTTACTGTGTGACCTGTCAATTTTTAATTACTTATGCAGAGTCGTTAAGTATTTTCTTCCCGTTTAAGCCTATTGTGTTATTCTTTCTATTTTTTTTTGACTTATGCCCTTCAGTAATTTCACTGAGAAGATGTCCCAGTCACTTTTGAACGTTCACTTAGTGTATCATGCCAGTCAAAGTCAATATGAATCAGTCTACAGTACCAACATTTCCTTACCAACTGAAAGACAATACCTAGTCCCTGAGCAATGTGTTTGTTCTCATAGCTTGTATCTGAGATTTGTTAAAGTGCTGCGAAATGTGAAGTTCAGATTAAGTTCCTATAGATTCGTTCATTACTTATTAACGTAGCCGAGCGGTCAGGCACTGGTAACTCTGTCACTCCCATCTGTGTTCCACCTACACCTTCAGACTTGCAAGATAGTGTTCCGTTGCCTCAAGTGTCCGAGGACACTCAGACTGCCTTGAGTGCACAGCCTATCCCTGCAATGACTGCTAGTTTGAGTAGTAGTTTCTCCACAGGGGATGCCTTGTCAGAAAACAATTACTTGAAACTAGTAATGCCATCTCTTGTTGATGTGACATGCTGTCTGCAGAAAGACGTCTCTGTTACAGTTAGTGTTCTCACTAGTGTGTCTGTTTTTGTTCCTAATGTTCCAGATGGTGATCCCATCCTAGTTGACAGTAATCAGTGCATTGTAAGAAGTTATTTCTCGAGTAACTTTCACGTGTTGCTAACGTTTGTAAGTGTAGTTTCTTTATAGCTGATACCTCGTGTCACTGTGTGCGACTCAGATTGAATATCAGCATTGTTGACCGTGTTCATTTATTTTCTCCTGTGCTTGCAGTTTGAGATAGTAGATTTGTTCTCCCTTGCTCATATTGCGTGTTAAAGCGTTAATTTTTTCAACCGGGGGGAGTCATCCACTCCACCGCGTTTGTTCATTCCTCCAGTAAGAAAGAACCGATCCCTTGTGTTCTGGTGTGATTCGATTCCTGCTCCAGGAAGATCTTATTCTTACTGTGAAGCCACCAGCACCCATTAGTGACTTTGTAATGAGCCAAGAATTACTGTATCGAATAGTCGAGTTGAGTACTCCTAGCAGAAGAATTAGTAATTCCACAGTCACTAGTGATTGTAGCTGTATCTTTTGTAGATACTCGTTCAGACTGTCCTCAGTCAAGGCATGTGTTAGCCATTGCAGAGGAATTCGATCCTCCCAGAGATGATAACCATTCTGCATACGTAAACCTTACCCTCGCAGAATTGGGTTTAAGTGTAAACAGCCTGTATAATTAGATGTCCGAGATGAATGAAATTATTAACTGTGTGTTTTGTCATTAGCTGATCAGTTGTCAGAAATTTTCGTGTTCACGTTCCCTCCGTATTCTGAGAATTTGACAGTAATAGTCTGAGTGCACCAGATGCTTTTGCTGTTAATTTCACCTTGTATATACAGGAGGGCCCCGCTTTACGGCGTTTTGCTTTACGGCGTTCCGCTAATATGGACATTTCAAATTATGACCAAAACTCGCTATACGGCTCCCCTCACCTGTCTTTCTAATACGGTCACAGCGGCCCACTGAGTTTGTTTACATTCTCCCTGAGCACATCTCCTTATTATGTCTGGAAACTTTCCAAAATTTCAAGTGTTTTAAAGTTATTTTATATTTTATATGTATTGTACTTGATAATTAAACTTGTGTACACCTGTACCTAAATAAACTTACACACTGTGCTGGCATGTAGGTACACATTAAAATCACTAAGAGTCTCTCTACTCTTGATGCAATAATAATAATAATAATAATAATAATAATAATAGTAATAATAATAGTAATAATAATCTCTTGGGCGCATTAATGTCGCATATTACGTTAATATAGACATTTCCCTTAATCTATCTATGATATTTTTTTCAAAATTATATAAGAAACACATTATGTAACACACAAACATGATACATGCACCCACAGTATAAAAATTTATACAAATATATACGAGATGTTTACCAATAAAAATTTATACAAATATATACGAGATGTTTACCAAACGGTTTGTAGAAGTGTCGGAAGAATTACGTTTTCTCTAGCCCATCACCTGTTACTAGGGATAACTGTAGAAAAATATTCCTTTCGTATGCCTTCACTTTATAGCTATAATTCTGTACTAACTTGTACACAGTGTAAGAGTATTTGTTTCGTGATTTAAGTATTATAATAATAATAAAAATATTATAAGGTAAAAGTTTCACAAACTCTTACAAATGTACATGAATGAACTAAAACTGGACACGTATTAATACCGTCTATTTTGCCTGACCGAGTGATCGTCCACAACCTGTTCAGTTTGTTTACGCTGTCTGAGCTCGGTGTATCATTAAATGTTGTATATTACGTTAATATACACATTTTCATTAATCCAGCCGTGATATTTTTTTTCAAAATTATATAATAAACACGATACATAACATAAATACATAACATATGTGTAGAGAACCTAGGATAACCCAAAAAAGTCAGTGACTTACTTCCATTGCCTTCACTCAGAGCATCATTTCTTCTCAAAATGATGTTACATGAGAATGGGAGTGTTCTTCTTTATTTATTCTACCGTATCAATGTAGAGACAACCTGTACACAATGTAACTTGTACACAAACCAGACGTGTACACTGTTTACAAAACTTACCTTCGCCTGGTTTGTTTACATAACTCTGCGCCTGTCCTCTCTCATGCACTCATTCTTTCTCTCTGGTATGGTAGCCTGGCTGACTACCATACATACCACACTTGATATTTTACAATAAATACTACTCATCTCACCCTATATTTTACGGTAAGTAATGAGTGAACTGTATATACATTTTATCGCTCTGGGATGCTTAAATATCATAGAATAGTATGTGTGGGTGGGGTGGCCTGGTATGGTAGCCTGGCTGACACCATACATACCACACTTGATTTCTTACAATAAATACTACTTGTCTCACCCTAGATTAAGACTATAAATATTTTAAGGTAAGTAATGAGTGCACTGTGTGTGTATTGTACTTTTTTATTGTTTTTTGATGCCTGGTTCTATTGCTAACATAATATATGTTAGTGTAAACTTGTTATCTAGTGTTTGTATGCATTTGTAAGTGGAAAAAAAGGGTGTTCCACTTTACGGCGGTTTCTGCTTCACGGCGGTAGCCTGGAACCTAACCCGCCGTATAAGTGGGGCCCTCCTGTATATATTTATTCTTCCTCAGAATCCGTAGAGTGCTTGAATACAGATCGATCGATCAATTCCATCCATATTGTACAATGATTTGCTCTTATAGTTTGTAATGCATTACGTTAAAACTCATTACGTTAACACCCATTACGTAAAACTCATGTCGTAACATCCATTATGATACCATCCATTAGTTCTAAGTTATATATGAATTTGTTATTGTATAGAATCAGCCCAAAACCGCCTGCCTGTTCAGCCTATAGATAGTAGTGTATGTCGAGACGACATACGTAACATGACCGAGCTGTCAGCATAGTTGCTGATCCCTGTGTTATATAGCATAGCATATTAGTATCATCCATGTGCTTTAGATAGGAGATCCCTTGTAGGCCTGTGACTTTGTGTGACGTCACGGGATGCGCATGTGTAGGCTCGTACCTCTGCCTCCCCCTCAGTCGGCGTAGACATCCAGGCTAGGACAGGCAGAGGCTGGGCACCATTTCCCATCATCACAGTCTGACAATATATCGTTACCATCCAACAAGTGTGTCTACCTTCAACCCTCGATATCTCCATTTAAGATATTTGAATAATTGGACAAGGATACTGACTAATTGTTACGAAAACCCAGTAACAGACTGGATGCTAGAAGGGCAGTCCTTTCCAGTATTCACTTTTAGAATTACATTTTTTGTAACAGCAAATGGGCAGTTTCTTGTACTCAACTGACAGAAAAAAATGGAGTTCTAAAGAAATAGCTACGAGTTTGGTCAATTAGAACAACGGAACTGGCCAAAAACAGGGCTCAAAGTCGGCGAAATTGCCGATGCGTATATGTCGCCGAGACCACTAACTTCGCGGGAGCGTAATTCCGTGAGTTTTCGACCAAATTTCGTACTTTTGGAGTCATTACCATCTGGAAAAGATTCTCTATCATTTCATAAGAAAAAATAATTTTTTTTTTCCAAAACTTTTGCGACATAGAATGACAGTTTCAGAAAGGGGCCTGCGACAGTCAAAGGGTTAAAAGGACTCAGAATGGGGAAATGTGCTGATATATACAGTGGACTCCCGCATAACGATATTAATCCGTTCCTGAGAGCTCATTGTTATGCGAAATTATCGTTATGTGAATGAATTTTCCCCATAATAAATAATGGAAATCAAATTAATCCGTGCAAGACACCCAAAAGTATGAAAAATTTTTTTTTTACCACGTGAAATATGCATTTTCCTACACACAAAGAGAAGGATACATGCACAATAGTAGAGTAGTACATGCACAATATATATTGTGCATGTACTACTCTACTAAATGAAGAATAAATGACACTTACCTTTATTGAAGATGCAGCAATGACTGATGAGACACTCTGTCCTGGGAGTGCCTTTTCCTCCTGAGTGCTGTAGGTCCTATTTGGCATTTCCTTCCAGAACAGGCCTTATCACACTGTGTATGCCACTACGATTCTTAAATCTCTCAAACCAACCTTTGCTGGCTTTAAATTCACCAATATGAGCACTAGTTCCAGGCATTTTTCCCTGTTCACCTGGGTGTTAGTCGACTGGTGTGGGTTGCATCCTGGGAGACAAGATTAAGGACCCCAAAGGAAATAAGTTAGACAGTCTTCGATGACAATGACTTTTTTGTGTTATCCTGGGTGGCTAACCCTCTGGGGTTAATTGTTTCTTGGTATTCTCAATAAGCCACACCAACAACGGTGCTACAGCAGCAGCAGCTGACAGTGCTACAGCAGCAGCTGACAGTGCTACAGCAGCAGCAGACGGTACTACAGCAGCAGCAGCAGCTGACGGTACTACAGCAGCAGCAGCAGCTGACGGTACTACAGCAGCAGCAGCAGCAGCAGCAGCTGACAGTGCAGCAGCAGCAGCTGACAGTGCTACAGCAGCAGCAGCAGCAGCTGACAGTGCTACAGCAGCAGCAGCAGCAGCAGCAGCTGCTGACAGTGCTACAGCAGCAGCAGCAGCAGCAGCTGACAGTGCTACAGCAGCAGCAGCAGCAGCAGCTGACAGTGCTACAGCAGCAGCAGCAGCAGCTGACAGTGCTACAGCAGCAGCAGATGGTGCTACAGCAGCAGCAGACGGTACTACAGCAGCAGCAGCTGACGGTGCTACAGCAGCAGCGGCAGCTGACGGTGCTACAGCAGCAGCGGCAGCTGACAGTGCTACAGCAGCATCAGCAGTTGACCATGGTACCACAGTATTTCGATAATATTTCTCACCCTTTTTACCACAGGGTTGGCACTAGAAGCTTTCTTGGGGCCCATGGTCACTTATTTTGCAGATAAAATCACCAAAAACGCTGTAATAATACGAAATGTTCCGATTGTATGCTTGGATGTTACCGCGGAGGCTGGCTTGTAAACAATGCCACCGGCGGAACATGTGAGGCTGGCTCAGGCCGCACATTAGACGCGTCTCGGACGAATAGCGTTGAGCGGGTTTTTTAGCGGTATGCGAGGCAAAATCTTAGCGATAAAATGTATCGGTATGCGGATTTAAAGTTATGTGATGCCAACGGTATGCGGGGGTCCACTGTACACTGTGCCCAGACTGCTAACTTTGAACCTGTGTAATTCAGTAAGTTGCCATCAAATTTCATACTTTTGGTGTCATTAACCTCAGAAAAAGATTCTGTACCATTTCAGAAGAATATTTTTTTTAAGGTGGACACTGCAAGCAATTTTATTTTCATGGGTCTGGACAGTGAAAGGGATAAGCATGTTTAAAAATATAAGCAGTTTCAGCACTTTATACATTAAAATTTTTTATGAATGTGTACTGGATTTTTCTTAGCACTCGACATTTACAAACCAATTAGATAAATCAAAATCTTGGAGATACCTGCTGACTGCATGACAAATATATATACTATAGATATGGTGGCTTATTCCAGTGGTTGTTATACAGGGACAGCTACAGTACAGAACCTAAAAAGCAGTAACAATCTCAACAAGATTCATCTGTCAACTATAGGCATGCATGCATCTTTGCTTACCAGGTGTATTATTTCCTGGTCGTACCCCATCCTTCATATGAACTCCGTCAGTCTGCACATGGCGACGTAGGTTGTGCCAGGTAGCATCTGCTCGGGGATCAATTGTTACAACAACATGGTGGACAGTCTCTGGCACGGCATCTTCACCTTTAAGATCCACCCAGGTTGGGAAGTGCATCATACGTTCCTACAAAATAAAAATTCACGAAATATGTTGAAGTAATTTGGGGGAATACATACATGATTTTTAGGATCAACATGTGTACATTTTTAGGTTCTACATATGTACAATTTGGCATTTTATCACATTTTCAAAAGCCTTTATACAAAGGAGCAATGTCTGCACTACTGAGCCACTCATTTAATATATGGAGGAGGAGGAGGAGGAGGTGGTGGTGTCAGTGGCAGTAGTAGTAACAGTAGTAGTAGTAGTAACAGTAGTAGTAGTAGTAACAGTAGTAGCAGTAGTAACAGTAGTAGCAGTAGTAACAGTAGTAGCAGTAGTAACAGTAGTAGTAGTAACAGTAGTAGTAGTAGTAACAGTAGTAGTAGTAGTAACAGTAGTAGTAGTAGTAGTAGTAACAGTAGTAGTAGTAGTAGTAGTAGTAGTAGTAACAGTATTAGTAGTAGTAACAGTAGTAGTAGTAGTAGTAACAGTAGTAGCAATTTTTTTTTTTTTCAACAAAGCGGCCGTATCCCACCAAGGCCGGGTGGCCCAAAAAGAAAAACAAAAGTTTCTCTTTTTAAATTTAGTAATTTATACAAGAGAAGGGGTTACTAGCCCCTTGCTTCTGGCATTTTAGTCGCCTCTTACAACACGCATAGCCTACGGAGGAAGAATTCTGTCCCACTTCCCCATGGAGATAAGAGGAAATAAACAAGAGCAAGAACTAGTAAGAAAATAGAAGAAAACCCAGAGGGGTGTGTGTATGTATATATGCTTTTACATGTATGTGTAGTAGTAGTAGTAATATAGTAATAGTAATAGTAGTAGTAATAGTAATAATAGTAGTAGTAGTAATAGTAGTAGTAGTAATAGTAGTAGTAGTAGTAATAGTAGTAGTAGTAGTAATAGTAAAAGTAGTAGTAGTACTAATAGTAGCAGTAGTAATAGTAGTAGTAATGGTAATAGTAGGTGGTAGTAGTAGTAATAGTAGTAGTAATAGTAGTAATAGTAGTAGTAATAGTAGTAATAGAAGTAATAGTAGTAGTAATAGTAGTAATAGAAGTAATAGTAGTACTAGAAGTAATAGTAGTAGTAGAAGTAACAGTAGTAGTAGAAGTAATATTAGTAGTAGAATAGTGTAGTAGTAATAGTAGTAGTAATAATAGCAGTAATAGTAGAAGTAATAGCAATAGTAGAAGTAACAGTAGTAGTAGTAGTAGTAATAGTAAGATAAGATAAGATTTCGTTCGGATTTTTAACCCCGGAGGGTTAGCCACCCAGGATAACCCAAGAAAGTCAGTGCGTCATCGAGGACTGTCTAACTTATTTCCATTGGGGTCTTGTCCCCCAGGATGCGACCCACACCAGCTGACTAACACCCAGGTACCTATTTGCTGCTAGGTGAATAGGACAACAGGTGTAAGGAAACATGTCGAAATGTTTCCACCCGTCGGGAATCGAACCCGGGCCCTCCATGTGTGAAGCGGGAGCTTTAGCCACCAGGCCACCGGGCCAGTAGTAGTAGTAATAGTAGTAGTAATAGTAGTAGTAGTAATAGTAGTAGTAGTAATAGTAATAGTAGTAATAGTAGTAGTAATAGTAGTAGTAGTAGTAATAGTAGTAGTAATAGTAGTAGTAATAGTAGTAGTAATAGTAGTAGTAATAGTAGTAGTAGTAGTATTAGTAGTAGTATTAGTAGTATTAGTAGTAGTAATAGTAGTAATATAGTAGTAGTAATAGTAGTAGTAGTAGTAATAATAGTAGTAGTAGTAGTAATAGTGGTAGTAATAGTAGTAGTAATAGTAGAAGTAGTAATAGTAGTAGTAGTAATAGTAGTAGTAGTAGTAGTAGTAATAGTAATAGTAGTAATAGTAATAGAAGTAGCAGTAATAGTAGTAGCAGTAATAGTAGTAGCAGTAATAGTAGTAGCAGTAATAGTAATAGCAGTAATAATAGTAATAGCAGTAATAATAGTAATAGCAGTAATAATAGTAATAGTAATAATAGTAATAGCAGTAATAGTAATAGTAGTAGTAATAGTAATAGTAGTAGTAATAGTAACAGTAGTAGTAATAGTAGCAGTAGTAATAGAAACAGTAGTAGTAGTAATAGAAACAGTAGTAGTAGTAATAGAAACAGTAGTAGTAGTAATAGAAACAGTAGTAGTAGTAATAGAAACAGTAGTAGTAGTAATAGAAACAGTAGTAGTAATAGAAACAATAGTAGTAGTAATAGAAACAGTAGTAGTAATAGAAACAGTAGTAGTAGTAATAGAAACAGTAGTAGTAGTAATAGAAACAGTAGTAGTAGTAATAGAAACAGTAGTAGTAGTAATAGGTAATAGTAGCAGAAATGTCAGTCGAAGACTAAGAAAGAGGAGCACTGCAGGGGAGCTAAGGGTCCACAAAGGGTAGGAACAAAAATCCAGAGGAAAGGGGAAGAAATAATAATGGACCAAATGCTCAAGGCAGAAGAAAGAAAACCCAAAGGAGAAAAAAGAAAAAGGAAAGGGGAAGAGGGAGAAGGAGAAAAAAGAATCAGGTTAAGTCACGGGTGTTCTGAAGTTTGGAGCATTTTATAATGTAATGGTTCAGTCCAAGTCAGACCGAAATGTCGTGGTAAGCTCCCCTCTCCTATGTGCAGGTTATCTGTGTATTGTTCCAGTCACGGTATTGTGCCTTTTTGTTATTAACACCTCCTTACTTGAATGTGATCCTGACAACAATTTATTATCCCGACAAGAATTTATTATGCTGAACAATTCCCAAAACCCTGAAACCTGTTTTTCATCCAATATTGTCCCCATTCTTGTTCCATCATACCTTTAACTCAGATACCCAGCTTCATCCTTAATGTATCATTATAATTTTGTTATTGAATTACTGAATACCTCAAATATAATAAAAACCAAGTATTCTTATTCTCATGTAGAACTAGCAATCAGAATTTAGTTTCAAGGCTGCCTGAAATGCCTTGCACAATAAGGGCTTTCTATAAAGTACTTTACATATGTCAGTTATATTAGCTGCAAAATATACTGTATTCCACTTCACAGAAATAAGGTTTATTTCTTTGTTTGGTTTGCCTCCCATGTAGATTTACATTTATGACTGTTATTCACGTAGATCTACGTTTTAGGCACAGAGCCCTCAAATATGCTCTGAGCAGTAAATATTACCATAGACAGGAGAGACTGGGTGTGCAGCGTGTGTGCACGGTATAAAAAAAAAATCCTGCCTCACACAAAGCATGATGGAAAAAGCAGACCAATGACCTTTAGTTTGATTTAACCCTTTCAGGGTCTGTGCTGCAGAACTGTGTGATGGGTTCAACTCTCTCAGATAAGCTGTGAGTGGTAAATTTTGGCCTCCTCCAGTCTTCCTTATTTATACAGCGCAACAAAATATTTAAATACTACTGCAATTATCTCAGCATGCTAATTCAACATTAGTCTTATTTAGAAAAGTAAAAGCAAGGTAGCAAAGACCCTTGCTTACAAATAATAATGTTTGAGACTTACAGCCATACGCTTCACTTCAAAGGAATGTAGTGTGGCAGAACACACTACCATCTGTAGTCTCTTGCCTTCAGATGTTATCTTGGGAATAGAGTTGTAGATGCTGTTTATGAGACGCTCGTGCCCCTGGAAAAACATCACTTTTTATAATAAAGCAACAAATGAAGAAATGCAATAAAATACAAGAATCTTTCTTCTTTCAACACACCGGCCATATCCCACCGAGGCGGGGTGGCCCAAAGGAAAAACGAAAGTTTCTCCTTTTACATTTAGTAATATATACAGAAGAAGAGGTTACTAGCCTCTTGCTCCTGGCATTTTAGTTGCCCCTTACAACATGCATGGCTTACGGAGGACAAATTCTATTCCACTTCCCCATGGAGGTAAGAGGATATTAACAAGAACAAGAGTTAGAAAGAAAATAGAAGAAAACCCAGAGGGGTGTGTGTATATATATATGCTTGTACATGTATGTGTAGTGTGACCTAAGTGTAAGTAGAAGTAGCAAGACGTACCTGAAATCTTGCATGTGTATGAGACAGGAAAAAAAGACACCAGCAATCCTACCATTGTGTAAAACAATTACAGGTTTCCGTTTTACACTCGCTTGGCAGGACGGTAGTACCTCCCTGGGTGGTTGCTGTCTACCAACCTACTACCTAGAAAAATACAAGAATATTAAATTCTATTACTAAAGTTAAAAAGAGAAACTTTTGTTTTTCTTTTTGGGCCACCCTTCCTTGGTGGATACAGCCGGTTTGTTGAGAGAATATTAAATTCTGTAATTTATTTAAGTAATGCATATAATAGGGTCAAATATGGGATTCTACAGAGAATATATAAGGTCATTTGTAATTGCAATCATAGAAATAAACTGAGAAGAAATGTTTATAAGGAGTTTTTTAAAAGTATTGTACATACTGTTAATAAGATGAATTTAAGAGCCTCAAAACTGTATTTTAGTATACACTAATAAGTAATGATCCTTTACACATAGCTGGGGCAGGCCAGTGGATGCTTAGCTAATGAACAGGTCATCTTATGATCAGCAAACACTGTTGCTTCCTGACAGTCAGTGCCATACAGCTCAACCCCAAATTTAACAAAAGTCTTAATTCATGAGATTCGATTATACTGTACAATATTACCATGGAGCATCTCACAGACAGATTTAACTGTTTGAAACTTTTCTGAAGTCTCAATTTTTTTTTTTTTTTTTTTTTTTGGTGGGGAAGAGGGGCTGGTACATAACTCCTATAATAAAATTTACAGGATATTCAAAATTTAGTCAATAAGTTCCCAATATTTAAAGAGAAATAATTATTGAAATGCAAATGGAGCCAAAATCTAAAGCAAATTTTATATTCACATGACCTCTAGTTATAGACAGCAGGTTGGCTGACAGCAATCACCCAGGGAGGTACTACCGTTCTGCCAAGTGAGTGTAAAAAGAAAGCCTGTAATTGTTTTACATGATGGTAGGATTGCTGGTGTCCTTTTTTCTGTCTCATGAGCATGCAAGATTTCAGGTATGTCTTGCTACTTCTACTTTCACTTAGATCACACTACACATACATGTACAAGCATATATATATACACACACCTCTGGGTTTTCTTCTATTTTCTTTTTAGTTCTTATTCTTGTTTATTTCCTCTTATCTCCATGGGGAAGTGGAACAGAATTCTTCCTCCGTAAGCCATGCGTGTTGTAAGAGGCGACTAAAATGCCAGGAGCAAGGGGATAGTAACCCCTTCTCCTGTATAAATTACTAAATTTAAGCTGAGAAACTTTCGTTTTTCTTTCTGAGCCACCCTGCCTTGGTGGGATACAGCCGGTTTGTTAAAAAAAAAAAAATACACACACACACACACACACACACACAGTGGAACCTCAAATTTCGAACTTAATCAGTTCCAGGAGCTAGTTCTAAGGTCAAAAAGTTTGAAAGGCGAAGCAATATTTCCCATAAGAAATAGTGGAAATACAATTAATTCGTTCCAGAAACCCAAAAATATTCACAAAAGAATACATTTTATAGATAGTATTACATTATAGTTTTACATACACAACAAATATAGTGTACAATTATTAATAAATTTAAATAAACATATAAAATAACATTTTTACTTACCTTTATTGAAGATTGGTTAGTGGCATCTGGAAGATAGGGAGGAGGAGGAGGAGAGGGAGTTGGGGTTAGTGTTTGGAAGTGGAATCCCCCTCCATAAGGACTTTAGGTATCAAAGCCCTCTCTGGAGTTACTTCCCTTCTGTCTTTTAATGCCACTAGGACCAGCTTGAGTCACTGGACCCCTGTCTCACAAAATAACTGTCCACAGTCCTCTGTTTCTGGCACCTCTAAGATTTCCCTAAAATGGGACATGGTTCTGTCACTGAACTTGTTGCAAAGATGGCTTGCTTTAACTTGCTCAGGGTGGTACTTCTCCACAAACATTTGCACATTACACTTGGCGCAAATCTCCTTAATCTTTGAATCGGGATGTGACTTCCTTGCCTTTTCACAAACAATCGTCTCTGAAACACTATCACCTGCCATCTCTTTATCCTTGATCCACACCAGCAACAACTTCTCAACCTGATCGATTGTCTGTCATCTTTTTTGGTTAGCATATCAACACCTATCGCAACATCAGCTTCCTTGATTTGTTCATTTTTTGCCAGGATAGCAGCGATGGTCAACTTATTTTTCCCGTACATCCTGGCGAGCTCGACAAGTCGCACAGCACTCTCATACTTCTGTATTATTTCTTTCTTCACATCTATGATGTTTCTCACTTTCTTTACCACAGGGGTACCACTAGCAAGTTTCCTTGGGCCCATGGTAGCTTATTTCGCAGTCCCACAAGCACTAAACACAATGAATTAATTGTAAAATGTTTAAATGAGAATGCAGGTTAGTGTGCACTCAAGCATCAACAAAGCCAGACTGGCTCACGGCGCCTGTGCGGGGACGTGGACAGAGCAGGCTGGCAGACAGGTCTGGTACTCGGAGGTTCGAAAGAAGGGGCGAGTTCGATAAGAGGGACAAAGCCAGTTCGAAAAAAGTGGTCTATTTTCGAAGAGTTCTGTAAGTGATACGTTCGAAATTTGAGGTTCCAGTGTAAATATACACACACACACACACACACACACACACACTATGGGTTTTCTTATTTTCTTACTAGTTCTTGTTCTTGTTTATTTCCACTTATCTCCATGGGGAAGTGGAACAGAATTCTTCCTCCATAAGCCATGCGTGTCGTAAGAGGCGACTATATGCCAGGAGCAAGGGACTAGTAACCCCTTCTCCTGTATACATTATTAAATTTTAATTAAAAAAGAAATTTTCGTTTTTCTTTTTGGGTCACCCTGCCTCAGTGGGATACAGCAGGTTTAAAAAACAAAATTATGTAACCTTGTACAATTGGAACTTAATTGTACTAGTATACTATATGCAGTGTTAGGAAACTATTAAAGATAACATTTCACTTGTACAAGTGAAATGCTGTCTTTATCCCTTTCACTGGCCACACCCCTCAAAATTAATATTGCTCCCAGTGTCCACTTGAAAACAAACTTTTTTCTTCTGAAATAGCTGAGAATCTTTTTCTGAAGTTAATCACACTAAATGCAGTGCTTTCTTAAATAAGAACAGAGGAACATTGTAGTAGGTGGAAAAGCTCAAGCAAATACACTCTAATTGTATGCAACTAAACTGTCAAACTATCACTAAACTATCAGTGAACTATCAAATTACTGGTTCATGCTAGGCAGGTCCTACTCTCAGCCAACCATTCCCATTCATATATAATTTTTGACAAAAAATCACTTCAGTTACCTAGAAACAAATGAGCACTGCAGCAAGGCCTGCTGGCAGATCCTACTTACATCCAACAAGTTCTACTCATATACAATTATTGCCAAACAAATGCATTCATATACAAAAAAATAGATGAACATTACAATAAATATACAGTGGCACCCAGAGTTTCGGCCATAATTCGTTCCAGAAGGCTGTTTGAGTGCCGTAACCGAACGAATCTGTCCCACGAGGAATAATGTAAATTAGATTATTCTGTTTCAGACCCCCAAAAATACACTTACAAAAGCACTTACAATAATTCACTTACATAACTGTTTTAATACTAGACGTGCTGTTGGAGTGTCAGCAAAGTAACATTTATGGAGGGATTCAGGGAAACCGGCAGGCCGGACTTGAATCCTTGGAGATGGGAAGTACAGTGTCTGCACTCTGAAGGAGGGATGTTACTGATGCAATTTTATAACTGTAGTGAAAAGCACCCCTCTGGCAAGACAGTGATGGAGTGAATGATGATGATTTTTTTTCATTTTCGGGCCACCCTGCCTTGGTGGGAATCGGCCGATGTGTTAATAAAATAAATACGTATATAAAACATGAAATAATTTTAAAACACTTGAAATTCTGGAAGGTTTCCAGACATTATGGAGAGACGCGATGCTCACGGAGCTCACAGAGAATGTAAACAAACCGGGTGGGACGCGGCGACCGTATTAAAAAGTCAGGCGAGAGTAGCCGTACGGCAAATTTTGTTCGTAATTTGAAATGAACGTATCAGCAAAACACCATAAAGTGGGGCCCTACTGTATTAGTAGCAAAAGTCCCAAATTACTATACATTTCAAAGGGATTAAGTAGCTGAAGCTAACTTCATCTTCCATCATATATCACTTACTGTTGTGACAAGTACAGTGCTGTAATAACTTGCTATCTCGACAATGGAGATTTTCAAATGTTTAGTTCTGGGGGTTGCAAATATGGTTTTGAACACATTTACTCAAAACATGGACTCATATTTGACAATTTCACAATTAAAAATATCAGAAAACACTAGCTGGGCAGTTAAAGAGTTGCAGAGGAGAGGAACAAACTGCAAGATTTGGAGAGATATATGAGAGGAAACAGTTGTGTGATTGTGGGCAGGACTTGCTTAACAAGCAAGTAGACCTACTACAGTGCTACTCTATTCTTAGAATAGTGGTTTTCAGTACAGGGATGAGTCTATAGATTTCAACTTTTTAGGAATATTACCCATGAATAAGTCAACACCCTACTTTCAAATAAATAAATAAATAAAAAGCCTTAGAATTTCAACTTATATTCGAGAATAGGGTGTCTCCTAGCTACATGCTATTTTACCATGTAAATTCGCTTGCAAGAGGTGACCCCATTTCTACCTGTAATTCACTACTTGTTGCAGAAATTCACTTAAGCGAGCATCCCAGCTTAGCAATACTCCATACTTTAACAATCTGAGTATCACTCTAAACTGGATTATATTGACTTTCATAAGATAGAATGACCAGAAAGAAACACAGACTTGAGTGTGAGAGATCAAATAAGTACACTCTGAGCAAAGGCCAATAGTTGATTTTTACTTTAAGTGGCTTCCATCATGTTAAAAGAAAATGAGTAACTGTCCAAATGACATTTGGCTGTACTAACATGAAGACAGGAATATGGGTGGATGGAAGAGAAGGGAGATATGTAAAAACAGGTTCATATATGTATAAGGGAGATTACCAATAGACCCATGGTTGTCCTCAAGAAGGCTCTGGATAGGCACCTAAAGTCAATACCTGATTAGCCGGGCTGTGGTTCGTACATTAATGTGCAGCGAACAGTAACAGCCTGGTTGATCAGCCCTGATCCATCATGAGGCCTGGTCACAGATTGGGCCGTTAGGGCGTTGACCCCCGGAACCCTCTCCAGGTATACTCCAGGTATGCACAGTGTCTCTCCTAAACCTTACAGTATAAAATACAGTACAGCCTCTCCTCACTTAAAGACAAGAGTTCCGTTCCTAAGACCACGTCATTAAACAAATCCGTTGCTAAGTGAGGAGCATACTATAATGGTAGTGGGTTTGTGTCAACTATCTTTGATATTGTTTTAACCCTTCCAGGGTCCACAGGCCCTCTCATAGACTTGTTCTCAGGGTCTCCCAAATTTCAAAAAAAAAAAAAAAAAAAAAAAAAAAAAAAAAAAAAAAAAAAAAAAAAAAAAAAAAAAAAAAAAACTTATGAAAAGATAGAGAATCTTTTCCTGATCATAATGACACCAAAAGTATGAAATTTTATTGAAAACTTACAGAATTATGCTCTCGTGAAGTTACCGGTCTCAACGATGTTTACGCATTGGCGATTTTTGCCCACTTTGAGCCTTATTTTCAGCCAATTTCAATGCACTAGTCGACAAAAATCATAACTATTTCGCTAGAACTCCATTTTTTCTATCGAATGAGTGCAAGAAACCACCCATTTACCGATTTCAACTATCCAATACAGTGGTCAGAATTTAGCAATTTTGCCAATTTCACACAAATTTCAAAAGATGCCAATTTCCAAATAGGGTCCAGAACAAACAAGAAAGACATTCTTGGCACTAAAATAACATTTCCTCTGTTCATTAGTCACGTTCCCACGCCCCTCTTACATTCTTTTGCTTTCCATTTT
Organism: Cherax quadricarinatus; assembly: GCF_038502225.1. Lineage (NCBI taxonomy): Eukaryota > Metazoa > Arthropoda > Malacostraca > Decapoda > Parastacidae > Cherax > Cherax quadricarinatus. The sequence continues at coordinate 81,249,638 of NC_091293.1, forward strand.
GAATTTTTATTCTCACAAAAAATAGAAGATTTACTGCTAGGCAGACTACTGCATTAGTGTAGAAATGGTATAAATAATATTGGCGCACTTGTGAAAGAATATTAGACTCACCAGTTGACGTGTATTGGACGCTTAGCATGATTTGTTTACTCTTGAACTTTGGTAAAAATCGAACATTTCTGCTAATTTGAGCTCAATTTCAAGGTACTTTTCATTGTAAAACCAGTCAAAATCATTTCAATTTCTGTAATATGTCTTCCATTCTATAAAATGAGACCAGGAAAACTGGAATACAACAATAAATACCATATGAAAATACAGTGCAAAGCCGCTCTTTTAATCCATAAACACGGTCAAAGTTTTTTTTCTCATTATGCACTGTGTGGTGCAGGATTTTTTTTTTTATACTGTGCATACTGACCACATAGACCCATTCTTTCATATGTAGGCCTACCAGCTTTCTCTCACTAGATTTGAAGGCGCTAGAAATTATGACTACTAGTACGTCAAGGACCCTGGCGCGTAAGCAGTACTAGTACGGCCGAAACCCTGAAAGGGTTAATGTCACTTTTGCACTATTTATAACATTTCTGGTATATTTTTTAAATGTTTATACAGTAGTGTACTGTACAGTGGACCCCCGCTTAACGATCACCTCCCAATGCGACCAATTATGTAAGTGTATTTATGTAAGTGCGTTTGTAGGTGTATGTTTGGGGGTGGTCTGAAATGGACTAATCTACTTCACAATATTCCTTATGGGAACAAATTTGGTCAGTACTGGCACCTGAACATACTTCTGGAATGAAAAAATATCGTTAACCGGGGTCCACTGTACAGTGGACCCCCGCATAACGATGGCATCGCATAGCGATTTTTCCGCATAACGATTACTTTTATCGCAAAATTTTTGCCCCGCATACCGATTAAAAACCCGCATACCGATTTTCGTCCGAGACGCGTCCAATGTGCCCTCACATGTGCCGGCCGTCCCATTGTTTACCAGCCAGCCTCCGCGGTAACATCCAAGCATACACTCGGAATATTTCGTATTATTACAGTGTTTTCGGTGGTGTTTCTGGAAAATAAGTGACCATGGGCCCCAAGAAAGCTTCTAGTGCCAACCCTGTGGTAAAAAGGGTGAGAATTAGTATGGAAATTAAGAAAGATTTTGAAGGGTTTGGGGCTAACCCTGAGAAGCGTATGCCAGTTGTGGAATCCATTGTGCCTACTTCAAAGATTAAGGAAATGTGTGCAGAGTGGTTTGAACTGCAAACCTTTATAGATGAAAATCACCCTGACACAGCTGTTGCAAGCCGTGCTTGTGACTATTTCAATGACAATGTTATGGCCCATTTTAGGAAAGTCTTGAAGAAACGGGAGGTACAGAGCTCTATGGACAGATTTGTTGTGCGACAGAGGTCCAGTGACTCTGAAGCTGGTCCTAGTGGCATTAAAAGAAGAAGGGAAGTAACCCCAGAAAAGGACTTGCTACCTCAAGTCCTAATGGAAGGGGATTCCCCTTCTAAACAGTAAGAAGATAATGCTCTCCCCTCCTCCCATCCCATCAATCATCACCAGATCTTCAATAAAAGTAAGTGTCATGTAATTGTGCATGCCTTTTTCAGTTTGTGTGTATTAAAATTAACATTTCATGTGGTAAAATAAATTTTTTTTCATACTTTTGGGCGTCTTGCACGGATTAATTTTATTTCCATTATTTCTTATGGGGAAAATTAATTCGCATAACGATTATTTCGCATAACGATGAGCCCTCTTGCACGGATTAAAATCGTTAACCGGGGGTCCACTGTATATTGAAATAAAGAGAATAGAGGAAATCAGCTCTAATATACATTATTTAGGTATAAATACTGGTCAGAGCCCGTCGTAAGTCCAAGGCGTCGGTAAACGAGTATGTCACTTAGTGAGGAGAAACTGTACTAACAGCTTAAAAAGTAAAAAATGAAATACAGCCTCTCCTCACTTAGCGACATACTCATTTACTGACGCCTCAGACTTATGATGGGCTCTCTGACCAGTATTCATACCTAAATAATATATAAGAGCTGATTTCTTCTATTCTGTTTATTTCAATATACAGTACACTACTATATAAACATTTAAAAATATACCAGAAATGTTGTAAATAGTGCTAAGGTGACATTAAAACAATATCAGATTTTTTTTTTATTTTTTTTTGATATACAGTAGTAAAATATTTAGTAAAAAGTAACACACAATACTATGTAGCTAACATAGTCGGAGAACCAATCAGGAACCTTCTGGGTAGAAGTGCTGACACAAGCAAGAGAAAGCAGCTGACAAAATGTTCTATTTTATGCTAATATCAACAGTAAGGCATATTTACCTATCACAATTAATCTATTATGACATAAGGCAAAATATCAATAGCACAGAAACATAAAAAATGTGCCAGAACAAATATTATCTAGCATAATATGAAGGACTGCTGCGCAGATAGGAAAGGGACTTTGTGGACACCGCCGACCATAAGGCTTATTATCCTTTTTTCGTCACTTTTATGAGAGAAAATGAATCTGGCACAAGGGCAAACTCTAAGAGAAACTCGTAGCTTATGAAAAAGAAAAAAAGATTTTTTCAAGAAAAAAATATTTCCCAAGTAAGTGCTCAGGTATGCACTTGCTTTTGGCTGTTATCTTGGATGTGAGCTATTCACCTATTTTGTGAAAACCACAATAATAATGAATGGATTGAAGTGATTTCCACAACAATCATAAAAGATTGATTGCTTTACAAGATTAAGATTTAATTTTTGAAATATCTCAATCAGCAATTTTCTAAGGTTCGATTTACATCCATTTTGAGTTATGACCAGTTGGTTGGAACCAAGCTCGGACGTAAGTAAGATGGTAGGTGTAAATGATTTAGGTATAAATACTGGTCAGACAGCTCGTTGTAAGTTCGAGGCATCAATAAATAAGTATGTCGCTAAGTGAGGAGAGGCTGTATACTAAAACTGTTATAAATGGTGCAAAGGTGACATTAAAACAATATCAAAGATGGTCGACAGAAACTCACTACCATTATAGTATGCTCCTTGTTAGCGATAAATTTGCGAAGTGGTCTTAGGAACGGAACTCCGTTAATAGCCCTTTCAGGGTTTTGGCCGTACTAGTACTGCTTACATGCCAGGGTCCTTGACATACTAGTACTCATAAATTCTAGCGCCTTCAAATCTAGTGAGAGAAAGCTGGTAGGCCTACATATGAAAGAATGAGTCTATGTGGTCAGTGTGTGCAGTATAAAAAAAAATCCTGCAGCGCACAGTGCATAATGAGAAAAAAAAAAAACTTTGACCGTGTTTTTGGATTAAAACAGCGACTTTGCATTGTATTTTCGTATGGTATTTATTGTTGTATTCTAGTTTTCCTGGTCTCATTTTATAGAATGAAAGACATATTACAGAAATTGAGATGATTTTGACTGGTTTTACAATGAAAAGTACCTTGAAATTGAGCTCAAAGTAGCAGAAATGCTCGATTTTTACCAAAGTTCAAAAGTAAACAAATCATGCTAAGCGTCCAATACACTTCAACTGGTGAGTCTAATATTCTTTCACAAGTGCACTGATATTATTTATACCATTTCTGCACTAATGCAGTAGTCTGCATAACAATAAATCTTTTATTTTTTGTGAGAATAAAAATTCAAAGTGGAAAGCAAAAGAAATGTAAGAGGGGCCTGGGGATGTGACTAATGAACAGAAAAAAATGTTATTTTAGTGCCAGGAATGTCTGTCTTGTTTATTCTGGACCCTATTTGAAAATTGGCATCTTTTGAAATTTGTGTGAAATTGGCAAAATTGCTAAATTCTGACCACTTTATTGGATAGTTGAAATTGGTAAATGGGTGGTTTCTTCTACTCATTCAATAGAAAAAATGGAGTTCTAGCGAAATAGTTATTACTTTTGTCGACTAGTACACTGGAATTGGCTGAAAATAGGGCTCAAGTGGGCAAAATCGCCGATGCGTAAACATCGTCGAGACTGCTAACTTCGCAAGAGCATAATTCCCTAAGTTTTCCATCAAATTTCGTACTTTTGGTGTCATTATGATCGGGAAAAGATTCTCTATCTTTTCATAAGAATTTTTTTTTTTTTTTTTTTTGAAACTTGGGGGACCCTGAGAACAAGTCTCTGAGAGGGCCTGCAGACCCTGGAAGGGTTAAGTGAGGAGAAGCTGTATAAAAATAACTGATGAAGCTGCCAAATGTTATTTCTGAGAAGATCACCTACAAACATTGGCAACATAATCTCAGTAACCAATCAAACAATTTATCAAATTGGTCTTATTTTAAAAACTGTGAACTTTTTTGTATAGAAAGCGCATTTTTCACTTGCTGGCAAATTCATCAGTTTCTTCTTAGTGCCTAGTACATTTCCCATAGGGAAATGCAATAATAATAGTAAAACATAATATTAACACTAAGCACAATATTACCTGTTTAAGGAGTCCATCAGCCTCATCTAATACAAAGAATTTGCAGGACTGCAGAGACAGCTGTCCAGTATTAATAAGATCCTCCAAGCGTCCAGGAGTGCCACAAACAATATCTATTCCTGCATTGAGTGCTGCTATCTGATCCTTCACAGGTATGCCACCAACAACAAGAAGGTCACGAACCACTGGATTATCCAGAAACTTACGGAATAGCTGAACTTGTTTTAAGGTCTGTTCTGCAAGTTCTCTTGAGGGCTGGTAAAATGAAAACAAATAGTAAGTTGTGAATTAACACAGGTTAGAAAAAAATAACACCATTTCAACTAATTTTCAAACAGCACGGTTTATCACAAAAATAATGAACTATACCAGTTTATCCAATGAACTGATTATGGCATCATATGATGATTACATTATAGTTCAGTTATGGAGTCTCATGACAGCTATATGCGCTAGTGGCTTTCTTTTGTTCTTAACAATATTTTATTACCTGTAAACTAAATTTTTATACTGCACCAGGAACAATACATTAGTTTGCATTACAAATTCTAGCATAGCAACTCTTTGAACTCTACCTTGGCACTCGGGAAAAATTTCTGAACAAGGCTATACCCTCACGTCATTCATAATGACATCTCTCGAACACTGATATTGATACACATAAGAGACTAATAAATTAGAACAGTTCTAAGTGGTGAAAGTGTTTCTTTCCCTTTAGAGTGCATATGAATCAGTTTTCATTACAAGTGAACATTATAGAGGATGTCATAATCAGCTTATCATTTTTTTTTTTGTTTGAACACACTGGCTATCTCCCATTGAGGCAGGGTAACCCAAAAAAGAAAAACACTTTCCCCACCATTCACACATAATCACTGTCTTTGCAGAGGCACTCAGATATGACAGTTTAGATGTAACCCTAAACCCCTCCTTTAAAGCGCAGGTATTGTACTTCCCATCTCCAGGCCTCAAGTCCAGCTAACCGGTTTCCCTGAATCCCTTCACAAAATACTGTATTACTCTGCTCAAACTCCAACAGCTCGTCAGGTCCTAAAAACCATTCATCTCCATTCACTCCTATCTAACATGCTCACATGCCTGCTCTTTGTCCAAGCTCCTTGCACAAAACCTCTTTTACCCCCTCCCTCCATCATCTACTAAAGATTTAAACACCCTCCAAGTCATCCTATTTTGTTCCATCCTCTCTAAATAATCAAACCACCTCAACAGCCCCTCTTTAGTCCTCTGAATAATACTTTTAGTAACTCCATACCTAATCTTAATTTCTACTCTACAAATTATAGGTAGTAGGTTGGTAGACAGCAACCGCCCAGGGAAGTACTACCGTCCTGCCAGATGACTGTAAAACAGAAACCTGTAACTGTTTTACATGATGGTAGGATTGCTGGTCTCTTTCTGTCTCATAAACACGCTAGATAACAGGGATATCTTGCTACTCCTACTTACACTTTGGTCACACTTCACAGACACGGACATGCATATATACATATACATACATCTAGGTTTTTCTCCTTTTTCTAAATAGCTCTTGTTCTTCTTTATTTCTTCTATTGTAAATGGGGAAGTGGAAAAGAATCTTTCCTCCGTAAGCCATGCGTGTCGTATGAGGCGACTAAAATGCCGGGAGCAATGGGCTAGTAACCCCATCTCCTGTAAACATTTACTAAAAAAGAGAAGAAGAAAAACTTTATAAAACTGGGATGCTTGAATGTGCGTGGATGTAGTGCGGATGACAAGAAACAGATGATTGCTGATGTTATGAACGAAAAGAAGTTGGATGTCCTGGCCCTAAGCGAAACAAAGCTGAAGGGGGTAGAGGAGTTTCGGTGGGGGGAAATAAATGGGATTAAATCTGGAGTATCTGAGAAAGTTAGAGCTAAGGAAGGGGTAGCAATAATGTTGAAGGATCAGTTATGGAAGGAGAAGAGAGAACATGAATGTGTAAATTCAAGGATTATGTGGATTAAAGTAAAGGTTGGATGCGAAAAGTGGGTCATAAAAAGCGTGTATGCACCTGGAGAAGAGAGGAATGTAGAGGAGAGAGAGAGATTTTGGGAGATGTTAAGTGAATGTATAGGAACCTTTGAACCAAGTGAGAGAGTAATTGTGGTAGAGGACCTGAATGCTAAAGTAGGAGAAACTTTTAGAGAGGGTGTAGTAGGTAAGTTTGGGGTGCCAGGTGTAAACGATAATAGAAGCCCTTTGATTGAACTTTGTATAGAAAGGGGTTTAGTTATAGGTAATACATATTTTAAGAAAAAGAGGATAAATAAGTATACAAGATATGATGTAGGGCGAAATGACAGTAGTTTGTTGGATTATGTATTAGTAGATAAAAGACTGTTGAGTAGACTTCAGGATGTACATGTTTATAGAGGGGCCACAGATATATCAGATCACTTTTTAGTTGTAGCTACACAGAGTAAAAGGTAGATGGGATACAAGGAGAATAGAAGCATCAGGGAAGAGAGAGGTGAAGGTTCATAAACTAAAAGAGGAGGCAGATAGGGTAAGATATAAACAGCTATTGGAGGATAGATGGGCTAACAAGAGCATAGGCAATGGGGTCGAAGAGGTATGGGGTAGGTTTAAAAATGTAGTGTTAGAGTGTTCAGCAGAAGTTTGTGGTTACAGGAAAGTGGGTGCGGGAGGGAAGAGGAGCGATTGGTGGAATGATGATGAAAAGAGAGTAGTAAGGGAGAAAAAGTTAGCATATGAGAAGTTTTTACAAAGTAGAAGTGATGCAAGGAGGGAAGAGTATATGGAGAAAAAGAGAGAGGTTAAGAGAGTGGTGAAGCAATGTAAAAAGAGAGCAAATGAGAGAGTGGGTGAGATGTTATCAACAAATTTTGTTGAAAATAAGAAAAAGTTTTGGAGCGAGATTAACAAGTTGAGGAAGCCTTGAGAACAAATGGATGTGTCAGTTAAAAATAGGAGAGGAGAGTTATCAAATGGAGAGTTAGAGGTATTGGGAAGATGGAGGGAATATTTTGAGGAATTGTTAAATGATGAAGAAGATAGGGAAGCTGTGATTTCATGTATAGGGTAAGGAGGAATAACATCTTGTAGGAGTGAGGAAGAGTCAGCTGTGAGTGTGGGGGAAGTTTGTGAGTGAGTAGGTAAAATGAAAGGAGGTAAGGCAGCTGGGATTGATGAGATAAAGATAGAAATGTTAAAAGCAGGTGGGGATATAGTTTTGGAGTGGTTGGTGCTGTTATTTAATAAATGTATGGAAGAGGGTAAGGTACCTAGGGATTGGCAGAGAGCATGCATAGTTCTTTTGTATAAAGGCAAAGGGGACAAAAGAGAGTGCAAAAATTACAGGGGGATAAGTGTTGAATGATGATGAAAGTATTTTCTTTTTTTGGGATTTTCTTTCTTTTTTTAGGCCACCCTGCCTCGGTGGGAGACGGCCGACTTGTTGAAGGAAAAAAAAAAGAAGAAGAAGAAGAAGAAGAAGAAGAAGAAGAAGAAGAAGAAGAAGAAGAAGAAGAAGAAGAAGAAGAAGAAAAAAAAAAAAAAAAAAAAGTCTGTTGAGTACACCTGGTAAAGTGTATGGTAGAGTTATTTAAAGAATTAAAAGTAAAATGCAGAATAGGATAGCAGATGAACAAGGAGGCTTTAGGAAAGGTAGGGGGTGTGTGGACCAGGTGTTTACAGTGAAACATATAAGTGAACAGTATTTAGATAAGGCTAAAGAGGTTTTTGTGGCATTTATGGATTTGGAAAAGGCATATGACAGGGTGGACAGGGAGCAATGTGGCAGATGTTGCAGGTGTATGGTATAGGAGGTAGGTTACTGAAAGCAGTGAAGAGTTTTTACGAGGATAGTGAGGCTCAAGTTAGAGTATGTAGGAGGGAGGGAGATTATTTCCAAGTAAAAGTAGGCATTAGACAAGGATGTGTGATGTCACCGTGGCTATTTAATATATTTATAGATGGGGTTGTAAGAGAAGTAAATGCGAGGGTTTTGGCAAGAGGCGTGGAGTTAAAAGACAAAGAATCACACAAAGTGGGAGTTGTCACAGTTGCTCTTTGCTGACGACACTGCTCTTGGGAGATTCTGAAGAGAAGTTGCAGAGGTTGGTGGATGAATTTGGTAGGGTATGTAAAAGAAGAAAATTAAAGGTGAATACAGGAAAGAGTAAGGTTATGAGGATAACAAAAAGATTAGGTGATGAAAGATTGGATATCAGATTGGAGGGAGAGAGTATGGAGGAGGTGAATATATTCAGATATTTGGGAGTGGACATGTCAGCGGATGGGTCTATGAAAGATGAGGTGAATCACAGAATTGATGAGGGGAAAAGGGTGAGTGGTGCACTTAGGAGTCTGTGAAAACAAAGAACTTTGTCCTTGGAGGCAAAGAGGGAAATGTATGAGAGTATAGTTTTACCAACGCTCTTATATGGGTGTGAAGCATCGGTGATGAATGTTGCAGCGAGGAGAAGGCTGGAGGCAGTGGAGATGTCATGTCTGAGGGCAATGTGTGGTGTGAACATAATGCAGAGAATTCGTAGTTTGGAAGTTAGGAGGAGGTGCAGGATTGCTAAAACTGTTGTCCAGAGGGCTGAGGAAGGGTCGTTGAGGTGGTTCGGACATGTAGAGAGACTGGAGCAAAACAGAATGACTTCAAGAGTTTATCAGTCTGTAGTGGAAGGAAGGCGGGGTAGGGGTCGGCCTAGGAGAGGTTGGAGGGAGGGGGTAAAAAAGGTTTTGTGTGCAAGGGGCTTGGACTTCCAGCAGGCATGCGTGAGCGTGTTTGATAGGAGTGAATGGAGACAAATGGTTTTTAATACTTGACATGCTGTTGGAGTGTGAGCAAAGTAACATTTATGAAGGGATTCAGGGAAACCGGTAGGCCGGACTTGAGTCCTGGAGATGGGAAGTACAGTGCCTGCACTCTGAAGGAGGGGTGTTAATGTTGCAGTTTAGAAACAGTAGTGTAAAGCACCCTTCTGGCAAGACAGTGATGGAGTGAATGATGGTGAAAGTTTTTCTTTTTCGGGCCACCCTGCCTTGGTGGGAATCGGCCAGTGTGCTAATAAAAAAAAAATAAAATAAATTATCTGCATAATATTTACACCACACATTGCCCTTAGACACAACATCTCCACTGCCTCCAGCCTCCTCCATGCTGCACCATTTGCAACCCATGCTTCACAACCAATATAAGAGTTGGTACCATTATACTCTCATAAATTTCATTCTTTGCCTCTGTGGAAAACATTCGTTGTTTCCACAGATACCTTAATGTACCACTCACCCATTTTCTTTCATCAGTTCTATGGTTTACCTTGTCCTTCATAAACCCATCTGCTGATAAGTCTAATTCCAAATACTCACTTCTTCCATACTCCCTCCCTCCAATGTGATATCCAATTTTTCTTTACCTAACTCGTTTGATACCCTCATCACCTTCCTCTTACCTATGTTCATTTTCAACTTTTTTCCTTTACATACCCTCTCAAACTCATCCACTAACATTTGCAACTTCTCTTTAGAATCTCCCAAAAGCACAGTATCATCAGCAGAAAGTAAGTGTCATCCTCCATTTTGTATTTGATTCCCCATAATTTAATCCTACCCCTCTCCCCAACACCCTACCATTTGTGATGAATGGTTTGAAAAACCGACAAGTTGAAGATTGAGACACTTATGCAGCATATGGAAATCTTTATTCAGGAAACGTTTCGCCACACAGTGGCTTCATCAGTCCAATACAAAGAGGAAGGCGTAAGGAGAGGAGGAGAATGAGGTAATCAGTCCCTCAACCTGGAGTCGATGTGTTCAGTCCATCAATCTTGTAGAATGTACAGCATAGGGCCGTAGACGTGGCTTATATACTGTAGTGAGGTGACGTGAAGCAGATGGAGGCGGGGTCATAGTGGTACCATCCACTAGTCGAAGTAGGTCTTCGTCCAAAGGTTGAACAAGTGTTGAAGAATTCTTTGTAACAAGATCCCATAATGCTGCAGTGTCCGACAGTTGTGATGAATGGTTTGAAAAACCGACAAGTTGAAGATTGAGACACTTATGCAGCATATGGAAATCTTTATTCAGGAAACGTTTCGCCACACAGTGGCTTCATCAGTCCAATACAAAGAGGAAGGCGTAAGGAGAGGAGGAGAATGAGGTAATCAGTCCCTCAACCTGGAGTCGATGTGTTCAGTCCATCAATCTTGTAGAATGTACAGCATAGGGCCGTAGACATGGCTTATATACTGTAGTGAGGTGACGTGAAGCAGATGGAGGCGGGGTCATAGTGGTACCATCCACTAGTCGAAGTAGGTCTTCGTCCAAAGGTTGAACAAGTGTTGAAGAATTCTTTGTAACAAGATCCCATAATGCTGCAGTGTCCGACAGTTGTGATGAATGGTTTGAAAAACCGACAAGTTGAAGATTGAGACACTTATGCAGCATATGGAAATCTTTATTCAGGAAACGTTTCGCCACACAGTGGCTTCATCAGTCCAATACAAAGAGGAAGGCGTAAGGAGAGGAGGAGAATGAGGTAATCAGTCCCTCAACCTGGAGTCGATGTGTTCAGTCCATCAATCTTGTAGAATGTACAGCATAGGGCCGTAGACGTGGCTTATATACTGTAGTGAGGTGACGTGAAGCAGATGGAGGCGGGGTCATAGTGGTACCATCCACTAGTCGAAGTAGGTCTTCGTCCAAAGGTTGAACAAGTGTTGAAGAATTCTTTGTAACAAGATCCCATGATGCTGCAGTGTCCGACAGTTGTGATGAATGGTTTGAAAAACCGACAAGTTGAAGATTGAGACACTCATGCAGCATATGGAAATCTTTATTCAGGAAACGTTTCGCCACACAGTGGCTTCATCAGTCCAATACAAAGAGGAAGGCGTAAGGAGAGGGGGAGAATGAGGTAATCAGTCCCTCAACCTGGAGTCGATGTGTTCAGTCCATCAATCTTGTAGAATGTACAGCATAGGGCCGTAGACGTGGCTTATATACTGTAGTGAGGTGACGTGAAGCAGATGGAGGCGGGGTCATAGTGGTACCATCCACTAGTCGAAGTAGGTCTTCGTCCAAAGGTTGAACAAGTGTTGAAGATTTCCATATGCTGCATAAGTGTCTCAATCTTCAACTTGTCGGTTTTTCAAACCATTCATCACAACTGTTGGACACTGCAGCATTATGGGATCTTTTTACAAAGAATTCTTCAACACTTGTTCAACCTTTGGACGAAGACCTACTTCGACTAGTGGATGGTACCACTATGACCCCGCCTCCATCTGCTTCACGTCACCTCACTACAGTATATAAGCCACGTCTACGGCCCTATGCTGTACATTCTACAAGATTGATGGACTGAACACATCGACTCCAGGTTGAGGGACTGATTACCTCATTCTCCTCCTCTCCTTACGCCTTCCTCTTTGTATTGGACTGATGAAGCCACTGTGTGGCGAAACGTTTCCTGAATAAAGATTTCCATATGCTGCATAAGTATCTCAATCTTCACCCTACCATTTACTTCTTTTACAACCCCATCTATAAATATATTAAACAACAATGGTGACACTACACATCCCTGTCTAAGGCCTACTTTTACTGGGAAGTAATCTTCCTCTCTCCTACACACCCTAACCTGAGCCTCACTATCCTCATAAAACTCTTTAAGGATTAAGGATTTAATTTCTTTGCATAGTTTACAATGTGTAATTACAATTTTGATTTATAAATAAATAATTTTTTTTTTTTATTATCACACTGGCCGATTCCCACCAAGGCAGGGTGGCCCGAAAAAGAAAAACTTTCACCATCATTCACTCCATCACTGTCTTGCCAGAAGGGTGCTTTACACTACAGTTTTTAAACTGCAACATTAACACCCCTCCTTCAGAGTGCAGGCACTGTACTTCCCATCTCCAGGACTCAAGTCCGGCCTGCCGGTTTCCCTGAACCCCTTCATAAATGTTACTTTGCTCACACTCCAACAGCACGTCAAGTATTAAAAACCATTTGTCTCCATTCACTCCTATCAAACACGCTCACGCATGCCTGCTGGAAGTCCAAGCCCCTCGCACACAAAACCTCTTTTACCCCCTCCCTCCAACCTTTCCTAGGCCGACCCCTACCCCGCCTTCCTTCCACTACAGACTGATACACTCTTGAAGTCATTCTGTTTTGCTCCATTCTGTCCACATGTCCGAACCACCTCAACAACCCTTCCTCAGCCCTCTGGACAACAGTTTTGGTAATCCCGCACCTCCTCTTAACTTCCAAACTACGAATTCTCTGCATTATATTCACACCACACATTGCTCTCAGATAAAGTTTATTTCTTTGTAAAGGTTACAATGTGTAATTACAATTTTGATTTGCTAAGTACAAAGATAGCCACTGTAGTGTAAAGCACCCTTCTGGTAAGACAGTGATGGAGTGAATGATGGTGAAAGTTTTTTTTTTTCGGGCCACCCTGCCTTGGTGGGAATCGGCCAGTGTGATAATAAAAATAATAAAAAGATAGCCACTATCATGCTGAGGCATTTCAGGCAAACTAATCCTAATAAATAGTAACTAATTAAAACTAGAAAAGATAAAGTACATAGTAACTGTGCTTAAAACTAAACAAGGAATAGTGGTTAGCTGTTTTACAATCTTATTTAAACTTAGTACAAAATCTAACTTACAAGTAATATTGCAGGTGGTAATATTTTATGGAATGGCAGAATTAAAAGCTAGAAGGTCACATGATAAGACTAATTAGCAGATGTTTTGGCAGATTTGGTTAATATTGAGAAACAAAATGATTTTATGGATTGGCAGAATTAAGAGCCTAGAGCTCACATGATAAAGCTAGTTAGGAGAAGTTTGGTTGATTTGGTTAATATTGTCAGAAAAGATGATTTTTTTAGCAAAGTCCTAAATTTATAAGCTGTCAGGGGATCCTTGACCTGTTCCCGTAGCGAGTTCCAGATCTTCGGGCCTTTTATGTGCATAGCGTTCTTGCATAGTGAGAGTCTGACTTGAGTGATGTAGAAAAGTGCCTTATGGCTTGTATTGTGTCTGTTCATTCTGTCGTAACTGTCGAGTAGTAGTTTTAAGCGAGGGTTTACAGTTGAGTTTAAAGTTCTGTATATGTAGTATATATTTTGAGGAACTTTTAAATGTTAAGGAAGAAACAGAGGCAGTAATTTCATGTACTGGTCAGGGAGGTATACCATCTTTTAGGAGACAAGAAGAGCAGAATGTAAGTGTGGGGGAGGTACGTGAGGCATTACGTAGAATGAAAGGGGGTAAAGCAGCTGGAACTGATGGGATCATGACAGAAATGTTAAAAGCAGGGGAAGATATAGTGTTGGAGTGGTTGGTACTTTTGTTTAATAAATGTATGAAAGAGGGGAAGGTACCTAGGGATTGGCAGAGAGCATGTATAGTCCCTTTATATAAAGGGAAAGGGGACAAAAAGAGACTAAAAATTATAGAGGAATAAGTTTACTGAGTATACCAGGAAAAGTGTACGGTAGGGTTATAATTGAAAGAATTAGAGGTAAGACAGAATGTAGGATTGCGGATGAGCAAGGAGGTTTCAGAGTGGGTAGGGGATGTGTAGATCAAGTGTTTACATTGAAGCATATATGTGAACAGTATTTAGATAAAGGTAGGGGAGTTTTTATTGCATTTATGGATTTAGAAAAGGCATATGATAGAGTGGATAGAGGAGCAATGTGGCAGATGTTGCAAGTATATGGAATAGGTGGTAAGTTATTAAATGCTGTAAAGAGTTTTTATGAGGATAGTGAGGCTCAGGTTAGGGTGTGTAGAAGAGAGGGAGACTACTTCCCGGTAAAAGTAGGTCTTAGACAGGGATGTGTAATGTCACCATGGTTGTTTAATATATTTATAGATGGGGTTGTAAAGGAAGTAAATCCTAGGGTGTTTGGGAGAGGGGTGGGATTAAATTTTGGGGAATCAAATTCAAAATGGGAATTGACACAGTTACTTTTTGCTGATGATACTATGCTTATGGGAGATTTTAAAGAAAAATTGCGAAGGTTAGTGGATGAGTTTGGGAATGTGTGTAAAGGTAGAAAGTTGAAAGTGAACATAGAAAAGAGTAAGGTGATGAGGGTGTCAAATGATTTAGATAAAAAAAATTGGATATCAAATTGGGGAGGAGGAGTATGGAAGAAGTGAATGTTTTCAGATACTTGGGAGTTGATGTGTTGGCGGATGGATTTATGAAGGATGAGGTTAATCATAGAATTGATGAGGGAAAAAAGGTGAGTGGTGCGTTGAGGTATATGTGGAGTCAAAAAACGTTATCTATGGAGGCAAAGAAGGGAATGTATGAAAGTATAGTAGTACCAACACTCTTATATGGGTGTGAAGCTTGGGTGGTAAATGCAGCAGCGAGGAGACGGTTGGAGGCAGTGGAGATGTCCTGTTTAAGGGCAATGTGTGGTGTAAATATTATGCAGAAAATTCGGAGTGTGGAAATTAGGAAAAGGTGTGGAGTTAATAAAAGTATTAGTCAGAGGGCAGAAGAGGGGTTGTTGAGGTGGTTTGGTCATTTAGAGAGAATTGATCAAAGTAGAATGACATGGAAAGCATATAAATCTATAGGGGAAGGAAGGCGGGGTAGGGGTCGTCCTCGAAAGGGTTGGAGAGAGGGGGTAAAGGAGGTTTTGTGGGCAAGGGGCTTGGACTTCCAGCAAGAGTGTGTGAGCGTGTTAGATAGGAGTGAATGGAGACGAATGGTACTTGGGACCTGACGATCTGTTGGAGTGTGAGCAGGGTAATATTTAGTGAAGGGATTCAGGGAAACCGGTTTTTTTCATATAGTCGGACTTGAGTCCTGGAAATGGGAAGTACAATGCCTGCACTTTAAAGGAGGGGTTTGGGATATTGGCAGTTTGGAGGGATATGTTGTGAATCTTTATATGTGTATGCTTCTAAACTGTTGTATTCTGAGCACCTCTGCAAAAACAGTGATAATGTGCGAGTGTGGTGAAAGTGTTGAATGATGATGAAAGTATTTTCTTTTTGGGGATTTTCTTTCTTTTTTGGGTCACCCTGCCTCGGTGGGAGACGGCCGACTTGTTGGAAAAAAAAAAAAAATGTAGTAGGCACAATAATAAGAGTGTGTCTTGTATATTTAGCAAGTTGAGTCTTTTGAAAAGTGGTGGGGAGTGCTGTCTAGCACAGGAGCTGGTTATCACCCACACAGCAGTTTTTTGTTGGATTATTAAGGTGGTTGGCAATGGTAGAGCCCCAGGCACAAATGCCATAGGTGAGGTAAGGATACATTAGAGAGTGGTACAGGGTAAGGAGAGTCGTTTGTGGTACATGATATCGTATCTTGGAGAGGATTCCTAATGATTTGGAAATTTTCTTGTCTCTGTCATGGGTATGGGACTGAAATTTAACCCTTTGACTGTTTTGGTCGTATATATATGTCTTAAGCGCCACTGTTTCAGACGTATTAATACGTGTAAGCCCACATGTGAAAGAATGGGTCTGTGTGGTCAGTGTGGACCACATAAAAAAAAATCCTGCAGCACACAGTGCATAATGAGAAAAAAAAAAAACTGACTTTTTTTGGATTAAAACTCCGGCTTTGAGGTGTATTTTCGTATAGTATTTATCGTTGTATTCTCATTTTCAGAAATAGAGATGATTTTGATTAGTTTCACAATGAAAATGACCTTGAAATTGAGCTCAAAGTAGCGGAACTGTTCGATTTTTACCAATGTTCAGGAGTAAGCAAATCACACCACACGTTTAATACATGTCAACTGGGGAGACTAATATTCTTTCACTAATGCACTGATATTACTTATACCATTTTTACAATAATGCAATAGTCTCCATAACAGTAGATTTTGTATTTTTTGTATGAATAAAAAATCAAAATAGAAAGCAATAGTAATATAAGAGGGGGCCTAGAGACATGACTAATGAACAGAGGATATGTTATTTTAGTGCCAAGAATGTCTACATTGTTTATTCTGGACCCTATTTTGAAATTGGCATCTTTTTTAATTTGCGTGAAATTGGCCAAACTGCCAATTTCTGACCACTTTATTGGGTAATTCAAATCGGTAAATGGGCAGTTTCTTGTACTCAACTGATAGAAAAAATGGAGTTCTAAAGAAATAGCTATGAGTTTGGTCAACTGGAACAACAGAACTGGCCAAAAACAGGGCTCAAAATCAGCGAAATCGCCGATGCGTATGTGTCACCGAGACTGCTAACTTCGTGGGAGTGTAATTCCACGAGTTTTCAACCAAATTTCGTACTTTTGGTGTCATTACCATCAGGAAAAGATTCTCTATCATTTCATAAGAATTTTTTTTTTTTTTTTTTCCAAAAATTTTGCGACATAGAATGCCAGTTTCAGAAAGGGGCTTGCAACAGTCAAAGGATTAAGATTATAGTCAAGGAGAAGACCTAGAAATTTGCCCACTGTGTGTCTTGATATAGCAGAACCATTGAACAGTATGCTAAATTGAATATTTGAGGCTCTATTGCCAAACAGCATGAATTATGTTTTGTCAATGTTGAGAGCGAGTTTGTTGGTCGTCATCCAAGAATATATCTTCAGCAGTTCATTGTTTACAGTGTTTCCAAGCACAGCTTGGTCTGAATGGGAGTAGACATATGTAGTGTCATCTGCGAATAGACCTGGTTTAAGGAGTTGGGATGCACTGGGGAGATCATTAATGTAGATGAGGAGTGGGCCTAGGACACTACCCTGGGGTACTCCTACAGCTACAGGTTGGATAGCGGAGTTGACTCCATTTGCATGTACATACTGGTGTCTGTCGTTAAGATAGGATTTTAGGTAGTCAAGAGAATGTCCGCTTATGCCGTAATAATTCAATTTGAGGTGCAAGAGATTGGTCAACTGTGTCAAATGCTTTTCATAGGTCGATAAAGAGCCCCAGAGGATATTCATTTTTATCGAGAGCTGTGTATATTAGGTCAAGCATTTGTATAATAGCATCATTCGCACTATTTTTTGGTCTAAACCCAAACTGGCATGGGTTAAGTATGTTGTTGGATGTAAGGTAGGAGTAAAGTCGCTTGTGTATTATTTTTGATAAGGGTCTGTAATTGTTCAAATCATCATTTAGTAACTTACTACCTATTCCATACACTTGCAACATCTGCCACACTGCTCCCCTATCCACCCTATCATATGTTTTTTTTTAAATCCATAAATGCAACAAAAACTTTCCTACCTTTAACTAAATATTGTTCACTTACATACTTCAATGTAAACACTTGATCTACACATCCCCTACACATTCTAAAGCCTCCTTGTTTAACTCTGATCCTGCTCTATGTCTCACATTTAATTCTTTCAATAATAACCCTACCATACACTTTACCTGGTATACTCAGTAAACTTATTCCCCTATAATTTTAACATTCCCCTCTTTCATATAGTTATTGAACAAAAGTATCAACCACTCAAATTTCAGCATGTAGGACTTAGAAGACAATGTTGGATTACACAATGAATAATTCAGATTTAAGAGGAGCAATTATTAAGGTGATTTGGGGATTTAGATATGCAAGTCTGTGTGGAAGAAGAAGGGTCACAGAGAGGGGTACAAGAGGTTTTATGTGGTAGAGGCACAAGCATCCAGCAGGTGTTCCATCAGATCTTTAGCTGTTGTGAGCAAGATAAAAATTTTGGAGGGCCATTTGAATTGTTATGTCTGCATACTTCTGGCAAGACAGCTACTAAATAATTAATGACAAATAGTTGCTTTTTTTTCTGGGGTCACCCTACTTCAGTGGAAGACAATCAGTGGGGTTTTGTAAAAAATAAAACTAAACCTTGCATTAGTACTACACAAATTAGATAAAAGTGCATACTGTATCATGTGTGGTAGCTCTTACCTCAATTATTACAGCTTGTGGAGCATTGTTCTGAACCTTTTGTGGTTTATCTCCACCTCCCTTAACACCTGAGCTTACAATGCATTCCTTGTTGGCCTGACACACTGCTATGTATCCTGACTTAGGTGGGAATTTGAACTCCGTTGCACCAAAGTTGAAAGACATCTCTGCGTTCTGGAAATTTCAGAAATTATTAACATTTCCAAACATTCAAAGACCATTTTATGAAATGTAGATCTGTCAACATCTTCATTAATTATCACTACATACCAGATTAACAATGTCTCTCATAGTAACCGTGCAAATCAAAAAGGTGTCAAGTCATCCTAGGAACTTCAATATCACCAAGATACTATCAGAGGGAAAACGTACACTACTGTCATATAGAGGAATACTCTACCTGACTGACACTATAATTAACCAGTTCATCGATCAAATCCACACTAAATACCAGCCATCTCATACTGAGTTATCATGGACTTTCCTCTTTCAACAGGGCTGTTACTTACCAGGGTGCTACTGGTTGAATTCTCTGGGTGAGGTCTAGAAAACTCCAACTGTGCTGCCTAACTCAGATTATAAGCCAATAAAAATACCCATTTAATACAGATTTGCACAAATCCTAACACCTGAGGTACAATAACGGCTTACCTTGGGATCAACTGCAAATGGGAAAGAGTTATTCCTTATCTCAGTCTTCCTGGAATCTATCCCTCCCTGAGATTGATTAATGAATCACTGCTATTTGCACCAGAGCTTAGAGTCATGAATTAATGCTGGAAATATAGCTCATTTCTCTTTCTCACTGACCCATTCAGCTAACCTTTAGTGACTGCTGGCTGTTGAACCTTAAAAATGGCCCTTAGCACCTATGTTAAGTTGTAAGCCTACAGATACAAGAATGTTGGTACTCAAGCTACTTACACCTACATTCTTTGCCTAACGTCACTGTCTAAACTACAATCTCAGACTAGATTCTAGCTTAATGACTTGCAACTAATTAGCCTTAAAAGCAAGGTGTGGCAATGCAATAATACCTCACAAGCCTCTAACAGTATAGTGGCTAGCATGCCACTCTCTCTCACCCTGCCTTCATCCCCCACTAATGTCATTACACTCGCATAGAAAAATTGGGTTTTTCCACAACTACTGTACTTGTATTAAAGTGTCATACACACTAATAAATGCAGTGTGCACACACACAAACACACTCACATGCATGCACGTACATGCTCGCACAAACGCATATATATTCATACCGTATGTAGTGAATCAGGACAGGACAGATGGAAAGGGAACAGTTAAGAAAGCATGTAAAAAAAAAGGAAGAGAGGTAGGCAGGAGGAACACTAAGCCTCCAAGGAATTCCTCTAAGCCTGCACACTGCTACTCTCCTAGTTGGCCCATCTCAAGACCCACCCTTACTTTCCTAACACTATCCCCACACAGTTCCTCTCTTATCACTACAACCTCTACTCTTCCCCACACATCATTACTCCCTCTCCCATTCCACCTCATCACTACATTGTCTACCCTTCCCATTCATCAGTACACCCTCTACCCTTCCCACTCATCAGTACATCCTCTACCCTTCTCCCCTCATAATTACACCCTCTACCCTTCACCCCTCATCACTACACCCTCTACCCTTCCCCCTCATCACTACACCCTCTACCCTTCCCCCTCATCACTACACCCTCTACCCTTCCCCCTCATCACTACACCCTCTACCCTTCCACCTCATCACTACACCCTCTTCCCTTCCCCGTCATTATTACACCATCTACCCTTTCCCCTCATCACTACACCCTCTACCCTTCCCAGTCATTACTACACCCTCTACCCTTCCCCCTCATCACTACACCCTCTACCCTTCCCCCTCATCACTACACCCTCTACCCTTCCCCCTCATCACTACACCCTCTACCCTTCCCCCTCATCACTACACCCTCTACCCTTCCCCCTCATCACTACACTCTCCACCTTTTCCCCATCATCACTACACCCTCTACCCTTCTCCCTCATCACTACACCCTCTACCCTTCCCCCTTCATCACTACACCCTCTACCCTTCCCCCTTGTATATTCAACTCCAACCTTTATATTATCCTTTGTACCTGTGTACCTGTCTACCATCTTACTATCATATTATAACCAAGTCATTGCCATTGTTATTTTTTTACTTATTATTCTTTTGGTACTTTAATTTGTGAATTTTATTTTGTCAATTTAAATCTAGTTATACTCTTGATCTTGTCAACAACCTATACCAGACCCTAGTGCAATTGCAAGTACCATTTTAATTTGTATTTTTATATTATAAATTTATATTATAAGTCCTACTCTAAGATTGTTTTCATATTTTAGTGACTATGTTGTGTGTGCAATTAGAGTATATTTCAATTATATTATTGTTCAAGGCCCTTAACTATCTTTTGCTAACTAGTACCAACTACCTCATATATTTTTTTCCTACTTTTTTTTTATTATTTTGCTACCTTAACTTGCATATTTTATCTTGTCAATTTAAATCTAGTTATACTCTAATTCTTGTAAACAACTTATATAAGACCTTAGTGCAATTACAATTGAGAGTCTTGTGCCTTTTTTATATTATTAGATTAAACTCAGTTGTACTATAGCTCATTCTAGCTCAATACATAGTCAATACCAAATTCATTATATTAGACCATAGTGTAATTACTAGTGAGAGTCTGGTGCTATTTTTAATTTGTATTTTTATATTATTAGATTAAACCTAGTTGTACTATAGCTCATTCTAGCTCAATATATAGACTATACCAAAGTCATTACATTAGACCTT
>NC_091293.1:81270954-81345878 GCF_038502225.1 Cherax quadricarinatus
GGCTGTGGCTCGTACGTTGGTTTGCGTGCAGCCAGCAGTAACAGCCTGGTTGATCAGGCTCTGATCCACCAGGAAGCCTGGTCACAGACCGGGCCGCAGGGGCGTTGACCCCCGGAACTCTCTCCAGGTAAACTCCAGGTCCAGGTAATTATACTCCTCATTAAGTCCAACAGTGATAAGAACATAAGAATGGAGGAACACTGCAGGAGGCCTACTGGCCCATGCAAGGCAGGTCCTTAGTGTAGGGATATGTTCAGACTAGGGCTGTGGAAGTATATAACCGTGTCTGGACCGGCTACATATTAATCACTGTGGGGTCTATGACATGTGCCGCGCGCAGTCAAAAAAAAAAAAATAAAAAAATACGAAAATTGAGCTAATCATACCGAAAAATAACAGTACTTTGTGACAACACCCTGGTATAATTATTATCACTATACTATGTTTCTACAAGGAATTATAGTCATTTATAACATGTATGGTGACAGCGCCTTGCTTATATTTTTCCTTCTAATATAATAAAAATTCAACATTTGAGATCATAGCAGAGTGGGCGGAGCGAATATGGTCTGGGAACCAATCAGGAACCTACCCTGGGAATGAGTGCTGACAAGGCATAAATTACGTTAATAACAAAAAAAAAAAAAGGCACAATACCATGACCGGAACGATACACAAATAACCCGCACATAGAAGAGAGGAGCTTACGACGACGTTTCCGTCCGACTTGGACCATTTACAAAGTCACAGTGTGACTTTGTAAATGGTCCACGTCGGACCGAAACGTCGTCGTAAGCTTCTCTTTTCTTTATTTATTTAGTAATTTGAGCATACATACAGAGGTACAAAAAAATACTGGTAAGAGCAGCATTCCAAAGCCACTTGTATGCATAGCATTACGGGAAGGCTTAAAATTAACTTAAGATTAACTAAGCAATGATGTAATCAGTGAGTTAGTTTAGTTTAATATGTTTATTATGCACCCCATACCCATCCTGTGGGCGGTAGTCAAAAGATTACAGAGGTACATAATGGGTCCAGGGACTGGGCCTCAAAGTTTTGATAGCTGAGCAAGTTACAGAGGTAATGAATTCACAATTTACAAAGGTAATGAACTCACAATTTACAAAGGTAATGAACTCCAGGTAGGTCTAGTCACAATCATGACAAGTTACAAAGGTATTTACAGATTACAGAGGTACACAATGGGTCCAGGGACCGGGCTCCAAAGTTTTGATGGCTGAACTAGGTACAAGGTAATGAACTCACAAGTTACAAAGGTAATGAACTCACAAGTTACAAAGGTAATGAATACTGTAAGAATGGTTACTTACGTGTATACATGGCTGCAATCATGTTATTGTTATCTGTTTACAATAATGTTTTATCACTGTAATCAGTGATAAAACATTATTGTAAACAGATAACAATAAAGCACAAATGAGTATTACAAAGACAGGTCATATGGTTGCATGCATTGCTGTACATTCAGTCGTATGGAGTATTCTGTTAGGTAGTGTATTTAAAAAATAACAAAGTTAAATTGGGTCTTAGGTTTAACATTTATGTGATATAATTGTGAGAAACATTTAAGATATACAATTTATAAGGTTCAGTTATTCAGTATTTATTTGGTTTTGGGTGAGTAAGTGATCTTTGAGAAGAGACTTGAATTTATAAACAGGTAGTGTTTCTTTTATATTTACAGGTAATGAATTCCAGATTTTAGGGCCTTTTATGTGCATTGAGTTTTTGCATAGTGTGAGATGGACACGAGGAACATCAAAGAGTGATCTGTGCCTTGTGTTATGGTCATGTGTTCTGTTGAGGTTGGCAAGGAGATGTTTGAGGGGAGGGTTAATATCAGAGTTAAGTGTTCTATGTATGTAATAGGTGTAATAATTAGTATGGATGTTTTGTATGGTGAGTAGGTTTAGTGTTTTGAATATTGGTGGAGTGTGCTGCCTGTAGTGGGAATTTGTTATCATTCTGACTGCAGCCTTTTGTTGGGTAATTAGTGGTCTGAGATGGTTAATTGTTGTTGAGCCCCATGCACAAATTCCATAGGTGAGATAGGGGTAAATAAGAGAGTGATATAGGGCCAGGAGGGCTGACTGTGGAACATAGTACCGTATCTTCGATAGTATGCCTACAGTCTTGGAAATTTTCTTAGAAATTTGTTGTATATGTGTATGAAATTTGAGTCTATTATCAAGGTGGATTCCTAAGAATTTTCCCTCTGTTAGCTTTGTGATAGGTGATCCGTTTATCATTATGTTAAGAGGGACATCTGTAGCTCTGTTACCAAACTGAATGAAGTAGGTTTTGTCAGTGTTTAGTGTAAGTTTGTTAGTCCTCATCCAGGTAGATATTTTCTGTAATTCGGTATTTACAGTATTGGCTAGCGTGACTGGGCTCGGGTGAGAGAATACCTATGTAGTGTCATCTGCAAATAGTGTGGGTTTGAGTAATTGCGAAGCATTTGGTAGGTCATTTATGTATAGGAGAAAGAGAAGAGGGCCAAGGACACTTCCCTGTGGGACACCAACTGTACTTGGTTGTGCGGAAGAGTTTGCCCCATTTGTGTACACATATTGGCTTGAGGTAGTTGAGGGAGTGCCCTCTTATACCATAGTGTGACAATTTTATGTGGAGCAAGTCATGGTAAACTGTATCAAAAGCTTTACGTAAGTCAATGAAGATCCCCAGTGGGACTTCTTTTTTCTCTATTGCAGTGTATATATGTTCTAGCATGTGTATAATAGCATCATTAGTATTTTTATTAGGCCTGAATCCAAATTGGCAGGGGTTGAGTATGTTTTGGGAGATGAGGTAGGAGTAGATTCGTTTATGAATTAATTTTTCGAAGATTTTTGAGAGAGGGTGTAAGTTGGATATTGGCCTATAGTTATTCAATTCTGTTTGGTCTCCTTTATGGATCGGGGTGACCCTTGCTATTTTGAGAACTGTAGGGAAGGTGGAGGATTCATTGGATTTGTTAAAGAGTGTTGCAATGATTGGTGATAGCACTTGTGACACTTTTTTGTATAAAAAGGGTGGTAAGGTATTTAAATCTCCTGCCTTTTTTTTAGTGCGTTGATAATAAGGGAGACTTCGTATGGGTTAGTCGGAGCTAGGAACAGTGTGTTCGGGTAATTGCCAGTGAGGTAGTCATTTGGTGGGGTATCTGAGCTTGGGATTTTATTGGCAAGGTTTTGTCCTATAGTGGAGAAGAAATCATTGAGTCTGTTTGCTGTTTCTGTTGGTGAGAGTTGGGATTCATCTGATTTTGCTAATTTTATTTCGCTATTTCGTGATATCTTTTTTGTTCCTAGAATTTCCGATAGGGTTTTCCAGGTCTTTTTTTATATCACCTCGTAAGTTGGATAATCTGTTCTCATAATACAATTTTTTTGCCCTTCTTATCAGGCTGGTTAGGATTGACAAGCAACGTTTTGTTTGGTCTCTGGTTATGTGACCCATTCTGTACTGTTTTTCATATCGGTGTTTTGTATTTATGGATTTGAGAATGCTGGGTGTTAGCGGGTTATTTGTGTATTTGTTCCTTCTTTATTTATTTATCCCCCCCCCCACGATGTTCTTACTCTTACCCTCTGTGGGCACCAGCTCCCTTCCAGTGCTCCTCTTTTTTAGTATTTGACTGGCCCCTTCTACTCTTACTACCTATCCACTACTACTTCCTTCCACCTCCACTACTACTACCACCTCCTGCCTGTATATACCCGTCCTGCTCTCCTATTCGTTAGTGTGACTTTGTAAATGGTCCAGGTCTTACCGAAACGTTGTCGTAAGCTCCTCTCTTTGATGTGCGGGTTATTTGTGCATAAATTGTCTCGGCCAAGACAGCAACCAACAAAATGTTCTATTCTTACTCTAATAATAAGGCTTATTTACCTATCACAATTGATCTAATACGACATAAGGCAATAAAATAATAGCATAGAAACAAAAGAGTACGCCACAAGAGTACGCCCGGTGGCCTGGTGGCTAAAGCTCCCGCTTCACACACGGAGGGCCCGGGTTCGATTCCCGGCGGGTGGAAACATTTCGACTCGTTTCCTTACACCTGTTGTCCTGTTCACCTAGCAGCAAATAGGTACCTGGGTGTTAGTCGACTGGTGTGGGTCGCATCCTGGGGGACAAGATTAAGGACCCCAATGGAAATAAGTTAGACAGTCCTCGATGACGCACTGACTTTCTTGGGTTATCCTGGGTGGCTAACCCCCCGGGGTTAAAAATCCGAACGAAATCTTATCTTATTTATTTATTTATTTATTTAAAAATTTGAGCACACATACAGAGGTACAAAAAATACAGATAAGAGCAGCATGCCAAAGCCACTTATACTATGCATAGCATTACTGGCTGGCTTAAAATTAACTTAAGATGAACTAAGCAATGATGACATCAGTGATAAAACTTTAATGTAAACAGATTACTATAAAGCACAAGTGAGTATTACAAAGACAGGTCATATGGTTGTATGCATTGTTGTACATTCTTAATACAAAAAATACAGATAAGAGCAGCATGCCAAAGCCACTTATACTATGCATAGCATTACGGGCTGGCTTAAAATTAACTTAAGATGAACTAAGCAATGATGACATCAGTGATAAAACTTTAATGTAAACAGATTACTATAAAGCACAAGTGAGTATTACAAAGACAGGTCATATGGTTGTATGCATTGTTGTACATTCTTAATATCGAGCCCTGAGAGGAAAGGGACTTCATGAACACAACCCGCCACAAGGTTATACTCGTTCTCTCGTCACTATAATGAAAGAAAACGTTTGTAGACGATGGCTAACTGTAATAAACACGTAGGTTAGGGAAAAAGTGTAAAGAAAGCGAATTTTTCGGGGGAAAAAAATATTTCCCCGCGTACTTGGGCAGGCGTGCGTATCGGCCATTATCTCGGAAGTAAGTTATTTACCTATTTGGGGGCAGTCCATCATTATTTATGAACGAATTAACCCGATTTTCACAACAAACATAAAAGAATGATTGCTGTACACGATTAAATTGGTCTTTTTGAAGTATCCCAAATATTTTCAGATTTGTGCGGGTAAACAAGGCCGGTATCTTCCTAAATGTCATACAACTTATAAACTGTATTTTTTTTTATAATGAAGATAAAGTTTATTACAGAATTGGTTGACTTAGGGTGATGGAATTAGAAGTGTTCTATCAGCAGCAAGTGTCAGAACCACTTTTTCCAAGTAATACTTCTTAGGAGTGCCCTGCCAAATGTAATATTTAGTAAATTTTGCTTTTTTTTTCATTTACTTTTTGGCCTATCATTCTGAAACTTTATCAAAGCATGGTCGATATAAGCTCCTAATAGTACACCAAAAATGAACGTAATCGGTCGACAAATAAAAAAGTAGACCCATTTTCGTGTAGTGGCCCCCTTATGCTTAACTGAAACCCACATAAACATCAATTTATCTTCCTCAGATATATATTCTTAAATTAATAATGGATTTCTCTATTCTATCACATGTTTATGTAAATTACAACAAATGCACCAGAAAATTAATTATATTTCACAGTATTATATTCATTGGAAAGGGTTTAACCCACAGGAGTCATACAGAATCCTGGGAAAGAAGGTAATTAGGTTTAATCTGAGAAAGGGGTGGGTAGTTTTAATTCATTGGGTAAAGAGCCCTTCCCCAGCATCAAGGCAGCCCATCCACCTTAAAGGATCATAGTATTATCAATGAGTCCTAGACCTAACTACCATATAAGTAGTCTAAAGTGTCTGGTTGTACCTTTGCAGTGAGTGAGGGTGTGTTGAGGGTGGTGACGGAGGACGTAGTGCAGGCATCACTGGTCTCTGACAAGGGTGCCGAGGCTACTTTGGTCTCCTGGACCACTGAGACCTTCACTGCTGCCTACGATGGTGCCACTTCCGAAATCGCCAACGTCAGGATACAGTACACGCTGGCAGGGACAGCCGAAGAGGTGTCCTATGTGGTGAAGGTGACGCCGAGCAGGGCACAAGAAAAAGAGTTTTACAGCATCATTTTTGCGAAAGAGTGCAACTTTTATGCTGAGATCATCCCTGCCCTTAATGCTGTACTCAAAGGCATCGGGGAAAAGCCTCTGAGATTTCCCAAATGTGTTTACTCCAGCCTGGAGCCGGGGAAGGAGATGATCATGCTAGAGAACTTGCAGGAACAGGGTTACAGCATGCAAGATAGAACAGTGGGAATAGACGCTGCTCACAGCCTGCTGGTGCTGCAGGAACTAGCCAGGCTGCATGCAGCTTCTCTGCTCCTGCAGGCCATCACACCTCACCAACCCCTGGTACACAGGTTTCAGGCACTGCAGAAAGAATGGACGAAAGAGTTTAACATAGGGGGAGATTTTGAGACATTCATAAGTAATCATTTGGACGATGTAGTCGAGATGTTTGAGAAGATGGGCGGGTGTGAGGAGGTGGTGGCGTGGGTGAGGAAGATCAAGCCTGAGGCCTGGACCCTGTACAAGCAGCAACTGGTCGCTACTCCACCATTTGCAGTCATCAACCATGGCGACTGCTGGATAAATAACTTATTGTTCAAGTGAGTGCTTGATAAACAGTTATTAAGTATATTAGGTGCTATCAGAAAGTTCCTGGACTCGAATTTTCGCTCACTTTATGAGTTAAAATATGGCGATGGTGTAGATCATATGGTGCAATAAAGGCCTTTGTAACAATGAACGTTTCAGTGCAGTCATTTATTCCATTAAAATCAGATGAGCCCTTTTTGTCATGTCAGTGTGATTTTTATGTAGAAGAATGGACTCCTTTAAAGAAAAAACAGCATGTATGTAAAATTCTGTTTGAAGCTCGGTAAAATGGCAGTTAAATTCAGATTGCTTCAGCAAGCATTGGGCAAAAAAACTGAGTTGTACACAGTATTTTGAATGGTTTTCTCAGTTCAAATCAGGACAAATGTCACTTGATGATGATGAATGCTTTGGTCGTTTATCAACATCAAAAACACAACAACGAAAAGTAATTACTATTCACGAAGATTGTCCTGGAAGTATCCAGGACATTGTAAGAGTTGTGGGAATTTTTTTTTGGGTCGTGTCAAAGCATTTTGACTGAAAATATGAAGATGAGGCGAGTGACTGGAATTTGTGCCCCATCTGCTGACTCAAGACCAGAACAACCACTGTTTTTTGGCCCAAAACAACATAGCAGTCATCCCCTACCTCTCCTCCTCTTCATATCTAGTACCCTCTCGATGATTAGGTCAGCCTACATATTTTTTTCGTAGCAGTCGAAGAAATTTCTGATAGCATCTTGTAATTTTGAAGTGTATCTGGCTCACAAAATCGTAGTAACACAATTGCAAACAAGCCACAGAACAGGTGGGGTTGGAACCCATGGCGAGTTTTGCGATTGAGATTCACTCGCTATGGGGTCACACAACCACCTGTTCCCTGGTTTATGAAATGCAACTGTAACATTGTTGTATTATTTTTTTTGAAATATGTTTTATGCATTTTCTTTGGTTTTATAGGTTTTAGTATTTCCATGTTTCAATATTTGCCATTTAATGACTCAGGAAATCATAATGACACGATTGCAAACAAACCATACCACAGACGGGGATAGAACCCGCGATCAGAGTGTCTCAAAACTCAGTGGCTAACGCGACGGTCTGGAGTTTTGAGACACTCTGATTGTGGGTTCTATCCCCGTCCATGGTATGGTTTGCCATTTATTCCTTGATAAATATATTTGTGACTATTCTGTCAACGATTTTCTGACAATCTGCAAAACTTTAAACTCCTTCCCAAGGTATTGCTGTGTTTTCATCATGTATTGGTTATTTTATCCACACAAATAACATAAAAAATGACAGAATGTAATAATAAGAACCATAATAATAATAATAATATAATCAGGTATGACAAAGACAAGAGGCCAGTAGAGGTGAAAATGCTGGATCTACAGTGCTGCCGTGTGGCCTCAGTAGCAACAGACCTCCTCCTCTTCCTCAATTTGAACCTCACAGGACCTGTCCGTCGACCCAACCTCAACACCTTCCTGGCCTCCTACCATGCCACCCTCACCAGCGTCATGCAGAAGGGCAGCTCCATCGTACCCTTCACTCTGGAGCAGCTGCAGCAAGAGTATGTTGACAGGGGATACTACGGCATCCTCGAATGCCTCATGTGGCTGCCAAACACGGTTCGCCAGCCTGAGGATATGATGGATATCCTGGACCGCACAGAAGATGCCAGGAATGCGGAGAGAGATGATGTATTAGTAATGGTAGACAGAAACCCTTTGCTTAAACCCCGTATCATCTCAGTCGTGGAAGAATGGATGGAAAGAGGTGTTATCTCTTAGTAGTCTTTTCTCTAAAAAATAAATACAGTGGTCCCTCATCGTCGTTAATTCGTTCCTGGAAGTGCGATGATTATCGAAAAAGACAATTTTCGAATCAATTTTCCCCATAAGAAATAATGTAAATACAATTAATCCGTTCCTGACACCCAGAAGTATTAAAACAAAAATTTTTTTTACCTGAAATATAGATGTAGTACATAAATAATACAATGGGACATGATGAGTGAAACATTAACAGCATAACACTTACCTTTATTGGCGATTCTTAGTGTATGGAAGACTGGAGGAAGAGAGAGATTGGATTAGTTACTGTTTGGAAAGGGAATCCCCTTCCATCAACACCTCAGGCACCAAGTGCTTTTCTGAGGTTACTTCTCTGTTTCTTAATGCCACTAGGAACAGCTTGAGAGTCACTGGAGTCCTGTCTCACAAAAAAAGTGTCCAGAGAGCTCTGTTTCTGGCATCTCATTAAAACTTCCCTAAAATGGGCCAAGACTCTGTCACTGTACAAATTGCCAATATGGCTTGCAACATCCTTCTCAGGGTGATGTTTCTCCATAAATCTTTCCATCCTACCCCACATTTCACCATGCCTTATCACACTGTATGCCACTACGCTTCTTAAATCTCTCAAACCCACTTTTGCTGGCCTTAAATTCACAATTATCAGTACTCGTTGCAGGCAATTTCTTTACCAGATCGTCATGCAGCTGCTTAGCATTTTCACAAATAATCGACGTCATAAGAGTATCTCCTGCTAATTGATTCTCGTTTATCCACACCAATAATAACTTCTCAACATCTTCGAGTACTGGTGATCTCAATTTTGTCAGCATATTTACCCCTGCAACAACAGCTTCCTTGATTTCCTTTTTCTTGACCACGATGGAAGATATGGTTGTACGGGATTTGTTATACATCCTGGCCAGTTCGGCCACATGTACGCCACTTTCATATTGTTCAATGATGTTTTTCTTAAATTCAATCGTATTTCTCACTTTCTTTACCAAAGGCTTGGCACTAGGAGCTTTCTTTGGAGCTATGGTAGCTTATTTAGCACTTGCAAGCACTAAAATGAATGGAATATTATGAAATATTTCGTATGAACAAGTGAGGGGACCGTCGCTCACTGGTAAACAATGGCACACTGGCTGGAAAGGGAGGCCGAAGCGGCTCAGAGTGTGAGTACACGTCCCGGATGAAGAACGATTAGCGAGTAAACTGACCATTTGCGAGCCAATGTTTGGACAAGAATAACGCTACGATTTCCATAAAGGACAACTATCGAGCCGGACGATTATTGAGGGACCACTGTATGGAAACAGATGTATGGAAAGAAATACATGTAACACTGTTTTTATTTACTAGGCTATCCTACGTGAAATCTGCATTTAAATTAGTGTGAGTAAAAACTTATAGAAAATCCATGAAGCAGTCCCCAAATTTTGACAGTCGGTACGAGCCTCTGGAGGGCACCAAGCTAAAGCTTGGTATTTTCTGAAAGCAACATTTAAATAGAACAAAGAGTTGCCTAACAGTCAACAGGTTAGCATAGTTTCGGCATAGCCAAAATAATGTGAAGAGCAGCTGTTGTCTGCTGTAGCTGCCAGTATATTTATCGGGCATTTATGTACATGTAAACAAAACAGTAAAAGTAATGTTAAAGATAGTTCAGGGAGTTCTAATAAACATTTAATATAATCAAACCTTGGCAGATATTGCAAGTGTATAGAATAGGTAGTAAGTTACTAAATGCTGTAAAGAGCTTTTAATGAGGATTGTGAGGCTCAGGTTAGGGTGTGTAGAAGAGAGGGAAATTAGTATTTCCCAGTAAAAGTAGGTCTTAGACAGGGATGTGTAAAGTCACCATGGTTGTTTAACATATTTATAGAGGGGGTTGTAAAAGAAGTGGTGTGGAGAGGGTGGAATTAAAATATATGGAATCAAATAATAAAATGGGAGGTGACACAGTTACTTTTTGCTGATGATATTGTGCTTTTGGGACATTCATTAAGAGAAGTTGCAAAGGTTAGTGGACAAGTTTGGGAGGGTGTGTAAAGGAAGAAAGTTGAATGTGAACATAGATAAGAGAATGTGGTGAGGGTATCAGACGAGTTAGGTAAGGAAAAACTGGATATCAGATTGAAGGGGGGGAGTATGGAAGAAGTGCATATGTTCAGATATTTGGGAGTAGATGTGAAGGTTCTCTGTACATTTCCTAGATCAACAATTTCACCTGCTTTGAAAGGTGCTGTTAGTGTTCAGCAATATTCCAGCCTAGATAGAACAAACAACCTGAAGTGTGTCATCATGGGCTTGGCATCCCTAGTTTTGAAGGTTCTCATTATCCATCCTGTCAATTTTTGCAGCAGATGCGACTGATACAATGTTGGGTCTTTGAAAATGAGATCCTCTGGCATTATCACGCCAAGGTCTTTTACATTAGTTTTTTGCTCTATTGTGTGGTTGAAATTTGTTTTATGGATAATGATCTCAATACCCACACCCAACTTAGCTGGGCATAGGGGGACATAAACAGAATTAAGGGTACCAGAACTAGTCAGATTGCTCACCCTCATCCCCTACATAGGGCAAATGAGTGATTCAGTGCTTGGGCTGGTACATCTAGCTATGGCAATCTTATCAGTATTACACAGGCAAAATTAATGGACAAACATGATGCAAGGGAGAGACTGATTTGTTTTATGCTCAGCAAGGAAGATGACTGTAACATTCCTTTCACTAACTTTAAACTTGATGCAGCACAAACAAAGGGCAACTCCACGTTGCCTGGGGAGGATGATATTACAACATACTCAGATTGCTATGTAGAGTACCAGGTAATTCTTTACTTGAATTATATAACAAGAGCTATGTAACTGAGGAGCTCCCTAAACCTTGGACCAACAGCCTCATCATTCTCGTTTCAAAGACCAATCAACAAAACCCATTTCTCCCAATATCTCTTACTAGCTGCTTCTGTAAAACATTCATGAGGATATTCTTAATTGTCTCATGCACAGAATTAAGCAGTTTTTGTCTCCCCGGTTGCATGGTTTCATGTACGAAAGGCGCGGGGCATCATTGCATAACCACCTTTCTCACTGCACACTGACAGCTAATACACTACCTTGCTTGACGTTAAATCTGCTCTTGATGTAGCCAACCGACATGTAATCATTAGTGAACTTGCCAGAATGGATGTTGGAGGATGGCTTCTCCACTGGATTAAAGGCTGCCTGACCAACAGAAAGTCTTCTGTGTTGTTTCAGGGACATAGAAGCGTAACTGAAGACTGAATTAGGAACCCCACAGGGAAGTGTGCTCAGCCCCACTATTCAATATTTTAATTAATACTTTACTTAATGCTATGCCTACCCAGCCCCATCATTATATGATTAGTTTTGCTGATGATATAATGATTCGCACCACCAGATTCTCCAGCACCCATAAGAACCTTAACCATGTACTAATCTTGTGTCAGGACCTGGGGCTGATAATCTCTACTGATAAAACAAAGATACTCAATAGGCGTCTTCCTCGACAGAGAGGAGCAGTTCGCCAGATCCAGTTACATGATGGGTCTCTTCTAGAATATGTAACCGGATACAGGTATCTAGGCTTTGAGGTCCCACTGCTTGGAACTATTGTAACAAGATTTTGTTGCCAGTATGAAGAAAGGCTGAGGGCACTTAGAGTTGTGGCAGGTTTTCATCCAAGGTATGGTGCTAATGTTAAAATTTTGAAAATGATGTATCTTGCTTATATTAGAGCATTATTTGATTATGCTGTGCCACTACTTGCTCTTGTGTCTGACTGGAAGCTTGAAGGGCTGGAAAAACTGCAGTACAAAGCAATGAGGTGGCTCTGGTGGCTAATGCTCTTGCTTCACACAGCAAGAGCCTGGGTTCGATTCCCAGCCAGAGTAGAAACATTGGGCGTGTTTCTTTCCACCTGTTGTCTATGTTCCCCGTCAGTAAAATGGGTACCTGGGTGTTAGTCGACTGGTGTGGGTCGCATTCTGGGACACTGACCTAATTTGCCCGAAATGCTCAGCATAACAAGGGGCTTGCTATATAGTAGTATGTCACTGATGTCAGCTAGGCCTGTATACTATGTACATGTACTTGTAGTGAATAAAAGATATTTTATTATTATTATTATTATTCTAGGATGCCCTCATACTGCCAAAATTATAGAATATTCAATTCTCCTGTATTCATTGTAACTCACCAGATGACCATATGTACAAAATTACTACACTGTTATTGCCTTATTAATCTTAAGTTAGTCTTAAACTTGTCCAAAATGCTTTGCATATAAAGGGGGGCTTTTGGCATGTACGTGCACCCAATTGTTATATTCCTTTGTACAAACATGTATCATGCTGAAATAAAATTATTATTATCTCTGGCAGGTTGCATCAACATCACCAGCTGACCTAAACATAACCCAGTGTAAATTTTGTCTGATGGACTATTGTCATATCTTGCATCATTATGTGCCAATACGAAATAAAACTAATGAATTGAGAGATGACTTACTCAGAATTTTTCAAGAAATGTTATAGTATTTTATCTAGTGGTGTATTACCAATCATTCTGGAAAAAAAAATATCCTGACTTTGCACACTAAATAACGCATAAGCATTAAACATTTTTAAGAACGTATGGTCTTAAAAATATGAGGTAATATTTTTTTGTAACATTTTCGTGACTTAATTCATGTCTGCATAAATAATCATTACGATTGTAACGAAATATAAATATATAAATAATTCATTACCACTAACTTATCTAGCCATCAGAACTTTGGGGCCCAGTCCCTGGACCCATTATGTGTGTGTGTAATCTTTTGACTACCGCCCACACCATGGGTATGGTGTGCATAATGTAGATATTAAAGTACGAGATGGGAAGCTTAAGTATGTATATTTAGGTACAGGTACATATAAATACAGTTACATAAATTATCATACATAGCAGCATATGTGTAGATCACATAAAATAACCCCCAAAAAAAGAAGCCTGACAAAGTGGCTTATTTCCCACTTGGGTCCTTGTGATAACTTATTATTTAAGCTTTATAAGTTAAAACAGGTAAGTACATAACTTAAGGATGTGAAGAGCAGTTATAACGAAAGCTGTTGTTGTCTTTCCCACATGCTTTGTTTTATGGTCATAATCCTCTTCCTCTGGTCTGTCTCGGTTTTGTTTAGATGACGCTAAATCTATTGCATGGAGGGGCATGGGGGTATCAATTGTCATGATGGATGAAGGCATCCGTATGATGCTGAGGGAGCCCCTCAAGGGAGGTTCCTTGATGCTGGTGAGGGGTTCTTGATCTAGGGCCCCTCAAGGAAGGTTCCTTGATGCTGGTGAGGGGCTCTTGATCTAGGGCACCTCAAGGAAGGTTCCTTGATGCTGGTGAGGGGCTCTTGATCTAGGGCACCTCAAGGAAGGTTCCTTGATGCTGGTGAGGGGTTCTTGATCTAGGGCCCCTCAAGGGAGGTTCCTTGACACTGGTGAGGGGTTCTTAATCTAGGGCCCCCTCAAGGGAGGTTCCTTGATGCTGGTGAGGGGTTCTTGATCTAGGGCCCCTCAAGGGAGGTTCCTTGACACTGGTGAGGGGTTCTTAATCTAGGGCCCCCTCAAGGGAGGTTCCTTGATGCTGATGAAGGGTTCTTGATCTAGGGCCCCTCAAGGGAGGTTCCTTGACACTGGTGAGGGGTTCTTGAACTAAGGAATTAAATCTGTGCTCTGGTTCCCTGAACTGAGCCTGAATACCTTCCACTTCCTCCCAAGCGCTGTATAATCCACGGGTTTAGCACTCCCCCATGATTCTAATAATAGAGTAAGAATTAACATTAGTCTGCCCAAAATGCCTGGGCATGCTAGTGGCCTCCTTTGTAATTAATACTTTATAAGATATCTTACCTTGTAATACGTAATATGAAATAGTATGTAAACCAGATATTTAAGGTGTGCGAGGAAATAAATATTTTTATTTTCATCGCTGAGAGTTTAATATCATTATTATGCATCCCATACCCATCCTGTGGGTGGTAGTCACACCATACCCATCCTGTGGGTGGTAGTCACACCATACCCATCCTGTGGGTGGTAGTCACACCATACCCATCCTGTGGGTGGTAGTCACACCATACCCATCCTGTGGGTGGTAGTCACCCCATACCCATCCTGTGGGTGGTAGTCACACCATACCCATCCTGTGGGTGGTAGTCACACCATACCCATCCTGTGGGTGGTAGTCACACCATACCCATCCTGTGGGTGGTAGTCACACCATACCCATCCTGTGGGTGGTAGTCACACCATACCCATCCTGTGGGTGGTAGTCACACCATACCCATCCTGTGGGTGGTAGTCACACCATACCCATCCTGTGGGTGGTAGTCACCATACCCATCCTGTGGGTGGTAGTCACACCATACCCATCCTGTGGGTGGTAGTCACACCATACCCATCCTGTGGGTGGTAGTCACCCCATACCCATCCTGTGGGTGGTAGTCACACCATACCCATCCTGTGGGTGGTAGTCACACCATACCCATCCTGTGAGTGGTAGTCACACCATACCCATCCTGTGGGTGGTAGTCACACCATACCCATCCTGTGGGTGGTAGTCACCCCATACCCATCCTGTGGGTGGTAGTCACACCATACCCATCCTGTGGGTGGTAGTCACACCATACCCATCCTGTGGGTGGTAGTCACCCCATACCCATCCTGTGGGTGGTAGTCACACCATACCCATCCTGTGGGTGGTAGTCACACCATACCCATCCTGTGGGTGGTAGTCACACCATACCCATCCTGTGGGTGGTAGTCACCCCATACCCATCCTGTGGGTGGTAGTCACACCATACCCATCCTGTGGGTGGTAGTCACACCATACCCATCCTGTGGGTGGTAGTCACCCCATACCCATCCTGTGGGTGGTAGTCACACCATACCCATCCTGTGGGTGGTAGTCACACCATACCCATCCTGTGGGTGGTAGTCACCCCATACCCATCCTGTGGGTGGTAGTCACACCATACCCATCCTGTGGGTGGTAGTCACACCATGCCCATCCTGTGGGTGGTAGTCACACCATACCCATCCTGTGGGTGGTAGTCACACCATACCCATCCTGTGGGTGGTAGTCACACCATACCCATCCTGTGGGTGGTAGTCACACCATGCCCATCCTGTGGGTGGTAGTCACACCATACCCATCCTGTGGGTGGTAGTCACCCCATACCCATCCTGTGGGTGGTAGTCACACCATACCCATCCTGTGGGTGGTAGTCACACCATACCCATCCTGTGGGTGGTAGTCACACCATACCCATCCTGTGGGTGGTAGTCACCCCATACCCATCCTGTGGGTGGTAGTCACCCCATACCCATCCTGTGGGTGGTAGTCACACCATACCCATCCTGTGGGTGGTAGTTACACCATACCCATCCTGTGGGTGGTAGTCACACCATACCCATCCTGTGGGTGGTAGTCACCCCATACCCATCCTGTGGGTGGTAGTCACACCATACCCATCCTGTGGGTGGTAGTCACACCATACCCATCCTGTGGGTGGTAGTCACACCATACCCATCCTGTGGGTGGTAGTCACCCCATACCCATCCTGTGGGTGGTAGTCACCCCATACCCATCCTGTGGGTGGTAGTCACACCATACCCATCCTGTGGGTGGTAGTCACACCATACCCATCCTGTGGGTGGTAGTCACCATACCCATCCTGTGGGTGGTAGTCACCCCATACCCATCCTGTGGGTGGTAGTCACACCATACCCATCCTGTGGGTGGTAGTCACACCATACCCATCCTGTGGGTGGTAGTCACACCATACCCATCCTGTGCGTGGTAGTCACCCCATACCCATCCTGTGGGTGGTAGTCACCCCATACCCATCCTGTGGGTGGTAGTCACACCATACCCATCCTGTGGGTGGTAGTCACCCCATACCCATCCTGTGGGTGGTAGTCACCCCATACCCATCCTGTGGGTGGTAGTCACACCATACCCATCCTGTGGGTGGTAGTCACACCATACCCATCCTGTGGGTGGTAGTCACCCCATACCCATCCTGTGGGTGGTAGTCACCCCATACCCATCCTGTGGGTGGTAGTCACACCATACCCATCCTGTGGGTGGTAGTCACACCATACCCATCCTGTGGGTGGTAGTCACACCATACCCATCCTGTGGGTGGTAGTCACCCCATACCCATCCTGTGGGTGGTAGTCACCCCATACCCATTCCTGTGGGTGGTAGTCATACCATACCCATCATGTGGGTGGTAGTCACACCATACCCATCCTGTGGGTGGTAGTCACCCCATACCCATCCTGTGGGTGGTAGTCACACCATACCCATCCTGTGGGTGGTAGTCACCCCATACCCATCCTGTGGGTGGTAGTCACCCCATACCCATCCTGTGGGTGGTAGTCACACCATACCCATCCTGTGGGTGGTAGTCACACCATACCCATCCTGTGGGTGGTAGTCACACCATACCCATCCTGTGGGTGGTAGTCACCCCATACCCATCCTGTGGGTGGTAGTCACACCATACCCATCCTGTGGGTGGTAGTCACACCATACCCATCCTGTGGGTGGTAGTCACCCCATACCCATCCTGTGGGTGGTAGTCACACCATACCCATCCTGTGGGTGGTAGTCACACCATGCCCATCCTGTGGGTGGTAGTCACACCATACCCATCCTGTGGGTGGTAGTCACACCATACCCATCCTGTGGGTGGTAGTCACACCATACCCATCCTGTGGGTGGTAGTCACACCATGCCCATCCTGTGGGTGGTAGTCACACCATACCCATCCTGTGGGTGGTAGTCACCCCATACCCATCCTGTGGGTGGTAGTCACACCATACCCATCCTGTGGGTGGTAGTCACACCATACCCATCCTGTGGGTGGTAGTCACACCATACCCATCCTGTGGGTGGTAGTCACCCCATACCCATCCTGTGGGTGGTAGTCACACCATACCCATCCTGTGGGTGGTAGTCACACCATACCCATCCTGTGGGTGGTAGTCACCCCATACCCATCCTGTGGGTGGTAGTCACCCCATACCCATCCTGTGGGTGGTAGTCACACCATACCCATCCTGTGGGTGGTAGTCACACCATACCCATCCTGTGGGTGGTAGTCACACCATACCCATCCTGTGAGTGGTAGTCACACCATACCCATCCTGTGGGTGGTAGTCACACCATACCCATCCTGTGGGTGGTAGTCACCCCATACCCATCCTGTGGGTGGTAGTCACCCCATACCCATCCTGTGGGTGGTAGTCACACCATACCCATCCTGTGGGTGGTAGTCACACCATACCCATCCTGTGGGTGGTAGTCACACCATACCCATCCTGTGGGTGGTAGTCACCCCATACCCATCCTGTGGGTGGTAGTCACACCATACCCATCCTGTGGGTGGTAGTCACACCATACCCATCCTGTGGGTGGTAGTCACCCCATACCCATCCTGTGGGTGGTAGTCACACCATACCCATCCTGTGGGTGGTAGTCACCCCATACCCATCCTGTGGGTGGTAGTCACACCATACCCAT
Organism: Cherax quadricarinatus; assembly: GCF_038502225.1. Taxonomy (NCBI): domain Eukaryota; kingdom Metazoa; phylum Arthropoda; class Malacostraca; order Decapoda; family Parastacidae; genus Cherax; species Cherax quadricarinatus. Next base: position 81,288,956 of record NC_091293.1, read on the forward strand.
CCTGTGGGTGGTAGTCACCCCATACCCATCCTGTGGGTGGTAGTCACCCCATACCCATCCTGTGGGTGGTAGTCACACCATACCCATCCTGTGGGTGGTAGTCACACCATACCCATCCTGTGGGTGGTAGTCACACCATACCCATCCTGTGGGTGGTAGTCACCCCATACCCATCCTGTGGGTGGTAGTCACACCATACCCATCCTGTGGGTGGTAGTCACACCATACCCATCCTGTGGGTGGTAGTCACCCCATACCCATCCTGTGGGTGGTAGTCACACCATACCCATCCTGTGGGTGGTAGTCACACCATGCCCATCCTGTGGGTGGTAGTCACACCATACCCATCCTGTGGGTGGTAGTCACACCATACCCATCCTGTGGGTGGTAGTCACACCATACCCATCCTGTGGGTGGTAGTCACACCATGCCCATCCTGTGGGTGGTAGTCACACCATACCCATCCTGTGGGTGGTAGTCACCCCATACCCATCCTGTGGGTGGTAGTCACACCATACCCATCCTGTGGGTGGTAGTCACACCATACCCATCCTGTGGGTGGTAGTCACACCATACCCATCCTGTGGGTGGTAGTCACCCCATACCCATCCTGTGGGTGGTAGTCACACCATACCCATCCTGTGGGTGGTAGTCACACCATACCCATCCTGTGGGTGGTAGTCACCCCATACCCATCCTGTGGGTGGTAGTCACACCATACCCATCCTGTGGGTGGTAGTCACACCATGCCCATCCTGTGGGTGGTAGTCACACCATACCCATCCTGTGGGTGGTAGTCACACCATACCCATCCTGTGGGTGGTAGTCACACCATACCCATCCTGTGGGTGGTAGTCACCCCATACCCATCCTGTGGGTGGTAGTCACACCATACCCATCCTGTGGGTGGTAGTCACACCATACCCATCCTGTGGGTGGTAGTCACACCATACCCATCCTGTGGGTGGTAGTCACACCATACCCATCCTGTGGGTGGTAGTCACACCATACCCATCCTGTGGGTGGTAGTCACACCATACCCATCCTGTGGGTGGTAGTCACACCATACCCATCCTGTGGGTGGTAGTCACCATACCCATCCTGTGGGTGGTAGTCACACCATACCCATCCTGTGGGTGGTAGTCACACCATACCCATCCTGTGGGTGGTAGTCACCCCATACCCATCCTGTGGGTGGTAGTCACACCATACCCATCCTGTGGGTGGTAGTCACACCATACCCATCCTGTGAGTGGTAGTCACACCATACCCATCCTGTGGGTGGTAGTCACACCATACCCATCCTGTGGGTGGTAGTCACCCCATACCCATCCTGTGGGTGGTAGTCACACCATACCCATCCTGTGGGTGGTAGTCACACCATACCCATCCTGTGGGTGGTAGTCACCCCATACCCATCCTGTGGGTGGTAGTCACACCATACCCATCCTGTGGGTGGTAGTCACACCATACCCATCCTGTGGGTGGTAGTCACACCATACCCATCCTGTGGGTGGTAGTCACCCCATACCCATCCTGTGGGTGGTAGTCACACCATACCCATCCTGTGGGTGGTAGTCACACCATACCCATCCTGTGGGTGGTAGTCACCCCATACCCATCCTGTGGGTGGTAGTCACACCATACCCATCCTGTGGGTGGTAGTCACACCATACCCATCCTGTGGGTGGTAGTCACCCCATACCCATCCTGTGGGTGGTAGTCACACCATACCCATCCTGTGGGTGGTAGTCACACCATGCCCATCCTGTGGGTGGTAGTCACACCATACCCATCCTGTGGGTGGTAGTCACACCATACCCATCCTGTGGGTGGTAGTCACACCATACCCATCCTGTGGGTGGTAGTCACACCATGCCCATCCTGTGGGTGGTAGTCACACCATACCCATCCTGTGGGTGGTAGTCACCCCATACCCATCCTGTGGGTGGTAGTCACACCATACCCATCCTGTGGGTGGTAGTCACACCATACCCATCCTGTGGGTGGTAGTCACATAATACCCATCCTGTGGGTGGTAGTCACCCCATACCCATCCTGTGGGTGGTAGTCACCCCATACCCATCCTGTGGGTGGTAGTCACACCATACCCATCCTGTGGGTGGTAGTCACACCATACCCATCCTGTGGGTGGTAGTCACACCATACCCATCCTGTGGGTGGTAGTCACCCCATACCCATCCTGTGGGTGGTAGTCACACCATACCCATCCTGTGGGTGGTAGTCACACCATACCCATCCTGTGGGTGGTAGTCACACCATACCCATCCTGTGGGTGGTAGTCACCCCATACCCATCCTGTGGGTGGTAGTCACCCCATACCCATCCTGTGGGTGGTAGTCACACCATACCCATCCTGTGGGTGGTAGTCACACCATACCCATCCTGTGGGTGGTAGTCACACCATACCCATCCTGTGGGTGGTAGTCACCCCATACCCATCCTGTGGGTGGTAGTCACACCATACCCATCCTGTGGGTGGTAGTCACACCATACCCATCCTGTGGGTGGTAGTCACACCATACCCATCCTGTGCGTGGTAGTCACCCCATACCCATCCTGTGGGTGGTAGTCACCCCATACCCATCCTGTGGGTGGTAGTCACACCATACCCATCCTGTGGGTGGTAGTCACCCCATACCCATCCTGTGGGTGGTAGTCACCCCATACCCATCCTGTGGGTGGTAGTCACACCATACCCATCCTGTGGGTGGTAGTCACACCATACCCATCCTGTGGGTGGTAGTCACCCCATACCCATCCTGTGGGTGGTAGTCACCCCATACCCATCCTGTGGGTGGTAGTCACACCATACCCATCCTGTGGGTGGTAGTCACACCATACCCATCCTGTGGGTGGTAGTCACACCATACCCATCCTGTGGGTGGTAGTCACCCCATACCCATCCTGTGGGTGGTAGTCACCCCATACCCATTCCTGTGGGTGGTAGTCATACCATACCCATCATGTGGGTGGTAGTCACACCATACCCATCCTGTGGGTGGTAGTCACCCCATACCCATCCTGTGGGTGGTAGTCACACCATACCCATCCTGTGGGTGGTAGTCACCCCATACCCATCCTGTGGGTGGTAGTCACCCCATACCCATCCTGTGGGTGGTAGTCACACCATACCCATCCTGTGGGTGGTAGTCACACCATACCCATCCTGTGGGTGGTAGTCACACCATACCCATCCTGTGGGTGGTAGTCACCCCATACCCATCCTGTGGGTGGTAGTCACACCATACCCATCCTGTGGGTGGTAGTCACACCATACCCATCCTGTGGGTGGTAGTCACCCCATACCCATCCTGTGGGTGGTAGTCACACCATACCCATCCTGTGGGTGGTAGTCACACCATGCCCATCCTGTGGGTGGTAGTCACACCATACCCATCCTGTGGGTGGTAGTCACACCATACCCATCCTGTGGGTGGTAGTCACACCATACCCATCCTGTGGGTGGTAGTCACACCATGCCCATCCTGTGGGTGGTAGTCACACCATACCCATCCTGTGGGTGGTAGTCACCCCATACCCATCCTGTGGGTGGTAGTCACACCATACCCATCCTGTGGGTGGTAGTCACACCATACCCATCCTGTGGGTGGTAGTCACACCATACCCATCCTGTGGGTGGTAGTCACCCCATACCCATCCTGTGGGTGGTAGTCACCCCATACCCATCCTGTGGGTGGTAGTCACACCATACCCATCCTGTGGGTGGTAGTCACACCATACCCATCCTGTGGGTGGTAGTCACACCATACCCATCCTGTGGGTGGTAGTCACCCCATACCCATCCTGTGGGTGGTAGTCACACCATACCCATCCTGTGGGTGGTAGTCACACCATACCCATCCTGTGGGTGGTAGTCACACCATACCCATCCTGTGGGTGGTAGTCACCCCATACCCATCCTGTGGGTGGTAGTCACCCCATACCCATCCTGTGGGTGGTAGTCACACCATACCCATCCTGTGGGTGGTAGTCACACCATACCCATCCTGTGGGTGGTAGTCACACCATACCCATCCTGTGGGTGGTAGTCACCCCATACCCATCCTGTGGGTGGTAGTCACACCATACCCATCCTGTGGGTGGTAGTCACACCATACCCATCCTGTGGGTGGTAGTCACACCATACCCATCCTGTGGGTGGTAGTCACCCCATACCCATCCTGTGGGTGGTAGTCACCCCATACCCATCCTGTGGGTGGTAGTCACACCATACCCATCCTGTGGGTGGTAGTCACCCCATACCCATCCTGTGGGTGGTAGTCACCCCATACCCATCCTGTGGGTGGTAGTCACACCATACCCATCCTGTGGGTGGTAGTCACACCATACCCATCCTGTGGGTGGTAGTCACCCCATACCCATCCTGTGGGTGGTAGTCACCCCATACCCATCCTGTGGGTGGTAGTCACACCATACCCATCCTGTGGGTGGTAGTCACACCATACCCATCCTGTGGGTGGTAGTCACACCATACCCATCCTGTGGGTGGTAGTCACCCCATACCCATCCTGTGGGTGGTAGTCACCCCATACCCATTCCTGTGGGTGGTAGTCATACCATACCCATCATGTGGGTGGTAGTCACACCATACCCATCCTGTGGGTGGTAGTCACCCCATACCCATCCTGTGGGTGGTAGTCACACCATACCCATCCTGTGGGTGGTAGTCACCCCATACCCATCCTGTGGGTGGTAGTCACCCCATACCCATCCTGTGGGTGGTAGTCACACCATACCCATCCTGTGGGTGGTAGTCACACCATACCCATCCTGTGGGTGGTAGTCACACCATACCCATCCTGTGGGTGGTAGTCACCCCATACCCATCCTGTGGGTGGTAGTCACCCCATACCCATTCCTGTGGGTGGTAGTCATACCATACCCATCATGTGGGTGGTAGTCACACCATACCCATCCTATGGGTGGTAGTCATACCATACCCATCCTGTGGGTGGTAGTCACACCATACCCATCCTGTGGGTGGTAGTCACACCATACCCATCCTGTGGGTGGTAGTCACACCATACCCATCCTGTGGGTGGTAGTCACCCCATACCCATTCTGTGGGTGGTAGTCACCCCATACCCATCCTGTGGGTGGTAGTCACACCATACCCATCCTGTGGGTGGTAGTCACACCATACCCATCCTGTGGGTGGTAGTCACTCCATACCCATCCTGTGGGTGGTAGTCACCCCATACCCATCCTGTGGGTGGTAGTCACACCATACCCATCCTGTGGGTGGTAGTCACACCATACCAATCCTGTGGGTGGTAGTCACCATACCCATCCTGTGAGTGGTAGTCACACCATACCCATCCTGTGGGTGGTAGTCACCCCATACCCATCCTGTGGGTGGTAGTCACCCCATACCCATCCTGTGGGTGGTAGTCACACCATACCCATCCTGTGGGTGGTAGTCACTCCATACCCATCCTGTGGGTGGTAGTCACACCATACCCATCCTGTGGGTGGTAGTCACACCATACCCATCCTGTGGGTGGTAGTCACTCCATACCCATCCTGTGGGTGGTTGTCACACCATACCCATCCTGTGGGTGGTAGTCACACCATACCCATCCTGTGGGTGGTAGTCACACCATACCCATCCTGTGGGTGGTAGTCACACCATACCCATCCTGTGGGTGGTAGTCACACCATACCCATCCTGTGGGTGGTAGTCACACCATACCCATCCTGTGGGTGGTAGTCACACCATACCCATCCTGTGGGTGGTAGTCACAGCATACTCATCCTGTGGGTGGTAGTCACACCATACTTATCCTGTGGGTGGTAGTCACCCCATACCCATCCTGTGGGTGGTTGTCACCCCATACCCATCCTGTGGGTGGTAGTCACACCATTCCCATCCTGTGGGTGGTAGTCACACCATACCCATCCTGTGGGTGGTAGTCACACCATACCCATCCTGTGCGTGGTAGTCACCCCATACCCGTCCTGTGGGTGGTAGTCACCACATACCCATCCTGTGGGTGGTAGTCACACCATACTCATCCTGTGGGTGGTAGTCAAAACATACCCATCCTGTGGGTGGTAATCACCCCATACCCATCCTGTGGGTGGTAGCCACTCCATACCCATCCTGTGGGTGGTAGTCACACCATACCCATCCTGTGGGTGGTAGTCACCCCACACCCATCCTGTGGGTGGTAGTCACACCATACGCATCCTGTGGATGGTAGTCACACCATTCCCATCCTGTGGGTGGTAGTCACACCATAACCATCCTGTGGGTGGTAGTCACATCATAACCATCCTGTGGGTGGTAGCTACTCCATACCCATCCTGTGGGTGGTAGTCACACCATACCATCCTGTGGATGGCTGTCACCATACCCATCCTGTGGGTGGTAGTCACACTATACCCATCCTGTGGGTGGTAGTCACACCATACCCATCCTGTGGATGGTAGTCACACCATACCCATCCTGTGGGTGGTAGTCACCATATCCATCCTGTGGGTGGTAGTCACCATACCCATCCTGTGGGTGGTAGTCACACCATACAGATCCTGTGGATGGTAGTCACCATACCCATCCTGTGGGTGGTAGTCACACCATACCCATCCTGTGGGTGGTAGTCACACCATACCCATCCTGTTGGTGGTAGTCACACCATACCCATCCTGTGGGTGGTAGTCACCATACCCATCCTGTGGGTGGTAGTCACCATACCCATCCTGTGGGTGGTAGTCACCATACCCATCCTGTGGGTGGTAGTCACCATACCCATCTTGTGGGTGGTAGTCACCATACCCATCCTGTGGGTGGTAGTCACCATACCCATCCTGTGGGTGGCAGTCACCATACCCATCCTGTGGGTGGTAGTCACCATACCCATCTTGTGGGTGGTAGTCACCATACCCATCCTGTGGGTGGTAGTCACCATACCCATCCTGTGGGTGGTAGTCACCATACCCATCCTGTGGGTGGTAGTCACCATACCCATCTTGTGGGATCCAAACCAGTGCCTTGAAAGGATCAACTTCCTGGCAGCTGAAGCATGTTCTAGGCATATTCCCCTAAGAAAGAAGAAGAGCAGGAGTAAACTGAAGAGAGAAAGACGCTCCCACTACAGAAGACGACGAAGAGTCACTGAGCTCGTCAGGAGTGCTAGAGTATCTGATACACGAAAGGAGGCGCTGACCAGGGAAGTGGAAACTATCGAACTTAAGTTAAATGACTTACAGGAACCAGGAGAGAAAGAAGGAGCTTTAAAGCTATTAGTAAAATTGAAAGAAATTCAAAATAGTTCTTTTCATATGCCAAAAACAAGGCAAATACCACATCTAGTATCGGGCCCTTACTCAGACAGGATGGGACTTACACACATGACAAGGAAATGAGTGAAATATTGAAATCCCAGTACGAATCTGTGTTTAGTGAAGCACTAATCAGTCTGAGGATCGACGACCCAAATGATTTCATCATGAATGAACCTCAAAACTCCATAAATGTATGCCAGATTTCCGACATTACCCATCCTGTGAGTGGTAGTCACACCATATCCATCCTGTGGGTGGTAGTCACATCATACCCATCCTGTGAGTGGTAGTCACACCATACCCATCCTGTGAGTGGTAGTCACACCATACCCATCCTGTGGGTGGTAGTCACACCATATCCATCCTGTGGGTGGTAGTCACATCATACCCATCCTGTGAGTGGTAGTCACACCATACCCATCCTGTGAGTGGTAGTCACACCATACCCATCCTGTGGGTGGTAGTCACATCATACCCATCCTGTGGATGGTAGTCACACCATTCCCATCCTGTGAGTGGTAGTCACACCATATCCATCCTGTGGGTGGTAGTCACATCATAACCATCCTGTGAGTGGTAGTCACACCATATCCATCCTGTGGGTGGTAGTCACACCATACCCATCCTGTGGGTGGTAGTCACACCATATCCATCCTGTGGGTGGTAGTCACACCATACCCATCCTGTGGGTGGTAGTCACACCATACCCATCCTGTGGGTGGTAGTCACACCATACCCATCCTGTAGGTGGTAGTCACACCATACCCATCCTGTGGGTGGTAGTCACACCATATCCATCCTGTGGGTGGTAGTCACACCATACCCATCCTGTGGGTGGTAGTCACACCATACCCATCCTGTGGGTGGTAGTCACACCATATCCATCCTGTAGGTGGTAGTCACACCATACTCATCCTGTGGGTGGTAGTCACACCATATCCATCCTGTGGGTGGTAGTCACACCATACCCATCCTGTGGGTGGTAGTCACACCATACCCATCCTGTGGGTGGTAGTCACACCATACCCATCCTGTAGGTGGTAGTCACCATACCCATCCTGTGGGTGGTAGTCACACCATACCCATCCTGTGGGTGGTAGTCACACCATACCCATCCTGTGGGTGGTAGCCACACCATACCCATCCTGTGGATGGTTGTCACCATACCCATCCTGTGGGTGGTAGTCACACCATACCCATCCTGTGGATGGTAGTCACACCATACCCATCCTGTGGGTGGTAGGCACACCATACCCATCCTGTGGGTGGTAGTCACCATACTCATCCTGTGGGTGGTAGTCACACCATACAGATCCTGTGGATGGTAGTCACCATACCCATCCTGTGGGTGGTCACACCATACCCATCCTGTGGGTGGTAGTCACCATACCCATCCTGTGGGTGGTAGTCACACCATACCCATCCTGTGGGTGGTAGTCACCATACCCATCCTGTGGGTGGTTGTCACCATACCCATCCTGTGGGTGGTAGTCACCATACCCATCCTGTGGGTGGTATTCACCATACCTATCCTGTGGGTTGTAGTCACCATACCCATCCTGTGGGTGGTAGTCACCATACCCATCCTGTGGGTGGTAGTCACCATACCCATCCTGTGGGTGGTAGTCACCATACCCATCCTGTGGGTGGTAGTCACACCATACCCATCCTGTAGGTGGTAGTCACCATACCCATCCTGTGGGTGGTAGTCACACCATACCCATCCTGTGGGTGGTAGTCACACCATACCCATCCTGTGGGTGGTAGCCACACCATACCCATCCTGTGGATGGTTGTCACCATACCCATCCTGTGGGTGGTAGTCACACCATACCCATCCTGTGGATGGTAGTCACACCATACCCATCCTGTGGGTGGTAGGCACACCATACCCATCCTGTGGGTGGTAGTCACCATACTCATCCTGTGGGTGGTAGTCACACCATACAGATCCTGTGGATGGTAGTCACCATACCCATCCTGTGGGTGGTCACACCATACCCATCCTGTGGGTGGTAGTCACCATACCCATCCTGTGGGTGGTAGTCACACCATACCCATCCTGTGGGTGGTAGTCACCATACCCATCCTGTGGGTGGTTGTCACCATACCCATCCTGTGGGTGGTAGTCACCATACCCATCCTGTGGGTGGTATTCACCATACCTATCCTGTGGGTTGTAGTCACCATACCCATCCTGTGGGTGGTAGTCACCATACCCATCCTGTGGGTGGTAGTCACCATACCCATCCTGTGGGTGGTAGTCACCATACCCATCCTGTGGGTGGTAGTCACCATACCCATCCTGTGGGTGGTAGTCACCATACCCACCCTGTGGGTGGTAGTCACCATACCCATCCTGTGTGTGGTAGTCACCATACCCATCCTGTGGGTGGTAGTCACCATGGAACTCCGTGTTCATCAAGAACTGCAAGAAGCCCCTATCACGAGCCTTTTCCATCCTATGGAGAGGGAGCATGGACACGGGGGTCGTCCCACAGTTACTAAAAACAAAAGACATAGCCCCACTCCACAAAGGGGGCAGTAAAGCAACAGCAAAGAACTACAGACCAATAGCACTAACATCCCATATCATAAAAATCTTTGAAAGGGTCCTAAGAAGCAAGATCACCACCCATCTAGAAACCCATCAGTTACACAACCCAGGGCAACATGGGTTTAGAACAGGTCGCTCCTGTCTGTCTCAACTATTGGATCACTACGACAAGGTCCTGAATGCACTAGAAGACAAAAAGAATGCAGATGTAATATGTACAGACTTTGCAAAAGCCTTCGACAAGTGTGACCATGGCGTAATAGCGCACAAAATGCGTGCTAAAGGAATAACGGGAAAAGTCGGTCGATGGATCTATAATTTCCTCATTAACAGAACACAGAGAGTAGTCGTCAACAGAGTAAAGTCCGAGGCAGCTACGGTGAAAAGCTCTGTTCCACAAGGCACAGTACTCGCTCCCATCTTGTTCCTCATCCTCATATCCGACATAGACAAGGATGTCAGCCTCAGCACCATGTCTTCCTTTGCAAATGACACCCGAATCTGCATGACAGTGTCTTCCATTGCAGACACTGCAAGGCTCCAGGCGGACATCAACCAAATCTTTCAGTGGGCTGCAGAAAACAATATGAAGTTCAACGATGAGAAATTTCAATTACTCAGATATGGTAAACACGAGGAAATTAAATCTTCATCAGAGTACAAAACAAATTCTGGCCACAAAATAGAGCGAAACACCAACGTCAAAGACCTGGGAGTGATCATGTCGGAGGATCTCACCTTCAAGGACCATAACATTGTATCAATCGCATCTGCTAGAAAAATGACAGGATGGATAATGAGAACCTTCAAAACTAGGGAGGCCAAGCCCATGATGACACTCTTCAGGTCACTTGTTCTATCTAGGCTCGAATATTGCTGCACACTAACAGCACCTTTCAAGGCAGGTGAAATTGCTGACCTAGAAAATGTACAGAGAACCTTCACGGCGCGCATAACGGAGATAAAACACCTCAATTACTGGGAGCGCTTGAGGTTCCTAAACCTGTATTCCCTGGAATGCAGGCGGAAGAGATACATGATTATATACACCTGGAAAATCCTAGAGGGACTAGTACCGAACTTGCACACGAAAATCACTCGCTACGAAAGCAAAAGACTTGGCAGACGATGCACCATCCCCCAATGAAAAGCAGGGGTGTCACTAGCACGTTAAGAGACCATACAATAAGTGTCAGGGGCCCGAGACTGTTCAACTGCCTCCCAGCATACATAAGGGGGATTACCAAGAGACCCCTGGCAGTCTTCAAGCTGGCACTGGACAAGCACCTAAAGTCGGTTCCTGACCAGCCAGGCTGTGGCTCGTTCGTTGGTTTGCGTGCAGCCAGCAGCAACAGCCTGGTTGATCAGGCTCTGATCCACCAGGAGGCCTGGTCTCAGACCGGGCCGCGGGGGCGTTGACCCCCGGAACTCTCTCCAGGTAAACTCCAGGTAATACCCATCCTCTGGGTTGTAGTCACACCATTCCAATCCTGTGGGTAGTAGTCACCCCATACCCATCTTGTGGGTGGTAGTCACCATACCCATCCTGTGGGTGGTAGTCACCATACCCATCCTGTGGGATCCAAACCAGTGCCTTGAAAGGATCAACTTCCTGGCAGCTGAAGCATGTTCTAGGCATATTCCCCTAAGAAAGAAGAAGAGCAGGAGTAAACTGAAGAGAGAAAGACGCTCCCACTACAGAAGACGACGAAGAGTCACTGAGCTCGTCAGGAGTGCTAGAGTATCTGATACACAAAAGGAGGCGCTGACCAGGGAAGTGGAAACTATCGAACTTAAGTTAAATGACTTACAGGAAACAGGAGAGAAAGGAGGAGCTTAAAGCTATTAGTAAAATTGAAAGAAATTCAAAATAATTCTTTTCATATGCCAAAAACAAGGCAAATATCACATCTAGTATCGGGCCCTTACTCAGACAGGATGGGACTTACACACATGACAAGGAAATGAGTGAAATATTGAAATCCCAGTACGACTCTGTGTTTAGTGAAGCACTAATCAGTCTGAGGATCGACGACCCAAATGATTTCATCATGAATGAACCTCAAAACTCCATAAATGTATGCCAGATTTCCGACATTACCCATCCTGTGAGTGGTAGTCACACCATATCCATCCTGTGGGTGGTAGTCACATCATACCCATCCTGTGAGTGGTAGTCACACCATACCCATCCTGTGGATGGTAGTCACACCATATCCATCCTGTGGGTGGTAGTCACACCATATCCATCCTGTGGGTGGTAGTCACACCATACCCATCCTGTGAGTGGTAGTCACACCATACCCATCCTGTGGATGGTAGTCACACCATATCCATCCTGTGGGTGGTAGTCACACCATACCCATCCTGTGGGTGGTAGTCACACCATACCCATCCTGTGAGTGGTAGTCACACCATATCCATCCTGTGGATGGTAGTCACACCATATCCATCCTGTGGGTGGTAGTCACACCATACCCATCCTGTGGGTGGTAGTCACACCATACCCATCCTGTGGGTGGTAGTCACACCATACCCATCCTGTGGGTGGTAGTCACACCATACCCATCCTGTGAGTGGTAGTCACACCATACCCATCTTGTGGGTGGTAGTCACCACATACCCATCCTGTGGGTGGTAGTCACACCATACTCATCCTGTGGGTGGTAGTCACGCCATACCCATCCTGTGGGTGGTAATCACTCCATACCCATCCTGTGGGTGGTAGTCACCCCATACCCATCCTGTGGGTGGTAGTCACACCATTCCCATCCTGTGGGTGGTAGTCACACCATAACCATCCTGTGGGTGGTAGTCACATCATAACCATCCTGTGGGTGGTAGTCACACCATAACCATCCTGTGGGTGGTAGTCACACCATACCCATCCTGTGGATGGTAGTCACACCATTCCCATCCTGTGGGTGGTAGTCACACCATAACCATCCTGTGGGTGGTAGTCACACCATACCCATCCTGTGGATGGTAGTCACACCATTCCCATCCTGTGGGTGGTAGTCACACCATAACCATCCTGTGGGTGGTAGTCACATCATAACCATCCTGTGGGTGGTAGTCACACCATAACCATCCTGTGGGTGGTAGTCACACCATACCCATCCTGTGGGTGGTAGTCACATCATAACCATCCTGTGGGTGGTAGTCACACCATACCCATCCTGTGGGTGGTAGTCACACCATAACCATCCTGTGGGTGGTAGTCACACCACACCCATCCTGTGGATGGTAGTCCAAAGATTACAGAGATACATAGTGGGTCCTGGGACTGGATCCCAAAGTTGTGATAAGAAGAATTTTGACATGATACATGGCTATGCAAAAGAACGTAATAGTTGGTTGTACATGCCAAAAGTCCCATTGTATGGAGAGTTTTTCAGGCAAACTTAATATTAACTTAAGATTACTAAGGCAATAACAGATAATTATATGGACATTGATGAGTTACTGTGAGTACAGTAAATACAGTTTCAAAATTAGTTTGTACTTGGACCTGGAGAGTGTGTCGGGGGTCAACGCCCCCGCGACCCGGACTGAGACCAGGCCTCATGGTGGATCAGGGTCTGATCAACCAGGCTGTTACTGCTGGCCGCACGCAAGCTGACGTACGAACCACAGCCCGGTTGGTACAATCTGGATTAATTTACAATATGGAAATATTACAATGAAACAATTTAAAACAACTTACAATATGAAATTTTTATAATTTAGTATACTTTAATACAACGAAATTTAAGCAACTAATTTTGAAGCAATGAGTTTATGGTCAATAAATTTACTAACTTACGTTTATACATGGTTACAATCATGAACAATTTATAAGATAATGAGCAATTTAGACGTCCAGTGAGGTAAGTAAATAAAATCACTTTCAAAATATGGCGCCGCCACCAGCATTCATAGTTGTCTGTCTGTCTCTAATTTCCCACTTGTTTATACACATACTCTTTCATAAAACAAATTGTAGGAATTTTAAAATTAATATTAATCTAATTTTCATCTATTTTTGTTTTTGGAAATAAACTTGATAATAATATAGGAGATGTCTTAGTGGGGCAGAACTAGAACATTCACTCTATAATTATATTAAATACACGAGTAGATCTATGTAAAACTTGTATAATAGATAATTAAGTAATAGATATAACTGAAAAAATTATTACAGAGAGGTGACACTTAGAGATGCACAGGAGATATATATTGTAGCAGTGTGTGTGTCACTGCTGTTGTCACCACTTGAATCTATTTCACCAGCTGCAACACCATCTACTACACCAGCTGCACCTCGTCACCACTTACACACAAGTACAACACAATGGCAGCTTTTGAAGGTAAGTACGTCAGAGTACATTACTGAGTCTTATATCACAGTAGTTATGATGGGCCTGGCTTGGTGGTGACCAAGCCCGGTCACCACAAGCCAGGCTGGGTGGTGACCAAGCCCGGTCACCACAAGCCAGGCTGGGTGGTGACCAAGCCCGGTCACCACAAGCCAGGCTGGGTGGTGACCAAGCCCGGTCACCACAAGCCAGGCTGGGTGGTGACCAAGCCCGGTCACCACAAGCCAGGCTGGGTGGTGACCAAGCCTGGTCACCACAAGCCAGGCTGGGTGGTGACCAAGCCCGGTCACCACAAGCCAGGCTGGGTGGTGACCAAGCCCGGTCACCACAAGCCAGGCTTGGGTGGTGACCAAGCCCGGTCACCACAAGCCAGGCTGGGTGGTGACCAAGCCCGGTCACCACAAGCCAGGCTGGGTGGTGACCAAGCCTGGTCACCACAAGCCAGGCTTGGGTGGTGACCAAGCCCGGTCACCACAAGCCAGGCTGGGTGGTGACCAAGCCCGGTCACCACAAGCCAGGCTGGGTGGTGACCAAGCCTGGTCACCACAAGCCAGGCTTGGGTGGTGACCAAGCCCGGTCACCACAAGCCAGGCTGGGTGGTGACCAAGCCTGGTCACCACAAGCCAGGCTTGGGTGGTGACCAAGCCCGGTCACCACAAGCCAGGCTGGGTGGTGACCAAGCCTGGTCACCACAAGCCAGGCTGGGTGGTGACCAAGCCTGGTCACCACAAGCCAGGCTTGGGTGGTAACCAAGCCCGGTCACCACAAGCCAGGCTGGGTGGTGACCAAGCCTGGTCACCACAAGCCAGGCTTGGGTGGTAACCAAGCCCGGTCACCACAAGCCAGGCTGGGTGGTGACCAAGCCTGGTCACCACAAGCCAGGCTTGGGTGGTGACCAAGCCTGGTCACCACAAGCCAGGCTTGGGTGGTGACCAAGCCAGTAGTGTTTGTTTCAATTAATTTATTGGTACTATCACCCCTAATGTCATAATAATGTTAGAGTAGAAGCTAGGGATGCCAAGCCCATGATGACACGCTTCAGGTCACTTGTTCTATCTAGGCTGGAATATTGCTGCACACTAACAGCACCTTTCAAGGCAGGTGAAATTGCTGACCTAGAAAATGTACAGATAACCTTCACGGCGCACATAACAGAGATAAAACACCTCAATTACTGGGAGTGCTTGAAGTTCCTGAACCTGTACTCCCTGGAATGCAGGCGGGAGAGATACATGACTATATACACATGGAAAATACTAGAGCGATTAGTACCGAACTTGCACACGAAAATCACTCGCAATGAAAGCAAAATACTCTGCGGACGATGCAACATTCCCCCAATGAAAAGCAGGGGTGTCACTAGCACGTTAAGATACAATACAATAAGTGTCAGGGGCTCGAGACTGTTCAACTGCCTCCCACCATGCATAAGGGGAATTACCAATAGACCCCTGGCTGTCTTCAAGCAGGCACTGGACAAGCACCTAAAGTCGGTACCTGACCAGCCGGGCTGTGGCTCGTACGTTGGATTGCTTGCAGCCAGCAGTAACAGCCTGTGACCAGGAGGCCTGGTCACAGACCCGGCCATGGGGGCATTGACCCCCGGAACTCTCTCCAGGTAAACTCCAGGTAAACAACACAAATCCGAACGCTTGCCTTAAAAAATTAATTCTGTGGTTCTTGAGATCTGCTCAAGACACATTCCATTAAGAAAAACACAGAGAAAAATGTAAACTAGAAAGAGAGGCGTTCCCTATACAGACGAAGGCGAAGAGTCACAGAGCTGCTGAGTGGGGTCAATATATCTGAAATACGAAGGGAAGTACTAGTCTATGAAATTGCAAATGTCGAACTTAAGCTGAAGGAATCTTACAGGAGACAAGAATCACAGGAAGACCTAAAAGCTATAAATGGAAATTGAAAAAAACCCAAAATACTACTTATACTAAATCTAAGGGAAAAACAACATCCAGTATTGGGCCCCTGCTGAGGCGGGATGGGACATACACAGATGATAGCCGAGAAATGAGCGAGATACTAAATTAACTCTATGACACTTGAGGAAAAGGCTCAGATCCATGTTGTTTAGGATATCTTCCTGGCTTGTTTCATTTAGGACATGGTTGATTTGATCCCACTGTATGTTTTTGCTAATGAAGTTGAATTTGGTGAAGGCATCCTCATAACTGATCTCCTTATGCTGGTTAGGAACCTTGCTCACATATGTTTGTACTTTTATATTATGATCTGCGTGTATTGTCTATGATACTGTTATATTTCGTGAAGATGAGGTAGAGTGTGTTTTCCAGTCTTGTTGGCTCCACTATTTGCTGGCTTTAGGTGAATTTGTTGCAAAGTTTTAATAATTCATGTGTGTGAATTTTTATCTGAGCTGCCTTCTGGGATTATCTCTGCTAAAACATTATTTGCCACATACCTCCATTTTAACCCTTAAACTGTCCAAATGTAGATCTACGTTTTTTCAACATTTGAAAGTATGTAAAAAAGTAGATCATCTTTTCTTTTTTTACATTTGAAAACTTGTAAAAAAAAACTTTGATCTACTTTTTTTTTTGTTTGTTTGAAAGTGTGTAAAAAAATGTAGATCTACTTTTGGAGCACTACGCATGTGAACATAGATCTGCTTGGACAGTTTAAGGGTTAAGTGTCTTAAGTTGAGATCATCTAGCAGCAAGAAGTTTGAGGCAGAAGTCTGGAGATTTTCCAGAGTAGTCAGTTTTTAAAAGCTGTTCCTGGAATTGTTGGGAAGTTGCATCAGGAGGCTTGTGTACAACCACAATGACAAGGTTTTGGTTTTCAGTCTTTACTGCCAAAACTTCAACTACTTCATATATGGTGTTTAGTAATTCCAAGTAAATGAGTGACTGTGACATTCAGGCCATGTTGCAAGTGTTTAGAATAGGAAGTACAGTATGAAATGAAAATGAAAATTTTTATTTCCTTGCAAAGCATACTATGTGTGGTTTACATATTACAAAATATTAATTGCCAAGAAAGCCACTAGCATGCCTAGGCATTTTAGGCAGACTAATCCTAATTATTATTGACTACTCTGTATTGGCACAGGTTATGGAGCAGTACATTTTAATATTCATTATTGCATATTAATATAAAAATTAGGTAATTAAAAGGTGTATCATTAATAAGATTGAGATCAGTGAGGTAGTACAAAAACACATAACAGTATTACAATTAGTATAATTTAGCAATGGGAATGGTTTTATCTTGGCATGATACACTGTTTCTATAATCGAAGGTTCCTATGTTGGCAGAGTATTTCAGGCAAACTTAGGACTAACTAAAGATCAGTTAGGCAATAACTATATTGGACATTTTGTGTTTAGTCATTTGGGTGAGTGTAAGTATAAATTTGGGAGAATTACAGATAATGAGAGTAAGTCTATTTTATGGATGTGTTCATGATACTGTACTGAAAATAGCATGTGTGGTTTTCACATAGTTAACTGATGATGGGGTGAGTTAGGGAGATAAGGTATTTTTTAACAGTTTTGAAAATGCTGGTATGTATATTACAAATAAATTAATGTGTATTTTCTGGAACTAATAGTAAGTTGTTTAATCATTACTTTGCAGAAATGGGTGTGCTACCAGAAATAGCCAAGGCTGTAGAGGAGATGGATTGGTCGTAAGTTTGGTGCTCTTCTTTGTTCACCACTTAGCAGCACTTGTTAAAATAATATCAGTAATGGAAGCATGTTTTTCTACTGTATATGTTATATTTCAATGTGTATGCTGAGTAGTTTTTTTTACTGTGTTTGCTGTTGCTTGTACAATACTAATTTAGGTACAGTAATTTAAGTTTGTAACACTTGGTTTAACATACAGTTGATTGGTCTACTAATATACAGCATTCATTTTCTGAATGCTGATGTTATATTAAAGATAGACGCAATTTCACTTATTTTTATTTATGCTTTATTTTCTGAGTAGCATGAAAGATGTGAAAATTATTATTGGTTTCAGGTATCCCTTTCATGTATCCCTTTCACTGTCTCCCATGTAGCTCTTATTATTATCCCTTTCACTGTCTCCCATTTAATGCTCTTATTATTATCCCTTTCACTGTTTCCCATGTATCTCTTATTATTATCCCTTTCACTGTCTCCCATGTAGTTTTTTTATTATCCCTTTCACTGTGCAAACCCCTGAAAATTAATGTTGCTTTCTGTATCCACTTTTTTTTTTTCATCTTAGGTGGTAGATTTTTTTTTCCTGAAAGTAATGATACCAAAAGTATGAATTTGCTGGAAAACTTACAGAATTACACAGGTGCAAAGTTAGTGGTCTCAGCACGGTTTACACATCAGCAATTTCACCCACTTTGAGGCCTGTTTTGAGCCAATTCCGTTGTTCCATTCAACCACGTTCTTAATTATTTTGCTAGTATGCCTTTTGTTCTATCGAGCGAGCACAAGAAACTGCCAATTCAACAATAGCAGCTACCCTATTAAGTGTACAGAAATTGCTAATTTGGCCAATTTTACACAAAAAAATGCCAGTTTAAAAATAGTCCAAATTTAACAATGTAAACAATACTAGCACTAAAAAAACATTTCCCCTGTTCATTATTCACATCCTTGAACCTTGAATCTTATACGTATATTACACTTGCTTTCCATGTTAAATTCATAATCGCACAAAATTAGAAGATTTACTGTTTCTCTGATAATAAAATATAACCAGGAAAGGTTGCTCATGGGTAACCCTTAAACTGTCCAAATGTAGATCTACGTTCACTTGTATAGCGCTCCAAACATACATCTATGTTCAATTTTACATGCTTTCTTATGTAAAAATAATGTAGATCTACATTCGGAGCGCTACGCAAGTGAATGTAGATCTATGTTTGGGCAGTTTAAGGGTTAACGGTGCCCCACCAATCAAATCAGACCTATTAAAAACTCATTCAGCAACTGGTGGGGTGTAGGGGGGGCTTAACCCTTCCTCATGAAAATTAGCAAAAATTGAATATTTCAAGCTACTTTTGGTCCTGAAACCAACCAAAATAATATCTTTCTTCATTTCTGTCAAATGATACCAAATAACAGCTTATAAAACCATAAAAAACATCTGAGAAAACACTGCAAAGTTGTTATTTTAAAACCTTTCACATGGTCAGAGTTTTGCTTTTCCCATCAGGCACCACGTGGGGACGGGTTTTTTTTTATACCTTGCACGCTCGCCGCACAGACCTGTTCTCTTATCTCTAGGCCCAGATTTACTGCTCACAGCTTACCTGAGTGAGCTAGGCTTGTGGCAGAAATATGTGAAGGGACCCTAGCCTCAGTGATGTTCTAGGCAAAGGCCACAGAAAGGGTTAATGCCTGTGTTGCTTACATAGATCTGTGTTTTAAACACAGTGCCCTCAGATATGTTGTAAGTGGTAAATTTTGCTTCAGACATGAGAGAAGGGGTCTGTGCAGTGAGTGCATAGGTTAAAAAGAATTTTAGAGTGATTTAGTAAGTAAGTTTATTCAGGTATACACAAATTCAGTTACATAGATTATCATACATAGCAGCATATGTGTAGAGAACCTAGGATAACCCAAAAAAGTCAGATAGAATGACTTATTTCCATTGGGGTCCTTTAAAAACTACCTCCCCAGCGGGGAATTGAACCCCGGTCTCCTGCTGTTTTTTTTTTTATCAGTGGACAGAATGAAAGACACTCGTGATGGATGATTTTGGTTGGCTTCAGGACTTGAAGTAGCTTAACCCTTTCAGGGTCGACAGGCCCTCTCCCAGAATTGTTCTCAGGGTCGACAAATTTAAAAAAAAAAATTATTTTTTCTTATGAAAACATAGAGAATCTTTTCCCGATCATAATGACACCAAAAGTATGAAATTTGATGGAAAACTTAGGGAATTATGCTATCGCGAAGTTAGTGGTCTAGACGATGTTTACGCATCGGCGATTTTGCCCACTTTGAGCCCTATTTTCGACCAATTCCAGTGTACTAGTCGACAAAAATCATAACTATTTTGCTAGAACTCCATTTTTTCTATCGAATGAGTACAAGAAACCACTCATTTACCGATTTCAACTATCCAATAAAGTGGTCAGAATTTAGCAATTTTGCCAATTTCACACAAATTTCAAAAGATGCCAATTTCCAAATAGGGTCCAGAATAAACAAGAAAGACATTCCTGGCACTAAAATAACAATTCCTCTGTTCATTAGTCATGTCCCTCGCCCCTCTTACATTCTTTTGCTTTCTACTTTGAATTTTTATTCTCACAAAAAAATAGAAGATTTACTGTTATGCAGATTACTGTATTAGTGTAGAAATGGTATAAATAATATCAGCACACTTGTGAAAGAATATTAGATTCACCAGTTGACAAGTATTGGACGCGTAGCATGATTTGTTTACTTTTGAACTTTGGCAAAAATCTAAGATTTCTGCTACTTTGAGCTCAATTTCAAGGTACTTTTCATTGTAAAACCAGTCAAAATCATCTCAATTTCTGTAATATGTCTTCCATTCTATAAAAGGAGACCAGGAAAACTAGAATACCGTCATAAATACCATCATAAATACAGTGCAAAGTCGTTGTTTTAAAACAAAAACGCTGTCAGTTTTTTTTTTCTCATTACGCACTGTATGCTGCAGGATTTTTTTTATACTGCGCACACTGACCACATAGACCCATTCTTTCATATGTAGGCCTACCAGCTTTCTCTCACTAAATTTGAGGGCGCTAGAATTTAGGCATACTAGTACAGGAAGGCCCCACTTATACGGCGGGTTAGGTTCCAGGCTACCGCCGTAAAGCGGAAATCGCCGTAAAGTGGAACACCCTTTTTTTCCACTTATAAATGCATACAAACACTAGATAACAAGTTTACACTAACATATATTAAGTTAGCAATAGAACCAGGCATCAAAAAACAATAAAAAGGTACAATACACACATAGTGCACTCATTACTTACCTTAAAATATTTATAGTCTTAATCTAGGGTGAGACAAGTAGTATTTATTGTAAGAAATCAAGTGTGGTATGTATTGTAATAGCCTCACCAGGCCACCCCACCCACACATACTATTCTATGATATTTAAGCATCCCAGAGCGATAAAATGTATATACAGTTCACTCATTACTTACCTTAAAATATTTGTAGTCTTAATGTAGGGTCAGGAGTAAGTAAATGAGATAAAACGAATAAATGAGAGAGAGAAAGAATGAAAACATGAGAGGGGGCAGGCGCAGTTATGTAAACAAACCAGGCGAAGGTAAGTTTTGTAAAC
The DNA here is from genome assembly GCF_038502225.1 of Cherax quadricarinatus. Taxonomy (NCBI): domain Eukaryota; kingdom Metazoa; phylum Arthropoda; class Malacostraca; order Decapoda; family Parastacidae; genus Cherax; species Cherax quadricarinatus. Next base: position 81,310,496 of record NC_091293.1, read on the forward strand.
AAACGAAGTGTACACGTCTGGTTTGTGTACAAGTTACATTGTGTACAGGTTGTCTCTACATTGATACGGTAGAATTAATAAAGAAGAACACTCCCATTCTCATGTAACATCATTTTGAGAAGAAATGAAGCTCTGAGTGAAGGCAATGGAAATAAGTCACACTGACTTTTTTGGGTTATCCTAGGTTCTCTACACGTATGTTGTTATGTATGATAATCTATGTAACTGTATTTGTGTATACCTGAATAAACTTACTTACATACATACGAAAGGAATAATTTTCTACAGTTACCCCCAGTAACACATTTACTCTTATGTTAGATTAGAGAAAATGTTATTCTTGGCGTCACTTGTACAAGTTATGTGGCTCCCACATCTTATATTTATGTTTATTTATTCTATTGTGGGGTGTATTTATCATCTTTTTATGTTATGTATCGTGTTTATTATATAATTTTGAAAAAAATATCATGGATGGATTAATGAAAATGTGTATATTACCGTAATATACGACATTTAATGAGACTCGGTATTGTTATTATCACCACTTGTGCAAGTCGTCTGCTACGACATCTCACATTTGTTTATTTATTCTACTGTGGGGTGTATTTATCTTATTTATATGTTATGCATCGTGTTTATTATATAATTTTGAAAAAAATATCATGGATGGATTAATGAAAATGTGTATATTAACGTAATATACGACATTTAAATGACTCGATGTATGTAAGTTTATTTAGGTACAGGTATACATAAGTATAATTATCAGAGTATATATAAAATATGAAATAACTTTTAAAAACATTTGAAATTTTGGAGTTTCCAGACAAAATGGAGAGACTTAGTGCTTACTGAGCTCATGGAGAATGTAAACAAACAGGGTGGGGCACGGTGACCGTATTAGAAAGTCAGGTGGGGGGAGCCGTATAGTGAGTTTTGGTCATAATTTGAAATGTCCGTATTAGCGGAACGCCGTAAAGTGAAACGCCGTAAAGCGGGGCCTTCCTGTACGTCAAAAACCCTGGTGCTTAAGCTGTACTAGTACATCAGAAACCCTGAAAGGGTTAAATTAGAACTTAAAGTAGCGGAAACATCAGATTTTTGGTGATTTTTTTTGAGTGGCCCCTGTTACCCTCCACCTTTCCCAATTTCTCTTCTGGGGTTTTACTAAGTCTGCTTCAATTATTGGGACGCACTAAATCATGACCAGTCATTATCTGAGAAATGGGGTAAACCTTCATTTTTTTCTTTTGTGGATTCCAACTGGAGGGCAGGTGTTATATAGATAAGGCCTAGGGACATGATTAATGAACAGGATAGGTTGCTTTATTGGTTGGATTCTGTTCTTATGTTGGAATGCATGTAAAAGTGTGTAAAATTGGCACAATTACAGACTTCTTTGCACTTCATAGGGTATTCAATATTTTATAGGGTAGTTCTGATACTTGAATGGACAGTTTCTTGTGTTCAGTCTATAAAACAAATGACATATTTGCAAAATAGTTAGGAATTGGTCAAACTGAACAGTGGAACTGGCTTAAAATGGGACTCTAAAGTGGGTAAAATAGCCGATGCAAAAATTGAGTGCAGAATGCCACATTTATACCTATGTAATTCCACAGGATTTCCATCAAATTTCATGGTTTTGGTGTTTTTATCTTTAGAAGAATATTCTCTAGCATTTCAGAATTTTTTATTGCAGCACAGTCAGCACTTTTAATTTCAGGGGTTGTCATTGAAAGGGTTAAGGGGAGACAAAACCATAATAACTAAGATTGATGGGCATGAGTATATCAGCACAAATCTGCTGAAATAGCAGATTTATAGGCTTTTTTTAAGATACACAAATTAAGAAACTGTTGGAAGTATGAAGGATTAGTAAAAGAATCTATAATTTGGTATCTGTTATATTCTTGTTATCCTTCATCTTCCCCAGCACATAACTGAGGCAAAAATATTCACATCTTTCACTTTGTATTTAAAAGTGCTTGACACTTTAATTCAAGTTCTTAATGCACAATAATTTTTCTATACAGATTACCAACAGATGTCCAGAGTGAGGCAATTCCACTTATTTTGGGAGGCGGTGATGTTCTGATGGCAGCTGAGACGGGTAGTGGTAAGACTGGTGCTTTCTGTCTTCCCATTCTGCAGATTGTCTGGGAAACTCTTAAGGATATCCAACTTGGCAAGACCTCAAAAGTCAGTAAGGAGGCTTGTAAGTATGTTAATAGTGTTTACATGTGTTTTTTGCCCAAGTACCTCATGATTGTAGTACAGCCTCTCTTCCCTTAGTGACGTACTCGTTTACCGACGCCTCAGACTTATGACGGGCTCTCTGACCAGTATTTATACGTACCTAAATAATGTATATTAGAGCTGATTTCCTCTATTCTGTTTATTTCAGTATACAGTACACTACTGTATAAGCATTTACAAATATACCAGAAATGTTATAAATGGTGCAAAGGTGACATTAAAACAATATCAAAGATGGTTGACACAAACCCACTACCATTATAGTATGTTCCTCACTTAGTGATGAATTCGTTTAACGACGCGGTCTTAGGAACGGAAATCCGTCATTAAGTGAGGAGAGGCTGTATTCATTATCTGAAATTTTTTTTTATTCTGGAATATCTGGGTTTTTAAGTCTTGCTTGAGAACTCTTGAGCTTATTAGCCTGATCATATTCTTGCTCTTGAATATAAACTTGATTTGGTGTGAGAGCACTTGTGAATTTCTTGATAGAACAAGCATTCGAGTTATTATTGCTGTTATTTGTTTATTTTTTTAATTTTATATGTCTTATTAATTTTTATTATTAATTGTTATTGGCACTCAAGACTAATAAAATTGTTTAGCATTAGTTATTAAATAATAATAATGCATTAATTCTGGTTCTCTGCTTGTTCTTACCAGCTCCTCTCTGGTTGATGAGTTTCTTCGACCGTGATGCAGGAATGGCGGTGACCCCTGATGGGTTGCGGTGCCAGTCACGGGATCCTAAGTGCTGGCAGGGTGTGCGATGCACCAAGGGTGTCACTGGCAAAGGCAAATATTATTTTGAATCAATCGTGTCAGATGACGGGCTGTGCCGTGTTGGCTGGGCAACACCTCAGGTAGATAATGTCGTTACTTTTGTTATCTCATCACCATTGTATGTTATACATTTTCTCCTGACTTCCATTGAATATTAAGTTCTTATATTTTACCTTTCATATCTATTTTCTCTGGCAGCTACAGTGGTAATTTTTTCATGTGTGTATTTGACTATAAACACATTTCTACTATGACAGCCATTGTTTTTGTTGAACGGCAGCAGTATGGCAGCATGAGTTTTTCTTCATTTTATAGTAGCCTATGCATCTTAGTGCCCTTATGATAGCCTAGAAAAGACACACACAACACTAATATGCATAGACCCATAATCATATAGATCAACTGCAGAAATCAACCAAATAAACTTTTGTATCAACCAAGATGACTGCTTGTTACTCCAACCTGAGCCCTACTGCAAGCTTCACAGTTCCCTCTTATATACCCTGTACCACTGAATCATCTGAAGCAGCATTCTGTGACAATTGGTCAGTACAATAAAAGAATCACTATAAACCACCAAAAGACCCAGAAGACAGGTGAGGAGAGTATTGCCTCTACATCTTCATTTACTAAGAGCCTATAGGTGGATGCATCCCTTGCCTCCTGCTGCTCCCTTATCTCTCGCCAAACAACAAACATGGACATCACCCCCAATCGATGACTACTACCTCTTTCTTGGATTTGAAGCTATCTATAGAGAACACCCTAGGGTTGCTGAATCCCTCAGAGTCCAAAGTGAGAGAATAAAATTTCTTACCCAAGACATACAAACCCTTCAAGCCTCCTACACTGAGCTTAAATACACTCAGACCCTCAACATAAGTAAAATTGCTAATCTGGAGCTTAAAGTTCACAATTTAGAACAAACCAGTGATACTCGCATAAAAGCTTAAGCAAACATCAACATCGTTGTTCCGATCCCTGATCTGAAACTTGCCCAGTGTCCAAAAAATTTTCAAAAAAATTTTTGTTATCTTTCCTTATGAAATGGAAAGAGAATCTTTTTCTAAAGGTAATAAAACAAAAAGTATGAAATTTGATGGAAAAATTTATGAAATTACGTTTTCACAAATTTTGATGTGTCTGCAATATTTACTCATTGGTGATTTTTCCCAATTTTGAGTCCTATTTTAGGCCAATTACATTGTTCCAGTAAATCAAATTCTTAGCTATTTCACTAGTATGTCTTTCATTTTATTGATTGAGCACAAGAAACTGCCCAATCAGCTATTTCAGCTACCCAAATTTTAAAATATTCCAATTTAAAAAAAAAATGGTCCAAAATAAATAATGCAGGCATTCCCGCATTGTTTATTCTGAAGGTTTTGTGTGCAAGGGGCTTGGACTTCCAGCAAGCATGAGTGAGCATATTTGATAGGAGTGAGTGGAGACAAATAATTTTTATGACTTGATGTGCTGTTGGAGTGTGACCAAAGTAAAATTTATGAAGGGATTCAGGGAAGCCAGCAGGCCAGACTTGAATCCTGGAGATGGGAAGTGTGGTGCCTGCACTCTGAAGGAGGGGTATTATTGTTGCAGCTTTATAACTGTAGTATAAGCATGCCTCTGGCAAGACAGTAATGGAGTGAATGATGATGAAAGTTTTTCTTTTTCGGTGGTAAGCGGCCGATGTGTTAAAAAGAAAAAAATTCCTGGCACTAAGATAACATTTCCTCTGTTCATTAATTACATTCCCAGGCTTTACATATGAATTCCATCTTGATTTTTTATTCACACACAAAAAATAGAAGATTTACTGTTTTTTTTTTTCTTCAACAAACCGGCCATATCCCACCGAGGCAGGGTATCCCAAAAAGAAAAACGAAAGTTTATCTTTTTTAAATTTAGTAATTTATACGGGAGAAGGGGTTACTAGCCCCTTGCTCCCGGCATTTTAGTCGACTCTTACAACACGCATGGCTTACGGAGGAAGAATTCTGTTCCACTTCCCATGGAGATAAGAGGAAATAAACAAGAACAAGAACTAGAAAGAAAATAGAAAACCCAGAGGGGTGTGTGTATATATATGCTTGTACATGTGTAGTGTGACCTAAGTGTAAGTAGAAGTAGCAGATGTACCTGAAATCTTGCATGTTTATGAGACAGAAAAAAGGACACCAGCAATCCTACCATCATGTAAAACAATTACAGGCTTTCGTTTTACACTGACTTGGCAGGACGGTAGTACCTCCCTGGGCGGTTACTGTCTACCAGCCTACTACCTAGGAGATTTACTGTTATGCAATATAATAATTGTGTAAATAATATCAGCACATTTGTGACTGCATAGTAGACCCACCAGTTGGATGTGTATTGGATGAGTGACGTGATTTGTTTACTCTTGAATATTGGCAAAACTTTAACATTTTTGTTAATCTGAGGCCAGTTTCAAGCTACTTTCAGTCCTGAAACCAATCAAAATCATCTCTATTTCTGTAATATATCTTCCGTTCTATCAAATGAGACCAAGAAACCGAAAATGCAACCATAAAAACATACAAAAATACATTGCCAAGTTGCTGTTTTAAACCAAAAACTCTGTCAACTTTTTTCTCATTATTCACTGCATGCAGCACAATTTTTTTTTATATAGTGCACACTTACCACATAGACCCATTCTTTCATATCCAGGCCCAAATTTACCACTCACAGCTTATCTGAGTGAGCTGAGCTTGTGACGTAGTACTATGTCACTAACAGTGACTTCAGACCCGTAGTACTATGGCCCAGACAATGAAACGGTTAAGGAAGAAAAGTCGAGCATGGATTATAATTCATCAGCTTCATCCCAAACTATAAAGACTAACTTGAGCAGCAGCAGCAGCAGCAGCAGCTATCAAATGTTGTTGTAGTAAATAGCAAATCATCTTCCTGACTCCATTGCTCAAGATTCTTGTCTCAGGACCACTCTTCAAATCATCAAGGAAAAGCTTTAAGTAAACATCTAATATGATGAAATCAATGAAGCAAGATTAATAGGTTAACCAAATGTGGAAAAAACTGTATTTCGAAAATTTTACTCTTGCTCTAGAAAACAAAAACTTAATTCAGTCACACCTAAGTATGAAACATGACATTTATGTAAATGAGTTAATTGCAGAGAGAAGACACCTTCTCTATAGACTAAGGAGACTCCGTGGTAAAATTGTTGTAAGGAAATCTTGCACAGGCAAGAGTTACTACATAGCTAAGAATATAATCTATCAGAATTCTTCTGTATTGCTGACATATCCAAGGCAGAATAAGATGCAGTTTGTACCCACTAAACTCCATGTTTACTGTTGTCCTCCCTCAACCTGTAACTTGTCTTTTTATATCTATATACGTTACTATTAGTGACATCCTACATCATAATCAAATCAAATATTTTGTGCAAATTATCTGTTTTAGTACTGTATTGATTTTTTTTTTCTTTTTTTTTCTCTCCAACAAGTCGGCCGTCCCCCACCAAGGCAGGGTGACCCAAAAAGAAAGAAAATCCCCAAAAAGAAAATACATTCATCATCATTCAACACTTTCACCTCACTCACACATAATCACTGTTTTTGCAGAGGTGCCCAGAATACAACAGTTTAGAAGTATATATACGTATAAAAATACACAACATATCCCTCCAAACTGCCAATATCCCAAACCTCTCCTTTAGAGTGCAGGCATTGTACTTCCCATTTCCAGGACTCGAGTCCGGTTATATAAAATAACCAGTTTCCCTGAATCCCTTCACTAAATATTACCCTGCTCACACTCCAACAGCTCGTCAGGTCCCAGATACCATTCGTCTCCATTCACTCCTATCTAACACGCTCATGCACGCTTGCTGGAGGTCCAAACCCCTCGCCCACAACACCTTTACCCCCTCCCTCCAACCTTTTCGAGGACGACTCCTACCCCGCCTTCCTTTCCCTACAGATTTATACGCTCTCCATGTCATTCTACTTTGATCCATTCTCTCTAAATGACCAAACCATCTCAACAACCCCTCTTCAGCCCTCTGACTAATACTTTTATTAACTCCACACTTTCTCCTAATTTCCACACTCCGAATTTTCTGCATAATATTTACACCACACATTGCTCTTAGACAGGACATCTCCACTGCTTCCAGCCGCCTCCTCGCTGCAGCATTTACAACCCAAGCTTCACACCCATATAAGAGTGTTGGTACTACTATACTTTCATACATTCCCTTCTTTGCCTCCATAGATAACATTTTTTGCCTCCACATATACCTCAATGCACCACTCACCTTTTTTTTCTTCATCAATTCTGTGATTAACCTCATCCTTCATAAATCCACCCGCTGACACGTCGACTCCCAAATATCCGAAAACATTCACTTCTTCCATACTCCTCCTCCCCAATTTGATATCCAATTTTTCTTTATCTAAATCAGTTTTTACTCTCATCACCTTACTCTTTTCTATGTTCACTTTCAACTTTCTACCTTTACACACACTCCCAAATTCGTCCACTAACCTCTGCAATTTTTCTTTAAAATCTCCCATAAGCACAGTATCATCAGCAAAAAGTAACTGTCTCACTTCCCATTTTGTATTTGATTCTCCATAATTTAATCCCACCCCTCTCCTGAACACCCTAGCATTTACTTCTTTTACAACCCCATCTATAAATATACAGTGGACCCCCGCATAACGATCACCTCCCAATGCGACCAATTATGTAAGTGTGTTTATTTATGTAAGTGCGTTTGTACGTGTATGTTTGGGGGTCTGAAATGGACTAATCTACTTCACAATATTCCTTATGGGAACAAATTCGGTCAGTACTGGCACCTGAACATTCTTCTGGAATGAAAAAATATCGTTAACCGGGGGTCCACTGCATTAAACAACCATGGTAACATTACATATCCCTGTCTAAGACCTACTTTTACTGGGAAGTAGTCTCCCTCTCTTCTACACACCCTAACCTGAGCCTCGCTATCCTCATAAAAACTCTTTACAGCTTTTAGTAACTTACCACCTGTATTAATTTGTTGTGTTTAAATACTCTTTGTATTATTCTAATACTCTTACTGTTGTTGTCAGCTGTTTTCACTGTTAGCAGTTGTGTAATATTGGGTAATACTGTAAACATGCGATCAAAACCAAAGTCAAAATCAATTTTAAATAGCATTCATTATCAAAACTTTTTACTCTAGACATTGTCTATATTCTCTTAAATGACTTTGTTAAGTTGTACTAGTTAATTGCCTTTTATTATTTTCTACTTAATCTCTCCTGTCCTTTTTCCATCTACATTTCAGCTTTCTTCCCTTTTACACTTCCTACTTCCTTTCTCTTGAATGCAGATATTGACCCAAATTTTAATCTTCTGTCTAACCACAGTGACCAACAATATTCTTCTGAAAATGTCTTTTACATTAAGTCAGCAGTTCCTCAGAGAATATATTAGTATTTAGTTAAAATGTTAGATCTCTCGGTACCCCTCGGTTCTCTAAATGCTAACATGTCTCTTATTATTCTTACTAAAATCTGGCCTAAACATGACGTAACTGACATCTTTGCCTTACCTAGGTACATAGCCATATAACTGTAGGCTTGATCAGATAGGGAGAGGTTCTTCAGTCTACTACTATAATGAACTAATGTGTATTAACTCCATATGTATTAAGAATTAACATGGGGAATATATATTTACTTAATTTACAACCAAAAATTTTAAGACCCCAGTTACAGCTAGAGCAGTCTATAAGTTACCTCGTACTAATACAGTGGACCCCTGCATAACGTTGGCATTGCATAGTGTTAAATCCGCATAGCGATACATTTTATTGCTAAAATTTTGCCTCGCATAGTGCTAAAAAATTCGCTCAACGCGATTCGTCCGAGACACGTCCATGCGGCCTGAGCCAGCCTCACTTGTTCTGCCAGTGGCATTGTTTACAAGCCAGCCTCCGCGGTAACATTCAAGCATACAATCGGAACATTTCGTATTATTACAGCCTTTTTATAGTGATTTCACGTGAAAAATAAGTGACCATGGGCCCCAAGAAAGCTTCTAGTGCCAACCCTACAGGAATAAGGGTGAGAATTACTATGGATATGAAGAAAGAGATCATTGCTAAGTATGAAAGTGGAGTGCGTGTCTCCGAGCTGGCCAGGTTGTATAGTAAACCCCCAATCAACCATCGCTTCTATTGTGTCCAAGAGAACCGCAGTCAAGGAAGCTGTTCTTGCCAAAGGTTTAACTGTGCTTTCGAAACAGAGATCGCAAGTGATAGAAGATGTTGAGAGACTGTTATTGGTGTGGATAAATGAATAACAGATAGCAGGCAATAGCATCTCTCAAGCGATCATAAGTGAAAAGGCTAGGAAGTTGCAAGAGGATTTAATTAGAAAAATGCCTGCAACTAATGGTGATGCGAGTGAATTTAAGGCCAGCAAAGGTTGGCTTGAGAGATTTAAGAGGCGTAGTGGCATACATAGTGTGATAAGGCATGGTGAGGCTGCCAGTTCGGACCAAAAAGCAGCTGAAAAATATGTGCATGAATTCAAGGAGTACATAGACAGTGAAGGACTGAAACCTGAACAAGTGTTTAATTGTGATGAAACAGGCCTGTTTTGGAAGAAAATGCCAAGCAGGACCTACATTACTCAGGAGGAAAAGGCACTCCCAGGACATAAGCCTATGAAAGACAGGCTTACTCTTCTCATGTGTGCCAATGCTAGTGGTGATTGCAAAGTGAAGCCTTTATTAGTGTATCACTCTGAAACTCCCAGAGCATTCAGGCAAAAGAATATCCTCAAGGCTAATTTGTGTGTGCTGTGGAGGGCAAACTATAAGGCATAGTTCATTAGGGACTTTTTCTATGACTGGTTACACCAAGCATTTGCCCCCACTGTGAAAAATTACCTAACTGAAAAGAAATTAGACCTTAAGTGCCTCCTGGTGTTAGACAATGCCCCTGGTCATCTTACAGACTTGGCAGAGCGACTTTGTGGGGACATGAACTTCATTAAGGTGAAGTTTTTGCCTCCTAATACTACTCCTCTCCTGCAGCCCATGGACCAGCAGGTTATTGCAAACTTCAAAAAACTGTACACAAAAGCTCTGTTTGAAAGGTGCTTTGTAGTGACCTCAGAAACTCAGTTGACTCTAAGAGAGTTTTGGAGAGAGCACTTTAATATCCTCAATTGTGTAAACCTTATAGGTAAGGCTTGGGAAGGAGTGACGAAGAGGACCTTGAACTCTGCTTGGAAGAAACTGTGGCCAGAATGTGTAGACCAAAGGTATTTTGAAGGATTTGAGGCTAACCCTGAGAATCCTATGCCAGTTGAGGAATCAATTGTGGCATTGCGGAAGTCCTTGAGATTGGAGGTTAGTGGGGAGGATGTGGAAGAGTTGGTGGAGGAGGACAATGAAGAACTAACCACTGATGAGCTGCTAGATCATCTTCAACAGCAAGAGGCCACACCTGAGGAAATTGCTTCGGAGGAGGGGAGAGAGAAATTGAAGAAGTTGCCTACTTCAAAGATTAAGGAAATCTGTGCAAAGTGGCTTGAAGTGCAAACCTTCATGGATGAAAATCACCCTCAGACAGCTGTTGCAGGCCATGCTGGTGACTATTACACTGACACTGTTGTGAAACACTTTAGGAAAGTCATAAAGGAACGAGAGGTACAGGCCACTATGGACAGATATGTTGTGCGACAGAAGTCCAGTGACTCTGAAGCTGGTCCTAGTGGCATTAAAAGAAGAAGGGAAGCAACCCCGGAAAAGGACTTGACACCTCAAGTCCTAATGGAAGGGGATTCCCCTTCTAAACACTAAAACCATCCAGTCTCCCCTCCTCCCATCCCATCAATCATCACCACATCTTCAATAAAGGTAAGTGTCATGTAACTGTGCATGTTTTCTTAAGTTTGTGTTTATTAAAATTAATATTTCATGTGGTAAATTTTTTTTTTTTCATACTTTTGGGTGTCTTGCACGGATTAATTTGATTTCCATTATTTCTTATGGGGAAAATTAATTTGCCTAACGATAATTTCGCATAACATTGAGCTCTCAGGAACGGATTAATAACATTATGCGGGGGTCCACTGTACTCACACCTTCAGTGACAACTTAAAACCCTAATAATTAACAGGCAGTTTATTAACCCTAACCGGAGCCTCACTATCCTCATAAAAACTCTTTACAGCATTTGGTAGCTTACCACCTATTCCATAAACTTGCAACATCTGCCACATTGCTCCCCTACCCACTCTATCATATGCCTTTTCTAAATCCATAAATGCAATAAAAACTTCCCTACCTTTATCTAAATACTGTTCACATATATGCTTAAATGTAAACACTTGATCTACACATCCCCTACCCACTTGAAACCTCCTTGCTCATCCGCAATCCTACATTCTGTCTTACCTCTAATTCTTTCATTTATGACCCTACCGTACACTTTTAGTGGTATACTCAGTAAACTTATTCGTCTATAATTTTTACAATCTCTTTTGTCCCCCCTTCCCTTTATATAAAGGGGCTATACATGCTCTCCGCCAATCCCTAGGTACCTTCCCCTCTTTCATACATTTATTAAACAAAAATACCAACCACTCCAACACTATATCCCCCCTGCTTTTAACATTTCTGTCTTGATCCCATCAGTTCCAGCTGCTTTACCCCCTTTCATTCTATGTAATGACTCACGTAACTCCCCCTCACTTACATGCTGCTCATCTTCACTCCAAAAAGATGGTATACCTCCCTGGCCAGTGCATGAAATTACCTCCTCCCTTTCTTCCTCAACATTTAAAAGTTCCTCAAAATATTCTCGCCATCTACCTAATACCTCTCTCTCCCCATCTACTAACTCCCCTACTCTGTTTTTAACTGACAAATCCATACTTTCCCTAAGCTTTCTTAACTTGTTTAACTCACTCCAAAATTTTTTCTTGTTTTCATTAAAATTTCTTGACAGTGCCTCTCCCACTATATCATCCGCTCTCCTTTTGCACTCTCTCACCACTCTCTTCACCTTTCTTTTACTCTCCATATAATCTGCTCTTCTTATAACACTTCTACTTTGTAAAAACCTCTCATAAGCTAACTTTTTCTCTCTTATCACACCCTTTACTTCATCATTCCACCAATCACTCCTCTTTCCTCCTGCCCCCACCCTCCTATAACCACAAACTTCTGCCCCATATTCTAATACTGCATTTTTAAAACTCATCCAACCCTCTTCAACCCCCCCCACTACTCATCTTTGCACTAGCCCACCTTTCTGCCAATAGTCGCTTATATCTCACCCGAACTTCCTCCTCCCTTAGTTTATACACTTTCACTTCCCTCCTACTTGTTGTTGCCACCTTCCTCTTGTCCCATCTACCTCTTACTCTAACTGTAGCTACAACTACAGGTAGTAGGTTGGTAGACAGCAACCACCCAGGGACGTACTACTGTCTTGCCAAGTGAGTGTAAAACAAAAGCCTGTAATTGTTTTACATGATGGTAGGATTGCTGGTGTCTTTTATCTGTCTCATAAATATGCACTGTATGTCTTGCTACTTCTACTTACACTTAGGTCACACTACACATACATGTACACGTTTATTTATACACACTCATCTGAGTTTTCTTTGATTTTTATCTTAATAGTTCTTGGTCTTAATACCTTTCCTTTCATATCCATGGGGAAATGGAATAAGAATCTTTCCTCCGTAAGCCATGCGTGTTGTAAAAGTCAACTTAAATGCAGGGAACAATGGGCTAGTAACCCCTTTTCCTGTAAAGATTACTAAAAAGAATAAGAAGAAAAATAATATGTATAATAATAATAATATTTTATTATCACACTGGCCGATTCCCACCAAGGTAGGGTGGCCCGAAAAAGAAAAACTTTCACCATCATTCACTCCATCACTGTCTTGCAAGAAGGGTGCTTTACACTACAGTTTTTAAACTGCAACATTAACACCCCTCCTTCAGAGTGCAGGCACTGTACTTCCCATCTCCAGGACTCAAGTCCGGCCTGCCGGTTTCCCTGAACCCCTTCATAAATGTTACTTTGCTCACACTCCAACAGCACGTCAAGTATTAAAAACCATTTGTCTCCATTCACTCCTATCAAACACGCTCACGCATGCCTGCTGGAAGTCTAAGCCCCTCGCACACAAAACCTCCTTTACCCCCTCCCTCCAACCTTTCCTAGGCCGACCCCTACCCCGCCTTCCTTCCACTACAGACTGATACACTCTTGAAGTTATTCTGTTTCGCTCCATTCTCTCCACATGTCCGAACCACCTCAACAACCCTTCCTCAGCCCTCTGGACAACAGTTTTGGTAATCCCGCACCTCCTCCTAACTTCAAAACTACGAATTCTCTGCATTATATTCACACCACACATTGCTCTCAGACATGACATCTCCACTGCCTCCAGCCTTCTCGTCGCTGCAACATTCATCACCCATGCTTCACACCCATATAAGAGCGTTGGTAAAACTATACTCTCATACATTCCCCTCTTTGCCTCCAAGGACAAAGTTCTTTGTCTCCACAGACTCCTAAGTGCACCACTCACCCTTTTCCCCTCATCAATTCTTTGATTCACCTCATCTTTCATAGACCCATCCGCTGACACGTCCACTCCCAAATATCTGAATACATTCACCTCCTCCATACTCTTTCCCTCCAATCTGATATCCAATCTTTCATCACCAAATCTTTTTGTTATCCTCATAACCTTACTCTTTCCTGTATTCACTTTCAATTTTCTTCTTTTGCTCACCCTACCAAATTCATCCACCAGTCTCTGAAACTTCTCTTCAGAATCTCCCAAGAGCACAGTGTCATCAGCAAAGAGCAACTGTGACAACTCCCACTTTGTGTGATTCTTTATCTTTTAACTCCACACCTCTTGCCAAGACCCTCGCATTTACTTCTCTTACAACCCCATCTATAAATATATTAAACAACCATGGTGACATCACACATCCTTGTCTAAGGCCTACTTTTACTGGGAAATAATTTCCCTCTTTCCTACATACTCTAACTTGAGCCTCACTATCCTCGTAAAAACTCTTCACTGCTTTCAGTAACCTACCTCCTTCACCATACACCTGCAACATCTGCCACATTGCTCCCCTATCCACCCTGTCATACGCCTTTTCCAAATCCATAAATGCCACAAACACCTCTTTAGCCTTATCTAAATACTGTTCACTTATATGTTTCACTGTAAACACCTGGTCCACACACCCCCCTACCTTTCCTAAAGCCTCCTTGTTCATCTGCTATCCTATTCTCCGTCTTACTCTTAATTCTTTCAATATTAACTACCATACACTTTGCCAGGTATGCTCAACAGACTTATCCCCCTATAATTTTTGCACACTCTTTTATCCCCTTTCCCTTTATACAAAGGAATTATGCATGCTCTCTGCCAATCCCTAGGTACCGTACCCTCTTCCATACGTTTATTAAATAATTGCACCAACCACTCCAAAACTATATCCCCACCTGCTTTTAACATTTCTATCTTTATCATATCAATCCCAGCTGCCTTACCCCCTTTCATTTTACCTACTGCCTCACGAACTTCCCCCACACTCACAACTGGCTCTTCCTCACTCCTACAAGATGTTGTTCCTCCTTGCCCTATACACGAAATCACAGATTCCCTATCTTCATCAACATTTAACAATTCCTCAAAATATTCCCTCCATCTTCCCAATACCTCTAACTCTCCATTTAATAACTCTCCTCTCCTATTTTTAACTGACAAATCCATTTGTTCTCTAGGCTTTCTTAACTTGTTAATCTCACTCCAAAACTTTTTCTTATTTTCAACAAAATTTGTTGATAACATCTCACCCACTCTCTCATTTGCTCTCTTTTTACATTGCTTCACCACTCTCTTAACCTCTCTCTTTTTCTCCATATACTCTTCCCTCCTTGCATCTCTTCATATATAATAATAATGAACTACATATAATAATTATAATAGACGGCTTCAAAAGGCCGTCACTAGATGGCAGTGTTTACCACAACAAATAGGGAGCGGTTTTGGCTGCCTTCACCTGTTACATAATGACATATTTTGTTCATTCTAGAGTATATATCATGTTTCTATGTTATTCATATTGTTTGTTATGTCATATTAGATGAAATGTGATATATAAATATATATAAATATATACATGTATAAATATATATATGAGAGCCAGTTGTGAGTGTGGGGGAAGTTCGTGAGGCAGTAGGTAAAATGAAAGGGGGTAAAGCAGCTGGGATTGATGGGATAAAGATAGAAATGTTAAAAGCAGGTGGGGATATAGTTTTGGAGTGGTTGGTGAAATTATTTAATAAATGTATGGAAGAGGGTAAGGTACCTAGGGATTGGCAGAGAGCATGCATAGTTCCTTTGTATAAAGGGAAAGGGGATAAAAGAGTGTGCAAAAATTATAGGGGGATAAGTCTGTTGAGTATACCTGGCAAAGTGTATGGTAGTTATTATTGAAAGAATTAAGAGTAAGACGGAGAATAGGATAGCAGATGAACAAGGAGGCTTTAGGAAAGGTAGGGGGTGTGTGGACCAGGTGTTTACAGTGAAACATATAAGTGAACAGTATTTAGATAAGGCTTAAGAGGTCTTTGTGGCATTTATGGATTTGGAAAAGGCATATGACAGGGTGGATAGGGGGGCACTGTGGCAGATGTTGCAGGTGTATGGTGTAGGAGGTAGGTTACTGAAAGCAGTGAAGAGTTTTTACGAGGATAGTGAGGCTCAAGTTAGAGTACATAGGAAAGAGGGAAATTATTTCCCTGTAAAAGTAGGCCTTAGACAAGGATGTGTGATGTCACCGTGGTTGTTTAATATATTTATAGATGGGGTTGTAAGAGAAGTAAATGCGAGGGTCTTGACAAGAGGCGTGGAGTTAAAAGATAAAGAATCACACATAAAGTGGGAGTTGTCACAGTTGCTCTTTGCTGATGACACTGTGCTCTTGGGAGATTCTGAAGAGAAGTTGCTGAGATTGGTGGATGAATTTGGTAGGGTGTGCAAAAGAAGAAAATTAAAAGTGAATACAGGAAAGAGTAAGGTTATGAGGATAACAAAAATATTAGGTGATGAAAGATTAGATATCAGATTGGAGGGAAAGAGTATGGAGGAGGTGAATGTATTCAGATATTTGGGAGTGGACGTGTCAGCGGATGGGTCTATGAGAGATGAGGTGAATCATAGAATTGATGAGGGGAAAAGGGTGAGTGGTGCACTTAAGAGTCTGTGGAGACAAAGAACTTTGTCCTTGGAGGCAAAGAGGGGAATGTATGAGAGTATAGTTTTACCAACACTCTTATATGGGCGTGAAGCATGGGTGATGAATGTTGCAGCGAGGAGAAGGCTGGAGGCAGTGGAGATGTCATGTCTGAGGGCAATGTGTGGTGTGAATATAATGCAGAGAATTCGTAGTTTTGAAGTTAGGAGGAGGTGCGGGATTACCAAAACTGTTGTCCAGAGGGCTGAGGAAGGGTTGTTGAGGTGGTTCGGACATGTAGAGAGAATGGAGCGAAACAGAATGACTTCAAGAGTGTATCAGTCTGTAGTGGAAGGAAGGCGGGGTAGGGGTCGGCCTAGGAAAGGTTGGAGGGAGGGGGTAAAGGAGGTTTTGTGTGCGAGGGGCTTGGACTTCCAGCAGGCGTGCGTGAGCATGTTTGATAGGAGTGAATGGAGACGAATGGTTTTTAATACTTGACGTGCTGTTGGAGTGTGAGCAAAGTAACATTTATGAAGGGGTTCAGGGAAACCGGCAGGTCGGACTTGAGTCCTGGAGATGGGAAGTACAGTGCCTGCACTCTGAAGGAGGGGTGTTAATGTTGCAGTTTAAAAACTGTAGTGTAAAGCACCCTTCTGGCAAGACAGTGATGGAGTGAATGATGGTGAAAGTTTTTCTTTTTCGGGCCACCCTGCCTTGGTGGGAATCGGCCAGTGTGATAATAAATAAATAATATATAAATATATATAAATATATATATATAAATATATATAAATATATTTAAATATATATATAAATATATATAAATATATATATAAATACGTATATATATATTGTTCCCGGCATTTTAGTTGACTTTTACAACACGCATGGCTTATGGGGGAGAGATTCTTTTTCTACTTCCCCATGGATATAAAAGGAAAAGTAATAAGACCAAGAACTATTAAATTCAAATTCAAATTCAAGGTTTATTCTCTATAAGGATTACAATGCTGAGTTAACAGAATTTGGTTATTGTGTGGTTTACATGTAGTAAGGTAAGTTGGTATTATGGCTAAGTGACTAAATACTAGTTTGTGAGTTTAGCAATGTGAATGCTTTTGTTTTGGCACTATATATAGTTTCAGTATTGGAGTATCACAGGCCAACTTATGACTAGTTAAGATTCATTATTTTGAGATTGAGATTGATATGTCTGTTTATGGTCACATGGGTGAGTGAGTGTAAGCGTTAACCACCAGGTGGTATTCGTGTAATTAGTTGACAGGGTGTATCGGGGAGATAAGATGTTTTCTGATGGTAGTTTTGAAGGTGATGAATGTGTCTGCAGTTTTAGAATTTTCAAGTAGGGTGTTCCAGATTTTAGGGCCTTTGACATACATTGAACTTTTGTAAAGGTTTAGTCGGACATGGGGAATGTCATAGATATGTTTGTGTCTGGTGTTGTGCCTGTGGGTTCTGTCACTACTATCAAGAAAGCATTTTAGGTCAAGGTTAATATTGGAATTTAAGGTCCTGTAGATGTAGATTGCACAGTAGTAAGTGTGGATGTACTGAACAGGGGGTTAGTTTAGATCTATGAAGAGTGGGGGGGGGGGTGTTGCCAGGGATGGGATTTAGTGATTATTCTTACTGCGGCTTTTTGTTGGGTTATTATTGGCTTTAGGTGTGTTGCTGCAGTTGAACCCCAAGCACAGATAGCATAGGTGAGGTATGGATATGTAAGTGAATGGTATAGTGTGAGAAGGGCAGTTTGCGGCACGTAGTATCGTATCTTGGAGAGGATCCCAACTGTTTTGGATACTTTTTTGGTTATGTGTTGGATATGGGTGCTGAAATTCAGGTTGTTGTCGAGGTATAGGCCTAGGAATTTGCCCTCATTATGTCTGGCAATTAGAGTGTTGTCAATCTTAATGTTAATTTGTGCAACTCCTGCTCTGCTACCAAACATAATGTAGTAGGTTTTGTCAGTGTTAAGCGTAAGTTTATTGGCTGTCATCCAAGTCGATATTTTGATCAGCTCTTCATTAACAATGGTGTTGAGGGTGGCAAGATTAGGGTGAGAGATGACATAAGTCATGTCGTCAGGAAAGAGAATGGGGTTCAGGTGTTGAGATACGTTTGGAAGATCATTGATGTATATGAGGAAGAGCAGGGGACCAAGGACACTTCCCTGCGGAACTCCAGTATCAAGTGGCTGTGTTGTTGATGCTGTGTCTTTAATGGTGACATACTGATACCTATTAGTAAGGTAAGATTTGAAATATGCAAGCGCGTGGCCTCTTATACCATAGTGGCCAAGTTTGTGGAGTAGGATGCCATGGTCTACTGTGTCAAAAGCTTTTCTTAGGTCATTAAAAATTCCTAGTGGATATTCCTTATTTTCCAATGCTGTGTAAAGCAGATCTAGCATTTTTATGATTGCACCGTTAGTGCTTTTATTTTTCCTGAATCCAAATTGGCAGGGGTTGAGTATGTTTTGTGCCGTTATAAATGAATATAGAGTCCTGTGCATGAGTTTCTTGAAGATTTTGGATAGCAATGGTAAGTTTAATATTGGCCTATAGTTGTTTAAATCTGTAGGGTCACCACCTTTATGTATTGGTGTAACCCTTGCCCTCTTGAGTAGTTTCGGGAAGGTGCTAGTTTCTAGTGACTTGTTAAAAAGTAATGAGATAGCATGCGAGAGGACATGGGCCACTCTCTTGTACAATAATGGTGGGACATGAGACAGATTCCCTGAGTTATTTTTAAGTGACTTTATAATCTCGGTGACTTCCGTGGGCTCAGTTGGAGCAAGATAGAAGGAATTTGGGAAATTCCCATCTACGTAGTCCCCGGCATGGGCATTGGTACGTGGGATTTTATTGGCGAGATTAGAACCTATGGTTGAGAAGAAGTCGTTTATCTTGTTAGCTGTGTCAGTGGGATGCAGTGGTGTTTCATTAGGTTTAGTTAGGACAATATTCTTGGTTGTTTTCAGTTTTTGGGTCCCTAGAATCTGAGAGAGTGTTTTCCAGGTCTTTTTTATATCTCCTCTAGTGTCTGTGAATCTACTGCAGTAGTATAGTTGTTTGGCTTTCTTTATTACTTTGGTGAGTACTGATGAATAGTGTTTAACCCTTTGAGGGTTTTGGTCGTACTAGTACGTTTTACGCGTAGGGGTTTTTGACGTACTAGTACTCATAAATTCTAGCGGCCTCAAATCTAGTGGGAGAAAGCTGGTAGGCCTTCATATGAAAGAATGGGTCTATGTGGTCAGTGTGCACAGTCTAAAAAAAATCCTGCAGCACACAGTGCATAATGAGAAAAAAAAAACTTTGACCATTTTTTTTTAATAAATCAGCGACTTTGCAGTGTATTTTCGTATGGTATTTATTGTTGTATTCTAGTTTTTTTGGTCTCATTTTATAGAATGGAAGACATATTACAGAAATTGAGATGATTTTGACTGGTTTTACAATGAAAGGTGCCTTGAAATTGAGCTCAAAGTAGCAGAAATGTTCGATTTTTACCAAACTTCAAAAGTAAACAAATCGTGCCAAGCGTGCAATACACGTCAACTGGTGAGTCTTATATTCTTTTACAAGTGCACCAATAATATTTATACCATTTTTTACACTAATGCAGTAGTCTGCATAACAGTAAATCTTATATTTTTTGTGAGAATAAAAATTCAAAGTGGAAAGCAAAAGAATATAAGAGGGGCCTTGAGACGTGACTAATGACTAGAGGAAATGTCATTTTAGTGCCAGGAATGTCTTTCTTGTTTATTCTGGACCCTATTCGGAAATTGGGATCTTTTGAAATTTGTGTGAAATTGGCAAAATTGCTAAATTCTGACCACTGTACTGGATAGTTGAATTTATAAATGGGTGGTTTCTTGCACCCATTCGATAGAAAAAATGGAGTTCTAGCGAAATATTCATGTTTTTTGTCGACTAGTACAGTGAAATTGGCCGAAAATGGGGCTCAAAGTGGGCAAAATCGCCGATGCGTAAACATCGCCGAGACCGCTAACTTTGCGAGAGCATAATTTCGTAAGTTTTCTATCAAATTTCAAACTTTTGGTGTCTTTATGATCGGGAAAAGATTCTCTATCTTTTCATAAGAGAAAATAATTTTTTTTTTTTTAATTTGGCCGACCCTGAGAACGAGTTTTGGAGAGGGCCTGTCGACCCTCAAAGGGTTAAGAATATCTTTGTGTATTAGGCCCTGTCTATATTGCTTTTCATATTGGTGTTTCTTATCAATGGATTTCAGAATGGTGCTGGTTAGCCATGGGGAACCAAGCCGTTTGCTTGTGATCTGTTTCGTTTTTATAGGACAATGTTTGTTGTATAGTCTAAGTAATTTGTTAAGAAAAATGTCTGTCCAGTCATCAATACCATTGGCCTTGGAGAATTCTGTAGGCCAGTCAACAGTCTCTAGGTCAGCTGTGAACTTCCTTATTGAGGCCTCATCATGGAGTCTAAATGAAACTTTGTTGTATTCAAGTGGTGGTTTACTAATGTTTGTCAAGAGGAAGGTAGGGTAGTGGTCTGTAGTGCTATCTGTGATTATCCCTGATTTAAGGGGGGCTAGTATATTGGTCCATATGTGGTCTATTATGGTTGCACTTGTTTCAGTGAGCCTGGTTGGTTTAGTTATTGTTGGTGTGAGAAGTGTGTTGTTCATATTGTTGATGAAATCAGTTACAGGCTGATCATCTAGTAGGCCAAGGTTGATGTTGAAGTCTCCAGCTAAGAGAAGGTGGTGTTTATTCATTTGTCTGTTTGTCATTAGTTCCTTTAATTTCTCACTGAAATTTGGGATGTTTGTGTGAGGTATCCGGTAAATGGCACCGATTGTTATAGGCGTCTTAAGGTTTTTTACAGTAAAATTAGCAAAAATGTATTCTCCATATTCATCACTAAAGCAAGTGGTGCTAATACAAGATAATTGGTTAGAGTAATAGATTGCAATACCACCCCCAACTTGGTATGGTCTGCAGTTGTGGATTGCTGTGTATCCTGGTAGGGGGTAGATATCTGTTGTGTCCTGCTTAAGCCAGGTCTCAGTAAGAATAATGCAGGAGAAGGGTGTCTTTAGTGATTCAAGGAGTGCCAGGAGGTCATCATAGTGTTTGCTTAAGGACCTGATGTTGTAGTTAAGTACTGATAGACTTTTAGCATTGTTTAGGATAGTGCTGGCTTGTGATGCTGTGTAGTAAAGGCAGTTACTTTCCAATAGGTTTTGATTGGGTGTCAGATTATGGAGGTTTAGGTCAAGGTCAAAGTGATCAATCATCTTCTAGGTTTAAATTATGGTTATTTATATCCTGAGTTGTGTGTTGAGTTCTAGTACTGATATCTGTAGTGGTGGGAAGTTTGGACAAGTGTATAGCTATAGCATTTTGGTCATGTAGAGTATAGTCACTAATACACATAATGAAGTTGGTGTTGTCTATGTGTTGTGCTGGAATGAGCTAAAGTACAACTAGGTATAAACTAATAATATAAAAATACAAATTAAAAATAGCACAAGACTCTCACTTGTAATTGCACTAAGGTCTAATGTAATGACTTTGGTATAGTCTATATATTGAGCTAGAATGAGCTATAGTACAACTAGGTTTAATCTAATAATATAAAAATAGAAATTAAAAATAGCACCAGACTCTCACTAGTAATTACACTATGGTCTAATATAATGAATTTGGTACTGACTATGTATTGAGCTAGAATGAGCTATAGTACAACTGAGTTTAATCTTATAATATAAAAAAGGCACAAGACTCTCAATTGTAATTGCACTAAGGTCTTATATAAGTTGTTTACAAGAATTAGAGTATAACTAGATTTAAATTGACAAGATAAAATATACAAGTTAAGGTAGCAAAAGAATAAAAAAAAGTAGAAAAAAAATATATGAGGTAATTGGTACTAGTTAGCAAAAGATAGTTAAGGGCCTTGAACAATAATAATAAAATCAAAGAAAACTCAGATGAGTGTGTATAAATAAACGTGTACATGCATGTGTAGTGTGACCTAAGTGTAAGTAGAAGTAGCAAGACGTACCTGTAATCTTGCATATTTATGAGACAGACAAAAGACACCAGCAATCCTACCATCATGTAAAACAATTACAGGCTTTCGTTTTACACTCACTTGGCAGGACGGTAGTACCTCCCTGGGTGGTTGCTGTCTGCCAACCTACTACCTAAATGTAGATTTATTGTCTTTAATAAAGTAAGAAACAACTTTTCTTTCAGGCTGCTTTAGATCTTGGAACATGTAAATCGGGATTTGGATTTGGAGGCACCGGGAAAAAATCGAACTGCAAGCAGTTTGATGATTATGGTGAGACTTTTGGGCTCAAAGATGTCATTGGTTGCTACCTCAACTTAGATACTATGGAGATACATTATAGCAAGAATGGAAATGACCTGGGGAAAGCCTTCACTCTTCGAAGTGAATTTAAAAATGCTGTCTTCCATCCTGCTGTAGTACTGAAGGTGAGTAGTGAGTAGTGTATGAATTAAAGATAGGACAATACCAAAATGTTTGCTGATACCAATGCCAAATATTCTGCTAACAGTACTTTTGCTATGTTTTATTTTTAAAATTATGATATCTGCATTCAGCATATAATGGAATGCTTATTGCTTGTTAGGTATTGTAACCCAGAAAGGTTAAATATTAAATAACAATTTCTCTAAGATGTCAGTGTTATTACTGCTTACAGCATTCCATGAGGCTTTCAAATTGAAAAGAAATTACATGAATTTTTTTTATTCTAATTGCTCTATATATTTAGTAACATAAAACAGAAATCAATTACAAAAATAAGTGAATAATTTTCAGTTATATTAGAAACATGAAAGTAAATTATCCATTACTCACAGTACTATTAATTTAAAGCTTTAACCCTTTCAGGGTCGACAGGCCCTCTCCTAAACTTGTTCTCAGGGTCAGAAATTTTTCGAAAAAAAAAAAAATTTCTTATGAAATGATAGAGAATCTTTTCCCAATCATAATGACACCAAAAGTATGAAATTTATTTTAGTTATTTATTTATTTATTTATTTATTTATTTATTTATTTATTTATTTATTTATTTATTTGCAATTAGTACCTTGAGATTTTATATTTACAACAATGGGTTGCAATGCAAAGAGAGCCTCTATTATGCCTAGGCATTATGTGCCGACTTAACATTATTGGCTTACAGACTACTTAACACTAAGAATTATGTCATAAAACAACGATTCAGTTATATTCCTGTCAACAATGGATAAAAGGTTCAAAGTAATTGTTGAAATTATGATGTGGGAATACATAAGTGAGTATGTGAGTACTGAGTATTTAGCATTTAGTCTAGGGTGATTAAGTGGCTTTTGAGAAGAATCTTAAATTGATTTTCAGACCGGGTTACTTTAGTATCTTCTGGTAATGAATTCCATATTTTGGGGCCCTTTATGTGTATAGAGTTTTTGCACAGTGTAATATGGACATGAGGTACATCAAAAAGAGATCTGTGTCTTGTGTTATGGTCATGTGTCCTGCTAAGGTTGGTGAGAAGTTTGAGTGAAGGGTTTATATTTGCATGTATTGTTCTGTGTATGTAGTAGGCACATGAATAAGTATGGATGTTCTTAATGGTGAGCAGATTCAGACTTTTGAAAATTGGTGGAGTATGCTGGCGGGAGTGGGAATTTGTTATCGTTCTGACTGCTACCTTTTGATGGGTTATTAGAGGTCTTAGGTGATTGAATGTTGTTGATCCCCATGCACAAATTCCATAGGTGAGATAAGGGTATATGAGTGAATGGTACAATGCCAGGAGAGCTGATTGTAGAATGTAGTACCTTATCTTTGATAGTATACCTACAGTCTTAGAGATTTTCTTGGTGATTTGTTGTGTGTGTGTCCGGAACTTAAGGCTACTGTCAAGGTGGATACCTAGAAATTTTCCCTCTGTGAGTCTTGTGACTGATAATCCGTTTAGTGTTATGTTAATTGGATCATTTGTAGCTTTGTTTTATCAGTATTCAAGGTAAGTTTATTAGTCATCATCCAGGCAGATATTTTCTGCAATTCGACATTGACAGTGTTTGCTAGTATGACTGGGTTTGGGTGAGAGAAGACGTATGTAGTGTCATCTGCAAATAATATGGGTTTGAGTAGCTGTGATGTATTCGATAGATCATTGATGTAGATGAGAAAGAGGAGTGGTCCAAGGACACTTCCTTGTGGGACTCCTACTGTGATTGGTTGGGTGGAAGAGTTTGCACCATTTGCATACACATATTGAGTTCTGTTACCAAGGTATGACTAGGTAGTTGAGGGAGTGGCCTCTGATACCATAGTGCGTTAATTTGGAGTACAGCAGTTCATGGTCGACTGTATCAAAAGCTTTACGTAAATCAATGAAAATGCCCAGCGGGACTTTTCCTTTCGAGTGCAGTATATATTAGTTATAGCATGTGTATGATATCATCATTTGTGCTTTTATTATTCCTGAATCCAAACTGACAAGGGTTTAATATATTGTGTGAGATGAGGTAGGATTAGATCCGTCTATGAATTAATTTTTCAAAGATTTTATAGAGCAATGGTAAGTTAGATATTGGTCTGTAGTTATTCAAGTCAGCTTGGTCACCTCCTTTATGGATTGGAGTGACCCCTTGCTATTTTGAGGATTGTTGGGAAGGTAGATGACTCCAATTCAATTCAATTCAATTCAATTCAAGTTCATTCTCTATAATGGTTACAATGTGGGGTTTACAGGTTTTGGGTATTTTGTGGTTTACATGTTATAAAATACTAATTACAGAGGGGGCCACTAGGACACCTAGCATGGCTAGGCATTTCCAGCAGACTTAGATTAATTCTTAACATTAAATCCTTACAGATTATGGTATTAACCCTTTCAGGGTCCGTCCCGTAGATCTACGGCTTTACGTTCAGGGTCCAAACCGTAGATCTACGCCATGAGCTCAGCTCACTCTGATAAACTGTGAGTGGTACATTTGGGCCTAGATATGAGATAATACATCTATGTGGTATGTGTGCACCACATAAAACAGATCCTGCAGCACACTGTGTGTAATGAGAGAAAAAAAATGAAATCATGATTTTTCGATTAAAACAGCAACTTTGCAGTGTTTTTTTGTATGTTTTTTATAGTTGTATTTGCGATTTCTTGGTCTCATTTGATAGAATGGAAGACATATTACAGAAATAGAGATGATTTTGATTGGTTTTAGCAATGGAAATGGCTTGAAACTGAGCTCAAAGTAGCAGAAATGTTAAATTTTTGCTGATATTCAAGAGTAAACAAACGACCTCACACGTCTAATACACGCCAGCTGGTGGGTCTAATATACATTCACAAATATGGTGATGATATTTATATAATTATTACAGTATTGCATAACAGTAAATCTTCTATTTTTTGGTGTGAATAAAAATTCATTATGTGAATAAAAAATAAAAATGGAATTTATTTGTAAAGCCTCAAAACATAACTAATGAACAGAGGAAATGTTAGTTTAGTGCCAGGAATGCCTACATTGTTCATTCTGGACCCTATTTTGAAATTGGAATATTTTGAACTTTGTGTTAAATTGGCCAAATTAACAATTTCCGATCACTTTATTTTGTAGTTGAAACAGTTGACTTGGCGATTTCTTGTGCTCAATCGATAGAACAGAAGTAATACTAGTGAAATAGCTAAGAATTTGGTTGATTGGAATAATGTAATTGGCCTAAAATGGGAGTCAAAGTCGGCAAAATCGCCGATTCGTAAATATCGCTGACACATCAAAATTCGCGAGAGCATAATTTCGTCAATTTTCCACCAAATTTCGTACTTTTTGTTTTATTACCTTCACAAAAAGATTCTCTACGATTTCATAAGAAAAAATAAAAATTTTTTTTTTGAAAATTCTTGGACACTGGTGCGTGACTCCAGATTTGGGCCTTGGACCCTGAAAGGGTTAAGGCTAAGTGACTACATCATAATTTGTGAGTTTAGCAATGTGAATGCTTTTGTTTTGGCACAATACAAGGTGTCTATATTTGAGTATCATAGGCAAACTTATGACTAGTTAGGATTTATTATTTTAAGATTAAGATTAGTATTTCTGGGTTTATAGTCAGTGGGTGAGTGAATGTAATTTTGAACCACCAGGTGGTTATGTAGTTAGTTGTCAGGGTGGATCAGGGAGATAAGATGTTTTCTAACTGTAGTTTTGAAAGTGATGAATGTGTCTGCAGTTCTAAGAGTTTTCAGGTAGGGTGTTCCAGATTTTAGGTCCTTTGAAATACATTGAATTTTTGTAAAGGTTTAGTCGAACACGGGGAATGTCATAGAGATGTTTGTGTCTGGTGTTATGCCTGTGGATCCTGTTACAACTATCAAGGAAGCATTTTAGGTCAAGGTTAATATTGGAATTTAAGGTCCTGTAGATATAGATTGCACAGTAGTAAGTGTGGATGTTCTGAACAGGGAGTAATTTTAGATCTATGAAGAGTGGGGGGGGTGTGTTGCCAGGGATGGAATTTAGTGATTATTCTTACTGCGGCTTTTTGTTGGGTTATTATTGGCTTTAGGGGTGTTGCTGCAGTTGAACCCCAAGCACAGATAGCATAGGTGAGGTATTTATATATAAGTGAATGGTATAGTGTGAGAAGGGCAGTTTGCGGCACGTAGTATCGTATCTTGGAGAGGATCCCCACCGTTTTGGATACTTTTTTTGTTATGTGTTGGATATGGGTGCTGAAATTTAGGTTGTTGTCAAGGTATAGGCCAAGGAATTTGCCCTTATTATGTCTGGCAATTAGAGTGTTGTCGATCTTAAGGTTAAGTTGTGCAACACCTGCTCTGCTACCAAACATAATATAGTAGGTTTTGCCAGTGTTAAGTGTAAGTTTATTGGCTGTCATCCAAGTCGATATTTTGAGCAGCTCCTCGTTAACAATGGTGTTGAGGGTGGCAAGATTAGGGTGGGAGATGACATAAGTCGTGTTGCAATAATTGGTGACAATACTTGAGAAGCTGTTTTGTACATAAAAGCAGGCAAGCTGTTTGTCTCCTGCGTAGTTTTTAAGGGTGTTGATGATGAGCGAGACTTCTAGTGGGTGGGTTGGAGATGGAAAACGTATGGAGTTATGCTCTCACGAAGTTAGCGGTCATGATGATGTTTACACATTGGCGATTTTGCCCACTTTGAGCCCTATTTTCGGCCAATTCCAATGTACCAGTCGTCAAAAATCATAACTATTTCGCTAGAACTTCATTTTCTCGATCAAATGAGTGCAAGAAACCACCCATTTACCCATTTTAACTATCCAGTAAAGTGGTCAGAAATTGGCAATTTTGCCAATTTCACACAAATTTCAAAAGATGCCAATTTCCAAATAGGGTCCAGAATAAACAAGACAGATATTCCTGGCACTAAAATAATATTTTTTTCTGTTCATTAGTCACATCCCCAGGCCTCTCTTGCACTTCTTTTGCTTTCCACTTTGAATTTTTATTCTCACAAAAAAATAGAAGATTTACTGTTATGCAGACTACTGCATTAGTGTAAAAATGGTATAAATAATATCAGCGCACTTGTGAAAGAATATTAGACTTGCCTGTTGACGTGTATTGGATGCGTGGCGTGATTTGTTTACTTTTGAACTTTGGCAAAATCAAACATTTCTGCTACTTTGAGCTGAATTTCAAGATACTTTTCATTGTGAAACCAATCAAAATCATCTCAATTTCTGTAATATGTCTTCCATTCTATAACATGAGACCAGGAAAACTAGAATACAACCATAAATAGCATACAAAAATACACTGCAAAGTCGCTGTTTTTAAAGCAAAAACATGGTCGGAGTTTTTTTTTTATCATTATGCACTGTGTGCTGCAGGATTTTTTTATACTGTGCACACTGACCACATAAACCCATTCTTTCATATGTAGGCCTACCAACTTTCTCACGCTAGATTTGAAGGTGCTAGAATTTATGCGTACTTGTATGGCACCAACCCTGGCGTGCATGCCGTACTAGTATGGCACCAACCCTGGCGTGCAAGCCGTACTAGTATGGCACCAACCCTGAAAGGGTTAAAAACACTTTGAGAACTGAAATAAAAAGTGCTTTATTGTAAAATTAAAAGTTTAAAATTATACATAGTTCAGAACTGGAACCACCTCTCAGCAGCAGCAGTGACAACATCAGTGGCTGCTCCCATATCTTTGCAGTCCCCTGGTCTGATCTAAGCTCCAATTATGGCCTAAATGCTTGTACTGCTGCACTGACCCACATGGAACCAAAAATGACCAAGAAAAGACTGTTAGTGATGTAGAAAAGCTGTCCATTTACGACTAAAAGAGGACTGCCTGGCATACCAAACACCAGCCTGCTCCCAGACGTAACACTAGCCAAGCAACGGTCACTGCTACAGTACATACCTCCATATCAACTGCGCTAGTGTTCTCATGGGATGGAAAAATAGAAGAAACAGTTTCAAGATGTACCAAAACTCCTAGAAAACTGTTACCCATAATGTCTGCCCTGAAAGACTCCAGCACATCATCCAACCCCAGCCTGGACCAACACAACAACAACAATGGCGGACAACTCCAAAACTTTCTCTGGATTCGATCAACATTCATCCTCACCCATGTCTCACACCCAAGCTGACTTCTCTTTCACAACTATGGCAAACACTTGAGACCTCTTCACCCCAAACGGCATCTTCGACTACAACTCAACACCCAAAGGTATAGCTCAGGTATGCAGTCCTCAACAACGACTCGACACCATTGATAAAATTCTACAGGAAAATAGTATGCTGAGGCAGCAAAATGAAACCCATGAAAAACTGACTGCAGACCTAGAGTGCTCTCTATTTACTCAAAACACAAGGATTAGCGACCTAGAGTGCCGTCTAATGACACAAAACTTAGGGATTAGTGAATTAGAAGACAAACTGACATTCTTAACAAACACGACCATGCAACACACAAACTTACACACAACTGTAGCCACACATACTGAGCAGATAGATTCTCTTACCACTAAGCTGTCAGAAGCTACTCAAGATTGGAGGCTAAACATGGAATCCCAATGGAGTGCATGCTTCCAGTATCAAAGGGGCATGATTGAACAAGACAAGCTCCTAGACTCTGTTATTTTAACCAGCTCTAACCTACCATCAGATACAAACCATGACAACTGCACCAACAAAACACTTCAGCTAATAAAAGACGAGATACATATTAATGTTGAAACCAGCCATAGCAAGGAGGGCCAACTGCAAGGCAGGCTGGGTCAAAAGCAAAATGTTACATTAATTAAGATTCAATTCCATTGATGTAAAAAAGGATCTAATAATTCTTCCATCAAGAAAAAGAGTAATATGTATGTTAATGAGTCCCTGACTAGAAAGTGACAGAACCTACTATACAGACTTCGAAAACTTAAACATGATAACAATTGGTGTTTTACACGTGATGGCATAATCATGGTAAAACTATCAGACTCGGGTTGCTGTTTGAAATAACAAATGAACAAGAGCTAGCATATTTCCTCACATTCACTGGTCGGAATGAATCTTGTTAAGCCACATCTCAACACGTCATCAGCCATGTACAGTGCTTTATACAGATGCACACATGTGTAGTGTAAGTAGAAGTAGCAAGATGTACCTGAAATCTTGCATGTTTATGAAACAGAAAAAAACACACCACTAATCCTACCATCATGTAAAAGCTATAGGTTTCCATTTTACACTCAATTTGGCAGGATGGTAGTACCTCCCAGGGTGGTTGCTGTCCACCAACCTACTACCTAGTGTTATTTTAGTTTACCTGGAGTTTACCTGGAGAGAGTTTCGGGGGTCAACGCCCCCGCTGCCCGGTCTGTAACCAGGCCTCCTGGTGGATCAGAGCCTGATCAACCAGGCTGTTACTGCTGGCTGCACGCAATCCAATGTACAAGCCACAGCCCGGCTGGTCAGGTACCGACTTTAGGTGCTTGTCCAGCGCCTGCTTGAAGACAGCCATGGGTCTATTGGTAATCCCCCTTATGTATGTTGGGAGGCAGTTGAACAGTCTCAGGCCCCTGACACTTATTGTATTGTCTCTTAATGTGCTAGTGATGCCCCTGCTTTTCATTGGGGGGATGTTGCATCATCTGCCGAGTCTTTTGCTTTGGTTGTGAGTGATTTTCGTGTGTAAGTTCGGTACTAGTCCCACTAGGATTTTCCAGGTGTATATAATCATGTATCTCTCCCACCTGCGTTCCAGGGAGTACAGGTTCAGGAACTTCAAGCACTCCCAGTAATTGAGGTGTTTTATCTCCGTTATGCGCGCCGTGAAGGTTCTCTGTACATTTTCTAGGTCAGCAATTTCACCTGCCTTGAAAGGTGCTGTTAGTGTGCAGCAATATTCCAGCCTAGATAGAACAAGCGACCTGAAGAGTGTCATCATGGGCTTGGCATCCCTAGTTTTGAAGGCTCTCATTATCCATCCTGTCATTTTTCTAGCAGATGCGATTGATACAATGTTATGGTCCTTGAAGGTGAGATCCTCCGACATGATCACTCCCAGGTCTTTGACGTTGGTGTTTCACTCTATTTTGTGGAAGGAATTTGTTTTGTACCCTGATGAAGTTTTAATTTCCTCATGTTTACCATATCAGAGGAATTGAAATTTCTCATCGTTGAACTTCATACTGTTTTCTGAAGCCCACTGAAAGATTTGGTTGATATCCGCCTGGAGCCTTGCAGTGTCTGCAATGGAAGACACTGTCATGCAGATTCGGGTGTCATCTGCAAAGGAAGACATGGTGCTGTGGCTGACATCCTTGTCTATGTCAGATATCAGGATGAGAAACAAGATGGGAGCGAGTACTGTGATTTGTGGAACAGAGCTTTTCACCGTAGCCGCCTCAGACTTTACTCTGTTGACTACTACTCTTTGTGTTCTGTTTGTGAGGAAATTATAGATCCATCTACCAACTTTTCCTGTTATTCCTTTAGCACGCATTTTGTGTGCTATTTCGCCATGGTCACATTTGTCGAAGACTTTTGCAAAGTCTGTATATATTACATCTGCATTCTTTTTGTCTTCTAGTGCATCTAGGACCAGTAGCTGAGACAGACAGGAGCAACCTGCTCTAAACCCATGTTGCCCTGGGTTGTGTAATTGAAAGGTATCTAGATGGGTGGCGATCTTGCTTCTTAGGACCCTTTCAAAGATTTTTGTGATATGGGATGTTAGTGCTATCGGTCTGTAGTTCTTTGCTATTGCTTAACTGCCCCCTTTGTGGAGTGGAGCTATGTCTGTTGTTTTTAGTAACTGTGGGACGACCCCCGTGTCCATGCTCCCTCTCCATAGGATGGTAAAAGCTCGTGATAGGGGCTTCTTGCAGTTCTTGATGAACACGGAGTTTCATGAGTCTGGCCCTGGGGCAGAGTGCATGGGCATGTCATTTATTGCCTGTTCGAAGTCATTTGGCGTCAGGATAATATCAGATAGGCTTGTGTTAACCAAATTCGGTGGCTCTTTCATAAAAAATTCATTTTGATCTTCGACTCTCAGTCTGGTTAGCGGCTTGCTAAAAACTGAGTCATATTGGGACTTGAATAGCTCACTTATTTCCTTGCTGTCATCTGTGTAGGACCCATCTTGTTTAAGTAGGGGCCTAATACTGGATGCTTTTCTCGACTTTGATTTGGCATAAGAAAAGAAATACAGTGGACCCCCGGCATTTGATGGCATCGGTATACGTTAAATCCGGTATTGATACATTTTAACGCAAAAATTTTGCCTCGCCACTTGTTAAAAAACCTGCTACACGCGATTCGTCCGGGACGCGTCCACGTGAGGCCTGAACTGCCCTGTGCATGCCAGTGTTTACAAGCCAGCCCGTGTGCTCGCACCTAAGCATACATTCGGTACATTCCATATTATCACAGTGTTTTTGGTGCTTGTTTCTGCAAATTAAGTCACCATGGGCCCCAAGAAAGCTTCTAGTGCCAACCCTGTGGTAAAAAGGGTGAGAATTAGTATGGAAATTAAGAAAGATTTTGAAGGGTTTGGGGCTAACCCTGAGAAGCCTATGCCAGTTGTGGAATCTATTGTGCCTACTTTAAAAATTAAGGAAATGTGTGCAAAGTGGGTTGAACCGCAAACCTTTATGGATGAAAATCGCCCTAACACGGCTATTGCAAGCCGTGCTGGTGACTATTACAATGACAATATTGTGGCCCGTTTTAGACAAATCTTAAAGGAACGGGAGGTACAGAGCTCTATGGACAGATTTGTTGTGCGACAGAGGTCCAGTGACTCTCAAGCTGGTCCTAGTGGCATTAAAAGAAGAAGGGAAGTAACCCCGGAAAAGGACTTGCTACCTCAAGTCCTAATGGAAGGGGATTCCCTTTCTAAACATTAACAACTTCGACACTCTCCTCTCCTCCCATCCCATCAATCATCACCAGATCTTCATTAAAGGTAAGTGTCATGTATTCTATTGTTAGTAGAGTACTACTAACTGTGCATGTCTTCTTCAGTTTGTGTGCATTAAACTTAATATTTCATGTGGTAAAACTTTTTTCATAGTACTTTTGGGTGTCTTGCATGGATTAATTTGATTTCCATTATATCTTATGGGGAGGGGTTCACTGTACTTTGGGTTTCTTTCGATTTCATTTATGGCTTTTAGTTCTTCCTTCGATTCCTGACTCCTGTAAGATTCCTTTAGCTTAAGTTCGATGTTTGCTATTTCTCTGACCAGTGACTCCCTAAAATTAATTTGCCTTCCGATAATTTTGGCATACGATGAGCTGAAAACTTTTCCTTAATAAAGATTCTCATATGTTGCATAAGTGTCTCAGTCTTCAATAAGATTCTAGTTGTTTGAATCAAATGATGCTAGGTGTGTGTTATCTGAGCAGTACATTGCAATGCCCCTTTCTTTCACATAGATGTAATCTAACACTGAGTGCTATTCCAGTGGTAGGTACTTTCTAAATGAGCTTGTTCTTTTGTAATTCATTATGTTCTTGACGAGCTTCTAGTTTACGCCAGGCTAGAGGTGAGTGAAGTGGCTCAAAATGATATCTTTTTTTGTATTTTCTGCTTCAGAATACAGGAATGGGAAACAAGCTGAAGTGTAGCTAGAACATATGGAAAACTATTGTATGCTCTCCCTTCAATCCCTTTGATAACATTAGCACTATTATCAAATGAATTTTGGAAGCTGGTACTATATCGAATTCCTGCATTGCTTTTTGCATAATCTCAGTGATGTGAGCTGCTGTGTGGGATCCAAAAAATGGTGTTGCACTAAGGATGATGTTTTTGCTGAGTCACATGAGTCTGTGCTGTAGTTACTCGACTTATCCATATGTACTCACTTATATATACTTAACCCTTTGACTGTTTCGGCCGTATATGTACGTCTTACGAGCCACCGTGTTTGACGTATATATACTCGAAAATTCTAGCGGCTTCAAATCAAGTAGGAGAAAGCTGGTAGGCCCACATGTGAGAGAATGGGTCTGTGTAGTCAGTGTGCACCATATAAAAAATCCTGCATCACGCAGTGCATAATGAGAAAAAAAACGACTGTTTTTTTGGATTAAAATGTCGACTTTGTGGTGTATTTTCGTATAGTATTTGTGGTTGTAGTCTCGTTTTCTTGGTCTCATTTGATAGAATGGGAAACATATTATAGAAATAGAGGTGATTTTGATTGGTTTTACTATGAAAAGAACCTTGAAATGGAGCTCAAAGTAGGGGAAATGTTTGATTTTTGCCGATGTTCAAAAGTAAAATGATGTCGTTGTCCACTAAATGTCCAACTAGCCATTCTAATGTGCAATCATGAATGGGTTGACATTATTTATACAATTATTACAATATTGTAGTAGTCTGCATAACAGTAAAACTTCTATTTTTTGTTTGAATAAAAATTCAAAATAGAAAGCAAGAGTAATATCAGAGGGGCCTGGAGATGTGACTGATGAACAAAGAAAATGTTATTTTAGAGCCAGAAATGTCTACATTGTTCATTCTGGACCCTACTTTGAAATTGGCATGTTTTTTTAATTTTCGTGAAATTGGCCAAATTGCAAATTTCTGACCACATTATTGGGTAGTTGTAATCAGTAAATGGGCAGTTTCTTGTACTCAGTCGATAGAACAAATGGAGTTATAAAGAAATAGCTACGAGTTTGGTCGACTGGAGCAATGGACTTAGCCGAAAATAGGGCTCAAAGTGGGCGAAATCGCAGATTCGTAAATACTGCAGAGGTTACTAACTTCAAGTGAGCATAATTCCGTAAGTTTTCCAACAAATTTTGTTCTTTTGCTGTCATTACCATCGGCAAAAGATTCTCCATCATTTCATAAGAATTTTTTTTCGACACCAGGAAACACCTCAAGATTTGGGGTTGCGACAGTCAAGGGGTTAACGTATATGTTGTTGCAGGAGCCGAGTTTCAGCTCCTGGCCCAATCTCTCAACTTACTACTTGCCAGATTTCCTATCCCCACACTCATGGACCCTGTAATACCTACTCCTAAAACTGTGTAGACTGATGCAAGAATGGAAGAGTATATGGAGTGAAAAAGAGAGATTAAGAGAAAGGTGAAGCATTGTAAAAAGAGAGCAAATGAGAGAGTGCATGAGATGTTATCAACAAATTTTGTTGAAAATAGGAAAAAGTTCTGGAGTGAGATTAATAAGTTGAGGAAGCCTAGGGAACGAATGGATTTGACCCAGGGAGGTACTACCGTCCTTCCAAGTGAGTGTCAAACGAAAGCCTGTAATAGTTTTACATGATGGTAGGATTGCTGGTGTCTTTTTCTGTTTAATAAACATGCAAGATTTCAGGTATGTCTTGCTACTTCTACTTACACTTAGGTCACACTACACATACATGTACAAGCATATATATACACACCCCTCTGGGTTTTCTTGTTTATTTCCTCTTATCTCCATGGGGAAGTGGAACAGAATTCTTCCTCCGTAAGCCATGCATGTTGT
>NC_091293.1:81345978-81365978 GCF_038502225.1 Cherax quadricarinatus
TGTTTATGGAGCAACTTGCAGTGTGAACACTGACTGATGTTGTAGTGGCCAGGCTTAGGCTTGGTTACAAGTACTGACTGATGTTGTAGTGGCCAGGCTTAGGCTTGGTTACAAGTACTGACTGATGTTGTAGTGGCCAGGCTTAGGCTTGGTTACAAGTACTGACTGATGTTGTAGTGGCCAGGCTTAGGCTTGGTTACAAGTACTGACTGATGTTGTAGTGGCCAGGCTTAGGCTTGGTTACAAGTACTGACTGATGTTGTAGTGGCCAGGCTTAGGCTTGGTTACACGTACTGACTGATGTTGTAGTGGCCAGGCTTAGGCTTGGTTACAAGTACTGACTGATGTTGTAGTGGCCAGGCTTAGGCTTACCTGGAGTTTACCTGGAGAGAGTTTCGGGGGTCAACGCCCCCACGGCCCGGTCTGTGACCAGGCCTCCTGGTGGATCAGCGCCTGATCAACCAGGCTGTTGCTGCTGGCTGCACGCAAACCAACGTACGAGCCACAGCCCGGCTGATCAGGAACTGACTTTAGGTGCTTGTCCAGTGCCAGCTTGAAGACTGCCAGGGGTCTGTTGGTAATCCCCCTTATGTGTGCTGGGAGGCAGTTGAACAGTCTCGGGCCCCTGACACTTATTGTATGGTCTCTTAACGTGCTAGTGACACCCCTGCTTTTCATTGGGGGGATGGTGCATCGTCTGCCAAGTCTTTTGCTTTCGTAGTGAGTGATTTTCGTGTGCAAGTTCGGTACTAGTCCCTCTAGGATTTTCCAGGTGTATATAATCATGTATCTCTCCCTCCTGCGTTCCAGGGAATACAGGTTTAGAAACCTCAAGCGCTCCCAGTAATTGAGGTGTTTTATCTCCGTTATGCGCGCCGTGAAAGTTCTCTGTACATTTTCAAGGTCGGCAATTTCACCTGCCTTGAAAGGTGCTGTTAGAGTGCAGCAATATTCCAGCCTAGATAGAACAAGTGACCTGAAGAGTGTCATCATGGGCTTGGCCTCCCTAGTTTTGAAGGTTCTCATTATCCATCCTGTCATTTTTCTAGCAGATGCGATTGATACAATGTTATGGTCCTTGAAGGTGAGATCCTCCGACATAATCACTCCCAGGTCTTTGACGTTGGTGTTTCGCTCTATTTCGTGGCCAGAATTTGTTTTGTACTCTGATGAAGATTTAATTTCCTCATGTTTACCATATCTGAGTAATTGAAATTTCTCATCGTTGAACTTCATATTGTTTTCTGCAGCCCACTGAAAGATTTGGTTGATGTCCGCCTGGAGCCTTGCAGTGTCTGCAATGGAAGACACTGTCATGCAGATTCGGGTGTCATCTGCAAAGGAAGACACGGTGCTGTGGCTGACATCCTTGTCTATGTCGGATATGAGGATGAGGAACAAGATGGGAGCTAGTACTGTGCCTTGTGGAACAGAGCTTTTCACCGTAGCTGCCTCGGACTTTACTCTGTTGACGACTACTCTCTGTGTTCTGTTAGTGAGGAAATTATAGATCCATCGACCGACTTTTCCTGTTATTCCTTTAGCGCGCATTTTGTGCGCTATTACGCCATGGTCACACTTGTCGAAGGCTTTTGCAAAGTCTGTATATATTACATCTGCATTCTTTTTGTCTTCTAGTGCATTTAGGAATTTGTCGTAGTGATCCAGTAGTTGAGACAGACAGGAGCGACCTGTTCTAAACCCATGTTGCCCTGGGTTGTGTAACTGATGGGTTTCTAGATGGGTGGTGATCTTGCTTCTTAGGACCCTTTCAAAGATTTTTATGATATGGGATGTTAGTGCTATTGGTCTGTAGTTCTTTGCTGTTGCTTTACTGCCCCCTTTGTGGAGTGGGGCTATGTCTGTTGTTTTTAGTAACTGAGGGACGACCCCCGTGTCCATGCTCCCTCTCCATAGGATGGAAAAGGCTCGTGATAGGGGCTTCTTGCAGTTCTTGATGAACACAGAGTTCCATGAGTCTGGCCCTGGGGCAGAGTGCATGGGCATGTCATTTATCGCCTGTTCGAAGTCATTTGGCGTCAGGATAACATCGGATAGGCTTGTGTTAATCAAATTTTGTGGCTCTCTCATAAAAAATTCATTTTGATCTTCGACTCTCAGTCTGGTTAGCGGCTTGCTAAAAACTGAGTCATATTGGGACTTGAGTAGCTCACTCATTTCCTTGCTGTCATCTGTGTAGGACCCATCTTGTTTAAGTAGAGGCCCAATACTGGGCGTTGTTCTCGATTTTGATTTGGCATAGGAGAAGAAATACTTTGGGTTTCTTTCGATTTCATTTATAGCTTTTAGTTCTTCCCGCGATTCCTGACTCCTAAAGGATTCTTTTAGCTTAAGTTCGATGCTTGCTATTTCTCTGACCAGTGTCTCCCTACGCATTTCAGATATATTGACCTCTTTTAGCCGCTCTGTTATTCTTTTCCGTCGCCTGTAAAGGGAGCGCCTGTCTCTTTCTGTTTTGCATCTACTCCTCCTTTTTCTTAGAGGAATAAGCCTTGTGCATACATCGAGTGCCACCGAGTTAATCTGTTCTAGGCATAAGTTTGGGTCTGTGTTGCTTAGTAT
Source organism: Cherax quadricarinatus (assembly GCF_038502225.1). Taxonomy (NCBI): domain Eukaryota; kingdom Metazoa; phylum Arthropoda; class Malacostraca; order Decapoda; family Parastacidae; genus Cherax; species Cherax quadricarinatus. The sequence goes on from NC_091293.1 coordinate 81,348,562, forward strand.
ATCTTCCCAGCTTATATCGGTTAGGACTTGGTTTACTTGGTCCCACTTTATGTTTTTGTTATTGAAGTTGAATTTGGTTACAAGTACTGACTGATGTTGTAGTGGCCAGGCTTAGGCTTGGTTACAAGTACTGACTGATGTTGTAGTGGCCAGACTTAGGCCTGGAGTTTACCTGGAGAGAGTTCCGGGAGTCAACGCCCTCGCGGCCCGGTCTGTGACCAGGCCTCCTGGTGGATCACAGCCTGATCAACCAGGCTGTTACTGCTGGCTGCATGCAATCCAGCGTACGAGCCACAGCCCGGCTGGTCAGGTACCGACTTTAGGTGCTTGTCCAGTGCCAGCTTGAAGACTGCCAGGGGTCTATTGGTAATCCCCCTTATGTATGCTGGGAGGCAGTTGAACAGTCTCGGGCCCATGGCACTTTTTGTATGGTCTCTTAACGTGCTAGTGACACCCCTGCTTTTCACTGGGGGGATGTTGCATCGTCTGCCAAGTCTTTTGCTTTCGTTGTGAGTGATTTTCGTGTACAAGTTCGGTACTAGTCTCTCTAGGATTTTCCAGGTGTATATAATCGTGTATCTCTCCCACCTGCGTTCCAGGGAATACAGGTTCAGGAACTTCAAGCGCTCTCAGTAATTGAGGTGTTTTATCTCCGTTATGCGCGCCGTGAAGGCTCTCTGTGCATTTTCTAGGTCAGCAATTTCACCTGCCTTGAAAGGTGCTGTTAGTGTGCAGCAATATTCCAGCCAAGATAGAACAAGCGACCTGAAGAGTCTCATCATGGGCTTGGCATCCCTAGTTTTGAAGGTTCTCATTATCCATCCTGTCATTTTTCTAGCAGCTGTGATTGATACAATGTTATGGTCCTTGAAGGTGAGATCCTCTGACATGATCACTCCCAGGTCTTTGACATTGGCGTTTCGCTCTATTTTGTGGCCAGAATTTGTTTTGTACTCTGATGAAGTCTTAATTTCCTCGTGTTTACCATATCTGAGTAATTGAAATTTCTCATCGTTGAACTTCACATTGTTTTCTGCAGCCCACTGAAAGATTTGGTTGATGTCCGCCTGGAACCTTGCAGTGTCTGCAATGGAAGACACTGTCATGTAGATTCGGGTGTCATCTGCAAAGGAAGACACGGTGCTGTGGCTGACATCCTTGTCTATTTCAGGCTAAATGTGGCGGCAGCGGCAGCGGCAGCAACGGTATTCTACCAGCTCTTCTTTCTCAAAAAAACATCGCCCATCAAAAACTTGTGATGGCCTAAGTGAAAGTTCAACTACATGAACCCACGTAGACCACAACATGACCCAAGAATACCAAGAATGTAACCCAAATCTTGACAAAATTAGAAGATCTAAGGAAGACAGCCCTGCTAACCCAAACACTGCCTCCGCTGCCAGACAACCACTTAACCCAAGCTCCGAGAAAACAAGCCTTCTCCTCCATTGCTACACAGTATCTACTTCAGTGATACTATGAAAGGATATCGCAGAAGACACAACACCAGTAATAAAAGAATAACAGCAAGGACCCTAGAACTCAACTTGTCTACCCAGCAGGACGCCAGTGTATCATCAACCCCCCTCACCGCCGCCACCCAGGGAACAACAACAACAACAACAAACATGGCTGACTCCCCCTCCAACTCCACTCCCTTCAAAGGATTCATCCATGATAACTCAGGTACGATTATTCCTGACAATATCAAGGACTACATCGTTGCTCTAGAAAATGAAATCAAAGATATCAAAGCAGCACTCGAGCGACGAGATTCCAAGATAACCAACCTCGAGAATAAGATCCAAAACCTTGAAGAGAAGATTACATCGGGAAGTGTTGACACAGAAAATACTCTAAAAGCAGCTATAGCCAGTCACACTGAGCAAATAACAACAATAAATATGAAGGTTGAAGAAGCAATCAAGGACTGGAATCAGAACATGCACACTCGACTAAATGAATACCTTGATTTCCAAGACGACAAAACTGAACAAGATAAGTTGTCTGATGCAGTTATAATAAACAGTCCACACATTCCTAGTGACATAACACAAGCTCAGTGCAAAGAAACTGCTGTCAGGATAATACAGGACCACGTACAAGTCATCGTGCAAAACAATGAAATCAAAGAAACACGTTTGTTAGGAAAACCAGGAAGTAAACACAGTATAATGATCCGACTTCATTCATACGATAAAAGAAAGGACCTAATTAAATCAGCAATTACAATGAAAAATGGAGTGTACATAAATGAGTGTCTAACAAAAAAACGTCAAAACCTTCTGTTCAGGCTGAGAAAACTTAAACAGGAAAACAAAATACATCAGTGTTTCACGCGAGATGGGAAAATACTAGTAAGGAAAACATCAACAGGACAACAATATACCATCTCAAACGAACATGATTTCTCTACCTTCCTTAGAAAAGCTGACATTTCTGTAACAGATTAGATAAGTGCCCTTAATACATATATACGTGTGGTGCATATAGTGTACGTTACTATTATATTGTACATTATTATTTTTATTATTTTTCATCACTAGCTAATGCCAACTACCTCCAATACTCTATAACTTTCTTACTGCTATTAATTGCTCATAATTTTAAATTAAAAGTCAAATCTTACTCCAAATTAATAATATTCATTTTTTCTTACCTATCCATTTAATTTTGTTTATCACTACTTGTTTTTTAGTCACTTTTCATTGTGTATGCAATTAGTGTATATTCCAATTACTTTTTTGCAAGTACCAAAACTATCTTTTGCTAGCTAGTACCAACTACCTCATTTTTTTTACTTTTATTGTGCAATAAACTGCTCAATTTATCTAATATTACAAATCAGATCTTACTCCTAAACCAATATTATTTCATAGTGACCATCTGTCCATTTAACTTTGTTTACCATTACTTAATTTTAGTCCCTTATATATTTTCTCCTTTATTTTAGCTTTATATAACTACCCTAGCTTATACATTCACAATTGTTAAAATAATCAAGGTGCTATTCTCAGGTGCTAAAGTAGAACAAGTTCACAATTTTGCCATTATATTCCAAAGCTCATTTATTTTATAGTACTACCTACTATCATATTCCCAAGCTCCATTATTTGATCATCACTTTATTTGTACTAGTCCCTTTTATATTGTCTCCTTTATTTTAGCTTAAAAAAAAAAAAAAAAAAAAAACTACCTTAGCTCATTATTTTACATTTGTTAAATAATTCAGGTGCTATTTTTTAGCTTAAGACTATTTACTTTGTTTTATACTTAATTCTAACTATAGATTCACTACAAATCTTATGATTACAAGCATTGATCCAGATACCAACCTCTTATTTAATGACTTAAATGAATCAAACAGTTACTGTAATTACTACACTGCAGAACAATCAAAGGCACTTCTCAGTGCCAACAACAACATAACTATCTTTAACTACAATATCAGATCTTTAAGCAAGCATTACGATGACCTCATAGCATTACTAAATTCCTTACATGCCAATATGTCCATCATTACACTAACTGAAACCTGGCTAAAGCCTGATAGTACAGATGTCTATGCCATTCCTGGTTACACAGCCATACACAACTGTAGGCCAGACCAACAAGGGGGTGGCACAGCCATATACTACTCAGACCAACTAGAATGTATCACTAATACTTGCACAAGAGATGAACATGGGGAATATATAATAGCCAAATTCAAATCCAAATACCTACAAAAACCTCTCACATTGATAAACATCTACAGAGTTCCACAGTCAAACATTAGCCAATTTAGTCAAAACCTAGGAAGTATGATAACTGATGCACGCATGAACAAAGATCACTTACTACTCTCAGGTGACTTCAATATAAATCTCCTGCAAGACCAGGACCCACACGTTACTGAATTCACAAACACAATGAGTAACTGTATGTTGCTACCAACAGTAACAAAACCTACAAGAGTTACAGAGACTAGTGTTTCCCTACTTGACCACATCTGGACCAACACCATATCCCCTTTAAAATCAGGCATAATTACAGATAATACCACAGACCACTACCCTACTTTCCTCATAACAACTCTTGGTAAATTACCCCAAGACACTACTAAAGTCACCTTCAGACTTCACAATGAGGCAGCCATTAATAACTTCACAACAGCAGTAGCAAACATTGACTGGCACACTGAGCTAGAAATCAATACAGATATTGACGAATGTATTAATAATTTTCTAAAAAAGACTCAATACCTCTATAACAAGCACTGCCCTAAAAAAACTAAGCAGATGACAGCTAAGAGACTGAACAGTCCCTGGCTAACACCCAGCATTCTCAAATCCATAAATACAAAACACCAATATGAAAAACAGTACAGAATGGGTCACATAACCAGAGACCAAACAAAACGTTACTCGTCAATCCTAACCAGCTTGATAAGAAGGGCAAAAAAATTGTATTATGAGAACAGATTATCCAACTAAAAGCCATAAATGAAATCGAAAGAAACCCAAAGTATTTCTTCTCCTATGCCAAATCAAAATCGAGAACAACGTCCAGTATTGGGCCCCTACTTAAACAAGATGGGTCCTACACAGATGACAGCAAGGAAATGAGTGAGCTACTCAAGTCCCAATATGACTCAGTTTTTAGCAAGCCGCTAACCAGACTGAGAGTCGAAGATCAAAATGAATTTTTTATGAGAGAGCCACAAAATTTGATTAACACAAGCCTATCCGATGTTATCCTGACGCCAAATGACTTCGAACAGGCGATAAATGACATGCCCATGCACTCTGCCCCAGGGCCAGACTCATGGAACTCTGTGTTCATCAAGAACTGCAAGAAGCCCCTATCACGAGCCTTTTCCATCCTATGGAGAGGGAGCATGGACACGGGGGTCGTCCCTCAGTTACTAAAAACAACAGACATAGCCCCACTCCACAAAGGGGGCAGTAAAGCAACAGCAAAGAACTACAGACCAATAGCACTAACATCCCATATCATAAAAATCTTTGAAAGGGTCCTAAGAAGCAAGATCACCACCCATCTAGAAACCCATCAGTTACACAACCCAGGGCAACATGGGTTTAGAACAGGTCGCTCCTGTCTGTCTCAACTACTGGATCACTACGACAAGGTCCTAAATGCACTAGAAGACAAAAAGAATGCAGATGTAATATATACAGACTTTGCAAAAGCCTTCGACAAGTGTGACCATGGCGTAATAGCGCACAAAATGCGCGCTAAAGGAATAACAGGAAAAGTTGGTCGATGGATCTATAATTTCCTCACTAACAGAACACAGAGAGTAGTCGTCAACAGAGTAAAGTCCGAGGCAGCTACGGTGAAAAGCTCTGTTCCACAAGGCACAGTACTAGCTCCCATCTTGTTCCTCATCCTCATATCCGACATAGACAAGGATGTCAGCCACAGCACCGTGTCTTCCTTTGCAGATGACACCCGAATCTGCATGACAGTGTCTTCCATTGCAGACACTGCAAGGCTCCAGGCGGACATCAACCAAATCTTTCAGTGGGCTGCAGAAAACAATATGAAGTTCAACGATGAGAAATTTCAATTACTCAGATATGGTAAACATGAGGAAATTAAATCTTCATCAGAGTACAAAACAAATTCTGGCCACAAAATAGAGCGAAACACCAACGTCAAAGACCTGGGAGTGATTATGTCGGAGGATCTCACCTTCAAGGACCATAACATTGTATCAATCGCATCTGCTAGAAAAATGACAGGATGGATAATGAGAACCTTCAAAACTAGGGAGGCCAAGCCCATGATGACACTCTTCAGGTCACTTGTTCTATCTAGGCTGGAATATTGCTGCACTCTAACAGCACCTTTCAAGGCAGGTGAAATTGCCGACCTAGAAAATGTACAGAGAACTTTCACGGCGCGCATAACGGAGATAAAACACCTCAATTACTGGGAGCGCTTGAGGTTTCTAAACCTGTATTCCCTGGAACGCAGGAGGGAGAGATACATGATTATATACACCTGGAAAATCCTAGAGGGACTAGTACCGAACTTGCACACGAAAATCACTCACTACGAAAGCAAAAGACTTGGCAGACGATGCACCATCCCCCCAATGAAAAGCAGGGGTGTCACTAGCACGTTAAGAGACCATACAATAAGTGTCAGGGGACCGAGACTGTTCAACTGCCTCCCAGCACACATAAGGGGGATTACCAACAGACCCCTGGCAGTCTTCAAGCTGGCACTGGACAAGCACCTAAAGGCAGTTCCTGATCAGCCGGGCTGTGGCTCGTACGTTGGTTTGCGTGCAGCCAGCAGCAACAGCCTGGTTGATCAGGCGCTGATCCACCAGGAGGCCTGGTCACAGACCGGGCCGCGGGGGCGTTGACCCCCGGAACTCTCTCCAGGTAAACTCCAGATATAAAAAAGACCTGGAAAACCCTATCAGAAATTCTGGGAACAAAAAAGATATCACGAAATAGCGAAATAAAATTAACAAAATCAGATGAACCCCAACTCCCACCAACAGAAACAGCAAACAGACTCAATGATTTCTTCTCCACTATAGGACAAAACCTTGCCAATAAAATCCCAAGCTCAGATACCCCACCAAATGACTACCTCACCGGCAACTACCCGAACACACTGTTCCTAGCTCCGACTAACCCATACGAAGTCTCCCTTATTATCAACGCACTAAAAAACAAGGCAGGAGATTTAAATACCTTACCACCCTTTATATACAAAAAAGTGTCACAAGTGCTATCACCAATCATTGCAACACTCTTTAACAAATCCATTGAATCCTCCACCTTCCCTACAGTACTCAAAATAGCAAGGGTCACCCCGATCCACAAAGGAGGAGACCAAACAGAGTTGAATAACTATAGGCCAATATCCAACTTACACCCTCTCTCAAAAATCTTCGAAAAATTAATTCATAAACGAATCTACTCCTACCTTATCTCCAAAAACATACTCAACCCCTGCCAATTTGGATTCAGGCCTAATAAAAATACTAATGATGCTATTATACACATGCTAGAACATATATACACTGCAATAGAGAAAAAAGAAGTCCCACTGGGGATCTTCATTGACTTACGTAAAGCTTTTGATACAGTTGACCATGACTTGCTCCACGTGGTAGTCAGTAAATGGGGGGCTGATAGTGCTGTCCTGGGAGACAGTAATGGGGAAGCTGGAGGTGCTGTCCTGGGAGACAGTAATGGTGAAGCTGGAGGTGCTGTCCTGGGAGACAGTAATGGTGAAGCTGGAGATGCTGTCCTGGGAGACAGTAATGGGGAAGCTGGAGATGCTGTCCTGGGAGACAGTAATGGTGAAGCTGGAGATTTTGTCCAGGTAGTCGGGAATTATACGCAGGAAGGAATACATATGAATGACCGCATAGGGGACAGGAGCCATAGTAGGGAAACAAGTGTAGTCAAAGATAAGATAAAACCAATATTGCAAACTAGAAATACCGCAGGAAATAGCAAACAAGAGGACTCCACTAGCAATAGTGAGGATATATTACCAAAAACAAATGGTGGGAGCTCCATTGTTGGTGCTAGGGAGGATAGAAGTAAGACAGGGAAACATGCACCAACAGGGAATACAGTCACAGAAACCCAAGGCAAACGGAAACCAAGCCTGTGCACATACTATGCACTCGGTATCTGCTGGCATGGGAAATCTGGAAAAACAGATGGGACGTGCAACTATGACCACCCTAGAAAATGCCATGCCCATATGACAACAGGAAAATGCAAACTCCCTTCCTGTAAGCTTTTTCACCCTGAACTGTGTACCTCTTCAGTACAGGAAAGACTGTGCTATAACTTAAATTGCCAGGCATACCATCTAAAGGGGACAAAAAGATACAAAACATCCAGGCCATGGGAAAACCTGGGTAGCCACAGCCACTCAAGAGGGAGAGGTTTTTTTAGTGCCAGGAAGGAAAAAAAAAAACTGGCAGGAAATGGCAGAAATCGTACACCAAATCCAGTCATTCCTGGAGTGGAACCACAGTCGATGGCCTCCACTCCAAACCAACAGATACAGATACTAATGCCGGAAAAAAATCCCCCCCCCCAGTACCAACAATACCACCAGTCCGATAACATTCTTCTTTGCAAATATACAGGGTCTAAAGCCAGCAACAAACAACAAAATACCTTTCATCCGTGGACTGCTTGCAGAGGCAAAGGCAATGTTCGCGGCTTTCACTGAGACCCACATAAAGGATCACTTGGACAACGAAATATGGATCCCAGGTTACAACCTATACAGATGTGACAGAGTGAACAGGCAAAAGGGGGGGGGGGGTTGGCCTGTACATTGCAGAGTCACTTGTTTGCACAGAACTGCTAAATGCCTCAAATGATGTAGTGGAAGTTTTAGCAGTAAAGGTCGAGAACCAAAACCTAGTCATTGTGGTAGTCTACAAGCCTCCGGATGCAACATCCCAGCAATTCCAGGAACAGCTGTTAAAAATTGACCACTGTCTGGAAAAGCTTCCAGCTCCTGCACCCAACATCTTGCTCCTGGGGGATTTCAACTTAAGGCACCTAAAATGGAGGAATATAGCAAATAATATTGTTGCAGTAATAACACCAGGAGGCAGCTCTGATGAAAACTCACACTCACGCGAGCTTTTAAATCTCTGCACAAAATTCAATTTAAACCAGCAAATAATAGAGCCTACTAGACTGGAGAATACACTAGACCTCATCTTCACTAACAATGATGATCTGATAAGAAATATCACCATATCAAAAACAATATACTCAGATCACAACATAATTGAGGTTCAGTCATGTATGCGCGGAGCCCCAGACCGACATAATGAGATTAGTCACGAGGGAGCATTCACCAAATTCAACTTCAATAACAAAAACATAAAGTGGGACCAAGTAAACCAAGTCCTAACCGATATAAGCTGGGAAGATATACTAAGCAACACAGACCCCAACTTATGCCTAGAACAGATTAACTCGGTAGCACTCGATGTATGCACAAGGCTTATTCCTCTAAGAAAAAGGAGGAGTAGATGTAAAACAGAAAGAGACAGGCGCTCCCTTTACAGGCGACGGAAAAGAATAACAGAGCGGCTAAAAGAGGTCAATATATCTGAAATGCGTAGGGAGACACTGGTCAGAGAAATAGCAAGCATCGAACTTAAGCTAAAAGAATCCTTTAGGAGTCAGGAATCGCGGGAAGAACTAAAAGCCATAAATGAAATCGAAAGAAACCCAAAGTATTTCTTCTCCTATGCCAAATCAAAATCGAGAACAACGTCCAGTATTGGGCCCCTACTTAAACAAGATGGGTCCTACACAGATGACAACAAGGAAATGAGTGAGCTACTCAAGTCCCAATATGACTCAGTTTTTAGCAAGCCGCTAACCAGACTGAGAGTCGAAGATCAAAATGAATTTTTTATGAGAGAGCCACAAAATTTGATTAACACAAGCCTATCCGATGTTATCCTGACGCCAAATGACTTCGAACAGGCGATAAATGACATGTGTGTGTGTGTGTGTGTGTGTGCGTGCGTGTGTGGGTGTGTGTGAGGGTGTGTGTGCGGGTGTGAGGGTGTGTGTGTGTGTGTGTGTGTGTGCGTGCGTGTGTGTGTGTGTGTGTGTGTGCGTGTGTGTGTGTGTGTGTGTGCGTGTGTGGGTGTGTGTGTGCGTGTGTGGGTGTGGGGGTGTGTGTATGTGTGTGTGTGGGTGTGTGTGAGGGTGTGTGTGTGGGTGTGTGTGAGGGTGTGTGTGTGTGGGTGTTGGTGTGTGTGTGTGTGGGTGTGCGTCCTTGTGTGTATGCATATATTTGTACGCTCGTGTGCACATGTCCGTGCGTGCGCCCTCGTGTGTGTATGTGCGCGCGCGCGCTAGTGTGGGTGTATGATCCACTTAATATTTGTATTTATAACTCATTACAATTGTGACCAGGTGTGGACGTATCAGTGGTTCATTACTTTGTAATTTGTTCATGACTGTAACCATGTATAGGAGTGAAGCTGATTCATTACCTCTGTAACTTGCCATGATTAGTGACCAGATCTACCTGGAGTTCATTACCTTTGTAACTAGTTCAGCTATCATAACTTTGGGGTCCAGTCACTGGACCCATTATGTACCTTTGTAATCTTTTGACTACCGCCCACAGGATGGGTATGGGGTGCATAAAGATATTAAACTAAAGTGTGTGTGTGTGTGTGTGTGTGTGTGTGTGTGTGTGTGTGTGTGTGTGTGTGTGTGTGTGTGTGTGTGTGTGTGTGTGTGTGTGACTCAACAATCAATATTTGCACCAATAACTCATTACAGTTGTGACCGGGTGTGGAAGTGTGAATTGCTCATTACTCTATAATTTGTTCATGATTGTAGCCAAAGTATAAACGTAAGTAACCATTAAATGCTACAGAATTCATTACCTTTGTAACTTGTGAGCTCATTACCTTTGTACCTAGTTCAGCTATCAAAACTTTGGGGGCCCAGTCCCTGGACCCATTACGTACCTCTGTAATCTGTAAATACCTTTGTAACTTGTCATGATTGTGACCAGACTTACCTGGAGTTCATTACCTTTGTAAATTGTGAGTTCATTACCTTTGTAAATTGTGAGTTCATTACCTTTGTAAATTGTGAGTTCATTACCTTTGTAAATTGTGAGTTCATTACCTCTGTAACTTGCTCAGCTATCAAAACTTTGGAGTCCAGTCCCTGGACCAATTATGTACCTCTGTAATCTTTTGACTACCGCCCACAGGATGGGTATGGGGTGCATAATAAACATATTAAACTAACTAACATGCACTCTGCCCCAGGGCCTGACTCATGGAACTCTGTGTTCATCAAGAACTGCAAGAAGCCCCTATCACGAGCCTTTTCCATCCTATGGAGAGGGAGCATGGACACGGGGGTCGTCCCACAGTTACTAAAAACAACAGACATAGCCCCACTCCACAAAGGGGGCAGTAAAGCAACAGCAAAGAACTACAGACCAATAGCACTAACATCCCATATCATAAAAATCTTTGAAAGGGTCCTAAGAAGCAAGATCACCACGCATCTAGAAACCCATCATTTACACAACCCAGGGCAACATGGGTTTAGAACAGGTCGCTCCTGTCTGTCTCAACTATTGGACCACTACGACAAGATCCTAAATGCACTAGAAGACAAAAAGAATGCAGATGTAATATATACAGACTTTGCAAAAGCCTTCGACAAGTGTGACCATGGCGTAATAGCGCACAAAATGCGTGCTAAAGGAATAACAGGAAAAGTCGGTCGATGGATCTATAATTTCCTCACTAACAGAACACAGAGAGTAGTCGTCAACAGAGTAAAGTCCGAGGCAGCTACGGTGAAAAGCTCTGTTCCACAAGGCACAGTACTCGCTCCCATCTTGTTCCTCATCCTTATATCCGACATAGACAAGGATGTCAGCCACAGCACCGTGTCTTCCTTTGCAGATGACACCCGAATCTGCATGACAGTGTCTTCCATTGCAGACACTGCAAAGCTCCAGGCAGACATCAACCAAATCTTTCAGTGGGCTGCAGAAAACAATATGAAGTTCAACGATGAGAAATTTCAATTACTCAGATATGGTAAACATGAGGAAATTAAATCTTCATCAGAGTACAAAACAAATTCTGGCCACAAAATAGAGCGAAACACCAACGTCAAAGACCTGGGAGTGATCATGTCGGAGGATCTCACCTTCAAGGACCATAACATTGTATCAATCGCATCTGCTAGAAAAATGACAGGATGGATAATGAGAACCTTCAAAACTAGGGAGGCCAAGCCCATGATGACACTCTTCAGGTCACTTGTTCTATCTAGGCTGGAATATTGCTGCACTCTAACAGCACCTTTCAAGGCAGGTGAAATTGCCGACCTAGAAAATGTACAGAGAACTTTCACGGCGCGCATAACGGAGATAAAACACCTCAATTATTGGGAGCGCTTGAGGTTCCTAAACCTGTATTCCCTGGAACGCAGGAGGGAGAGATACATGATTATATACACCTGGAAAATCCTAGAGGGACTAGTACCGAACTTGCACACGAAAATCACCCACTACGAAAGCAAAAGACTTGGCAGACGATGCACCATCCCCCCAATGAAAAGCAGGGGTGTCACTAGCACGTTAAGAGACCATACAATAAGTGTCAGGGGCCCGAGACTGTTCAACTGCCTCCCAGCACACATAAGGGGGATTACCAACAGACCCCTGGCAGTCTTCAAGCTGGCACTGGACAAGCACCTAAAGTCAGTTCCGGATCAGCCGGGCTGTGGCTCGTATGTTGGTTTGCGTGCAGCCAGCAGCAACAGCCTGGTTGATCAGGCTCTGATCCACCAGGAGGCCTGGTCTCAGACCGGGCCGCGGGGGCGTTGACCCCCGGAACTCTGTCCAGGTAAACTCCAGGTAAACCGTCCACAGGATGGATATGGTTTGCACAATAAACTAGCCACTTCGGTGGCAAAATCTATGACTGGGTGAACTGTCTCACCATTGTCCACGGTTGAAGAGCTCAGATTTTCCGTCGACTTAAATAGCGAGAACATGTCTCAAGGAGATAATTATGTCAGCCATGTTATGGATGTGTTGTGGATAATGTGTAATGTTGATGGTGTTCACACCAGGGAATAAATTACATATGTGTTATATGTATTAATAAACTACATATTGACCACCAGTTATATGTATTAATAGTAACACCGATATAAAATATAAAAATTACGTCAGTACTGGTCACTAAGATAATATGGAAATTTTCTACTATAGGAAATTATGTAAAAAAAATTGCTGATTTTTTTTCTTTTACGTAATTTCCTAGAGAATGGACTCGACCTCTGGTCAAACTGTGGGACCCACAGCCTCGGAAAAGTGGATAAAAAGACTTCAGGGAAGAATATTGGATTTCCTAAATGTAGAAAAAAATTCGCGGAGGTACATACAAGGTTGGTAGCTTCACAGGTCCAGGAGCTATGTCTCAACCTTCGCGTGCTAACTAATAAACATATTAAACAAGCAAACAATGGTAGTCATGAACACCCCTAAATGGGGTTAATATTAAAGACAATTTTAAGATTAGCGGTCGTGTTGACCACAGGACCGTGTGGCCTAATGGATAAGGCGTCGGACTTCGGATCCGAAGATTGCAGGTTCGAGTCCTGTCACGGTCGACATTCAACTGGTTTTTAAATTATCACAACAATCTTTAATCCGCTTGATCTGTCAGCATAAATTATTCATCGGTGTTCAGTGACATCACTTTAAGACACATCATATATTTAGAGATTTGATATGTTGAACGTGAGTATTGTGAATATTTTGAATTTCAAAAAAGGAGAGGATATATATACGGCGTCATGACGAGGTGGCCGAGTGGTTAAGGCGTTGGACTGCTAATCCAATAGGGTCTCCCTGCGTGGGTTCGAATCCCATCCTCGTCGCATTGTGATCTTCCGTATTTTTCTTTTTCCGGTCTTCATTTCTGTATGACCCCTTGTGGGTTTAGCGCTTATAATAATAATCCATCTAAGATTAATACGCCATGGCGAAGATACATTTTATTTGAACTAAAATCGATATTTTCTTTGTAAGTAAGCATGCGAGAGAGAGAGAGAGAGAGAGAGAGAGAGAGAGAGAGAGAGAGAGAGAGAGAGAGAGAGAGAGAGAGAGAAAAAGAGAGAGAGAGTGAGAGTGAGAGAGAGAGAAAGAGAGAGAGTGAGAGAGAGAGAGAAAGAGAGAGAGAGAAAGAGAGAGAGAGAAAGAGAGAGAGTGAGAGTGAGAGAGAGAGAGAAAGACAGTGAGAGTGAGAGAGAGAGAGAGAGAGAGAGAGAGAGAGAGAGAGAGAGAGAGAGAGAGAGAGAGAGAGAGAGAGAGAAAGAGAGAGGAGAGAAGAGAGAGAAGAGAGAGAGAGTGAGAGAGAGAGAGAGATGAGAGAGAAAGAGAGAGAGAGAGAGAGAGAAAGGAGAGAGAGAGAGAGTGAGAGGGACTTTTTTGATGACCCTTCTTGCAGTGTTTGACATGAGACACTTTGTTGATTTCCCTACTCATATCTCTGGCTCCTCCCTTGACCCAGTAGTGAGTGATCTGGCAGAAGGCATAGTCACTTGTCAACCCCTCGGCTACGTTGGATCGTCTGACCACAAGGCTGTTTTTTCCACACTTAAGATCCCAACAGAACGAGGTGAGGAGTCCACACGCACAACCTGGCTATGGGAAAGAGGTAATTGGCCAGCCCTTTGCTCTGAGCTCGCCACCACCGACTGGAATGCTCTTCTCCAGGGGATGTTGACAACCAAGTGAAAGCCTTCACTGGACACATCCTTAATCTGCAACAAGAACACATTCCTCACCGGCAATATGTGACAAAGCCTACAGATCAGCCTTGGTTTGGCTTTCGTTGTAGAGAGGCTGCTACTGCTAAGTACAAAGCATGGCAGAAGGTATAAGAGACATCCTACCACCTATAACAGGAACTTGCACATGCAAGCCTGTAGGCATATGGGTGATGTTCAAAAGTGGGCCATTGCTAAATGGGAGTTGGACACTAAAAGAAAGTTAGCATCAGGTAGGGTAGGCTCCAAAACCTGGTGGTCCCTGGTCAAGGACAGACAAGGTTATCTGCCTGATGAACTTATTCCACCTCTAAATCGACAGGATGGGACCACCTCTACTAGTAGTCAAGAGAAAGCGGACCTCTTTGCTGAACACTTTGCTACAAAATGCAAGTTCGTGATCCAGCAAGGGACCCTCCTTGGCTAGCTGCAAGAACTGTGTCAAAACTGTCAGGGGTGACAATAAGGCAGGAGGAGGTGCATTTCCTTCTTAAATCACTTGACCAAGAAAGGCTGTAGGGCCCAGACAAGTTGAGCCCAAGATTGTTGAGAAGATGTGCAGACCAGCTAGCAGCACCTCTAACTCGCATCTTTCAGCACTGCCTAGTACAGTGTAAATGGCCCTCTCCATGGAAAGAGGCAAATGTAGTCCCTGTTCACAAAAAGAAGAGCAGAGCAGAAATCAGCAACTACAGACCAGTGTCACTCCTGTCAATCACTGGTAAGATCCTTGAGACAATAATCTCAAGACAAATGACAGATTTTTTTGACTACCACTCACTACTTTGTGATCGTCAATATGGCTCCAGGAAAGGTTACTCTGCTGCTGATCTGTTGTTAAACCTCTCCACTAAGTGGCACCAGTCACTGGATGAATCCAAAGTCAGCTGTGTGGTAGCACTGGACATTGCTGGCGCTTTCGACCGGGGGGTGTGGCACCAGGGCCTCTTAGCAAAACTTCAAGCACTGGGAATTGCAGGCTCTACGCTATGTCTTCTCAGTGATTACCTTCATGGTAGATCTCTAAGTGTAGTCCTCAATGGAACAGAATCAGCAAGGCATCCTATTGGGGCAAGCGTTCCACAAGGGGAGTGTGCTGGGTCCACTGTTATGGAATGTCTACTTCAACGACCTTCTTCATCTCATCCCAGAATCACATGCATATGCAGACGACTGTACACTGACATTCACTTATCCAAGAGAAGAAATGCCAGCTGCTCTAAGCTACATCAATCACCAGCTGAGAGCTATATCAGCTTGGGGAAATAGATGGCAAGTAACATTTGCACCTGAGAAAACGCAAATGATGTTCGTCTCTAGGCACCATGATGGTAATGCTGGTGCAGTAGTAAGGATGAATGGGAGGATGTTGGCACCTGGAGAAGAAGTTGATATCCTTGGGGTGAAATTTGACTCCAAACTAACCATGAAGAACCATGTTGTAAATCTTGCAAACAAGGCAGCCAGGAAGCTTACAGCACTTCGCCGTATCTCGCATCTGCTTGACAGTAGGGGTTGCAAGATCCTGTACGAGGCACAAGTACGCTCACACCTTGAGTATGCTCCACTTTCTTGGTTTGCCTGTCCCCCTCTCATCCTGCGACTGCTTGACAGAGTAGAGAACAGAGCAAGACGTCTCATCTCTCGCCTGGACCCATCCTGGATAGATCTGTCATTTCAGCAGAGCCTTCAACATAGGAGGGATGTGGGTGGTCTTACTGTTATGTACAAGGCCAATATTTTCAAATACCACACTTGGATCCACTTCGAGGACAGCGTGAAACAAGCTTTTATGCCACAAGACGGGCAGAAAGCAGCAACTTCACTCTGGCTGTACCCTTCTCCAGAACATCACTCCATCTGAGATCATACATACCCAGGATGACTCGAGTATGGAACACATTCGTACAGCATAATGATGTCAACGAGATAACGTCAGTTGATCAAATGAAAATGCTGGCCCACAGATGGCTCCAACTTCATCCTGTTCCCTACTTGTATGTCTCATAACAATAAAAATGCTTTCAAATGAGCTGATGTAGGTAACAGCTCTTAGCTTGTCAATAAAGTTAGGAATCCTTAACCTGTAAATAGCTGTCAATAAAGCTAGGATCCATTAACCTTGTCCAAACCCTGTGTAAAAATAAAAAAAAAAAAAAAAAAAAAAAAAAAAAAAAAAAAAAAAAAAGAGAGAGAGAGAGAGAGAGAGAGAGAGAGAGAGAGAGAGAGAGAGAGAGAGAGAGAGAGAGAGAGAGAGAGAGAGAGAGAGAGAGAGAGAGAGAGAGAGAGAGAAAGAGAGAGAGAGAGAGAGAGAGAGAGAGAAAGAGAGAGAGAGAGAGAGAGAAAGAGAGAGAGAGTGAGAGAGAGAGAGTGAGAGAGAGAGACAGAGAGACAGATTAGTTAGATAAGTCACAATTTTAGACTTGACTGGCTTGTTTGAAGTTAAATTTACGTAATATACTGTTTATGCAGACATAATACCTATCTATCTTGAAGACCCTTGTAAAACAAAAGAAAGAGAGTGGATATTACCCACAAGAAGTTTGAAAATAAAACTTACATCCACAATCAGATATTTTAATTTAAACTAATAATACACACACAAAAATAAAAATTTATATAATCCTAGAAAGCCATAGATATCGCCTTGGGGGTGTAGCTCAGTGGTAGAGCATTCGACTGCAGATCGAGAGGTCCCCGGTTCAATCCCGGGCGCCCCCTTCTCTATGATTTTTTTTCCTAGCGGGCGCCCCCTTCTCTATGGTTCTTTTTTTCCTAGCGGGCGCCCCATTCTCTATGGTTCTTTTTTCCTTAGCGGGCGCCCCCTTCTCTACGGTTCTTTTTTTTTTTTTTTTCCTGGCAGCGGCCCCCGCCCCCTTCTATGGCTTTTTTTTCCCAGCGGGCGCCCCCTTCTCTATGGTTCTTTTTTTCCTAGCGGGCGCCCCTTCCCCCTCTATGGTTCTTTTCTCCTAGGCGGGCGCCCCCTTCTCATGGTTTTTCCCTAGCGGGCGCCCCTTCTCTATGGTTCTTTTCTCCCAGCAGGCGCCCCCTTCTCTATGGTTT
>NC_091293.1:81370978-81420082 GCF_038502225.1 Cherax quadricarinatus
TCACATACACATTACTAATTACAGGAAAATTATAGAAAATGTTCCACAAATACCTTGCTCTACCAGTCTTCAAGCTGGCACTGGACAAACATCTAAAGTCGGTACCTGACCAGTCGGGCTGTGGCTCGTACGTTGGATTGCGTGCAGCCAGCAGTAACAGCCTGGTTGATCAGGCTCTGATCCACCAGGAGGCCTGGTCACAGACCGGGCCGCGGGGGCGTTGACCCCCGGAACTCTCTCCAGGTAGACTCCAGGTGTACCTCTCCAACGCCACAATTCAAATGGCTTCCTCCTTACTGAACATTCGCACAAGTAATAACATTAACAAAACCTCTATCACAATTCACAGCGTTATGTTGAGTTATCCTGAGTTAATAACCTCCCGGTAAATCAATATAAAAATATTTTACACTTGCTTGTTCATTTTTCTGTTTAGATTTTTCAAACCATGTCATTATTGTTTGTTTATCTTCTTTAACTCTCGTTCTGTCTTATGCCTCTTGAATTAAATGGAATGTAAGGATATTGAGATCCTCTTGTACATTATTATCCTGTACAAACTCCTCAAATAATTTTATATATTCACCACCAATATTGGTAAGATAGGCAGAATTTTTTTTTTGTTGCAATCTGACTTTTTTGGGTTATCCTAGGCTCTCTACACATATATTGCTATATATGATAATCTTTGTAACTGTATTTGTGTATGCATGAATAAACTTACACTGAAACACCAACCTGTACGGGTATTAATGTTGACATAGAGGTGCGCCGGGTGCCTACACCCGAGCACTATATGTAAATTAATATGTTATTCCTTAGACGATTACTTTCCCTGAGGGTACTGTCTGTTTCTCAGAAAGCATATTGTTCATGGATTGCGTTATGAGATAATGTTTCATGGTTACTTTTGTACAGAAGATAAAGTTTCAAGCGAAGAGGTGATCAGTAATGTTGCATGATTACTTTTGTCCAAAAGATAATGTTTGAAGGTATTATAAGTGAAGAAGAGGTGATCAGTAATGTTTCATGACTACTTCTGTCCAGAAGATAATGTTTCAAGGTATTATATAAGTGAAGAAGAGGTGATCAGTATAGGTAAAATGCTTCAGTGTGATTCAAGTGTTTGATGGATGCTCACGAGTGTTCGCAGGAGAGGAGTATCTTCACCAGAATGTTTCAATGTATTTTCAAGGCGATGGAAAGAAAGTTAATGTGTTTCATGGTATTACATGTTTCTTCCAAAAAGAGAATATATTACATGATAATATAAGCAGAAAGAAAGTCTTTCAGAGGAGTGAAACCAATGACAGTGATTCATGGTACTATGTGCTTTTATTAACGCAGTTTTTAAAGTAAGGGCCTTTGTAAAGGTATTGTCTTTCGATATAGTGTAAACTTTCAGGGCAGTGTGTGAAAAATCAGTGTATTTCCATGTTGCAAAGAACGAAATATCTCAATCAAACTTCTTGGATTTATCAGGCTGTCTGGGTGTAACAGTCATCCTATTGTAAGCTTAGTGTTAAGCGGAGACGGTGCTGGACTTGCTTCGTGAAAGAACCAACAACAGGACACCTGACGCCTCAAAAATCAGAGCCCAAATTAGCAAAATAATAGAAGAGGGTAATATTGTTGGAGCTCTGAGGCTTAAAACCAGTGAGGATAACATCGCTCCTAAGGATGTCATTACAGCACAAGCCCTGAAGAGCAAACATCCACCCAGGGCTCCCAGTACCAACATTGACCTCCCTGACATTGCAGCAGGTGAAAAACATCTAACCTTACAGGACGCTGATGTGTATAAAACTGCTATGTCATTTCCACAGGGCTCAGCAGGAAGTTTCACCGGTTTAAGGCCACAACACTTGAAACAAATACTCAGTGCAACACTTGGTGATGTTTCAGGGAGGTTGCTGTCTGAACTCACTAAATTTTCCGATGTGTGCCTGGCTGGCAGTGTCCCGGAGGCCATTAGACCCCTCTTCTTTGGTGCCTCACTATGTGCCCTCCGGAAAAAGGATGGAGGAACCAGGCCCATTGCAGTGGGCAACACCCTTCGGCGCCTAGTCGCCAAGGCTGCAGTAAGAATGGTGAGTCAAGAGGCTGCTGCAATGTTGAAACCAACTCAGCTCGGTTGTGGTGTTCAACAAGGCTGTGAAGCTGCCCACGCAGCACGAGTATACATCAACATGTCCGATAAAAAAGCCTTGATCAAATTGGATTTTACCAATGCTTTCAACTTAGTCAGAAGGATGCTGCTCTCCAAGCAGTTTCTAGACACTTCCCTTCAATCTATTCCTTCATGCAGTCGTGTTATATGTGTGACTTCTAAATTATTGTTTGGGGACCATGAAATTGACTTGTGTGAGGGTGTGCAACAGGGGGACCCTCTCGCCCCCTTTCTATTCTGTCTGGTCATCAAGGAAGTCACAGAAGCACTCTCCAGTGAGCTCAATATCTGGTTCTATAATGATGGTACCTTAGCTGGTGCTAAAGAATCTCTCCTAGAAAACATCAGAGAAATTAAAGACATGGGAGAGAGCCTGGGCCTATCTTTAAACCCCACCAAATGTGAAATAGTTTCTACCAATCGACAGATGATCCAGAATATTAGTGCTGTTTTACCAGGAGCACGAGCCATTGATCCAGCCAACAGCACTCTCTTTGGTGTTCCTCTTGGTCCCAGTACCATTGATCTGATCCTGGAAAAGAAAAAACTCAGACTTCAGGACGATGGAAGGCAGGATGAAAGACACTGATACGCATGATGCTTTCTACCTACTCACCAGGTGCCTGTCCATCCCAAAACTTACCTACTTCCTGAAATGCTCTCCAGCCTTCAGCAGTCCGAAACTCAAGGAATATGACTACCTCCTCAAGACCATGCTAGAGTGTGTTTTGAATCTTTCCCTTGAAGATGGACAGTAGTTGCAAGCCTCACTTCCAGTCAGGCTTGGGGGCCTGGGAGTACGCAAACCCTCCAAGATTGCCCTACTAGCTTTCTTATCCTCTTCCATAGCATCAAACCAGTTAATAAAACAAATTCTTCCAGACAACCTTAGTGACTCAGCAGGAATATAGGACCCTAGCTATCCCAGTGCCATCACTGAATGGGAGACTCTCGCTGCCTCAGCACCAAAACCTACTGCAGCACTAGCTTACAAACAGTCAAGTTGGGATGGTCCCATCGCTGAAAAGGTACTTGCCAACATGCTTAGGGATGTAACACCAAACAGGGAGACTGCCCGTCTCCAAGGTATGAGTGCACCTCACTCTAGGGACTTCCTCCAAACAGTTCCCATTTCGGCAATGGGAACACGCCTCGACCCTAAGACTCTCCTTAATATAGTGGCTCTCCTCCTCGTTGCCCCAATTCACACGGAATATACGTGTATTTGCGGCGATGCACAAGCCGACCGATATGATCTACATGGTGTTAACTGCTCCATAACCAAGGGTTGGCACGCAAGACACAATGAAGTCAACGACATCATTCAACGAGCTTATAAGTAGAGAAGCCCCCCCAAAAAATTATTTGCATAATTCTATTTACTTTGGTTTTGAAGAAGGTACATACTACAAACAATATAAGCAGAATAACATACACACAATTCAATTAGAGGGAAGCATCCTGAGTTGGCCGAGAGTGCCATCATCCATCACGACAATAATAATAATAATAATCATAATAATAATAATAACAACAACATCTGAGACCCGCGTCAGGAGACACTTGTCCTTCATCTGAAACCCGCGTCTGGAGACACTTGTCCTTCATCTGAAACCCGCATCAGGAGACACTTGTCCTTCATCTAAAACCCGCGTCTGGAGACACTTGTCCTTCATCTAAGACCCGCGTCAGGAGACACTTGTCCTTCATCTGAGACCCGCGTCAGGAGACACTTGTCCTTCATCTGAAACCCGCGTCTGGAGACACTTGTCCTTCATCTGAAACCCGCATCAGGAGACACTTGTCCTTCATCTAAAACCCGCGTCAGGAGACACTTGTCCTTCATCTGAAACCCGCGTCTGGAGACACTTGTCCTTCATCTAAGACCCGCGTCAGGAGACACTTGTCCTTCATCTAAGACCCGCGTCAGGAGACACTTGTCCTTCATCTGAGACCCGCGTCAGGAGACACTTGTCCTTCATCTGAAACCCGCGTCAGGAGACACTTGTCCTTCATCTGAAACCCGCGTCTGGAGACACTTGTCCTTCATCTGAGACCCGCGTCTGGAGACACTTGTCCTTCATCTGAGACCCGCGTCAGGAGACACTTGTCCTTCATCTGAAACCCGCGTCAGCAGACACTTGTCCTTCATCTAAGACCCGCGTCAGGAGACACTTGTCCTTTATCTGAGACCCGCGTCAGGAGACACTTGTCCTTCATCTGAGACCCGCGTCTGGAGACACTTATCCTTCATCTGAAACCCGCGTCAGGAGGCACTTGTCCTTCATCTGAGACCCGCGTCAGGAGACACTTGTCCTTCATCTGAGACCCGCGTCAGGAGACACTTGTCCTTCATCTGAGACCCGCGTCAGGAGACACTTGTCCTTCATCTGAAACCCGCATCAGGAGACACTTGTCCTTAATCTGAGACCCACGTCAGGAGACACTTGTCCTTCATCTGAAACCCGCGTCCGGAGACACTTGTCCTTCATCTGAGACCCGCGTCAGGAGACACTTGTCCTTCATCTGAGACCCACGTCAGGAGACACTTGTCCTTCATCTAAGACCCGCGTCTGGAGACACTTGTCCTTCATCTGAAACCCGCGTCAAGAGACACTTGTCCTTAATCTGAGACCCACGTCAGGAGACACTTGTCCTTCATCTGAAACCCGCGTCCGGAGACACTTGTCCTTCATCTGAGACCCGCGTCAGGAGACACTTGTCCTTCATCTGAGACCCACGTCAGGAGACACTTGTCCTTCATCTAAGACCCGCGTCTGGAGACACTTGTCCTTCATCTAAGATCCGCGTCAGCAGACACTTGTCCTTCATCTGAGACCCGCGTCAGGAGACACTTGTCCTTCATCTAAGACCCACGTCAGCAGATACTTATCCTTCATCTAAGACCCACGTCAGCAGATACTTATCCTTCATCTAAGACCCGCGTCAGCAGATACTTATCCTTCATCTAAGACCCGCGTCAGCAGACACTTGTCCTTCATCTAAGACCCGCGTCAGCAGACACTTATCCTTCATCTAAGACCCGCGTCAGCAGACACTTATCCTTCATCTAAGACCCACGTCAGCAGACACTTATCCTTCATCTAAGACCCGCGTCAGCAGACACTTATCCTTCATCTAAGACCCGCGTCAGCAGACACTTATCCTTCATCTAAGACCCGCGTCAGCAGACACTTATCCTTCATCTAAGACCCGCGTCAGCAGACACTTGTCTTTCATCTGAGACCCGCGCCAGGAGACACTTGTCGTTCATCTAAGACCCACGTCAGGAGACACTTGTCCTTCATCTGAGACCCACGTCAGGAGACACTTGTCCTTCATCTGAGACCTGCGCCAGGAGACACTTGTCGTTCATCTAAGACCCACGTCAGGAGACACTTGTCGTTCATCTGAGACCCACGTCAGGAGACACTTGTCCTGTTCCCTAACAAACCTTACCTAACCTAACCAGATTTATCAGATATATGCTGCTACATGGAATAACCCACAATGTATACAAAGAAATTACAGCCTCGATAAAATCACAGGGCCTGTCCGGGAGTTGAACCCGGGACCTCTCGCACCCTAAGCGAGAATCATACCCCTAGACCAACAGGCCGACTCTCCCATCTTTCTTATTTTGTCTTTGATTCATTCCACCGTTATAACCATGTCAAAGTATATTTGTAATTTGTTTTTTATTTATTTATTTATTTATTATAAATTTGTGCACACATACAGAGGTACAAAAAAATACAGATAAGAGCAGTATGCCAAAGCCACTTATACTATGCATAGCATTACGGGCTGGCTTAAAATTAACTTAAGATTAATTAAGCAATGATGAAGTCAGTGATAAAACATTAATGTAAACAGATTACTATAAAGCACAAGTGAGTATTACAAAGACAGGTCATATGAAGGATTCTGTTAGGTAGTGTATTTAAAAAATAATAAAGTTAGATTGGGTTTTAGGTTTAACATTTATGTGATATAATTGTGAGAAACATTTAAGATATACAATTTATAAGGTTCAGTTATTCAGTATTTATTTGGTTTTGGGTGAGTAAGTGATCTTTGAGTAGAGACTTGAATTTATAAACAGGTAGTGTTTCTTTTATATTTACAGGTAATGAATTCCAGATTTTAGGGCCTTTTATGTGCATTGAGTTTTTGCATAGTGTGAGATGAACACGAGGAACATCAAAGAGTGATCTGTGCCTTGTGTTATGGTCATGTGTTCTGTTGAGGTTGGCAAGGAGATGTTTGAGGGGAGGGTTAATATCAGAGTTAAGTGTTCTATGTATGTAATAGGTGCAGTAATAAGTATGGATGTTTTGTATGGTGAGTAGGTTTAGTGTATTGAATATTGGTGGAGTGTGCTGCCTGTAGTGAGAATTTATTTATCCACAGGTATACATAAATGCAGTTATCATACGCAGTGTAAATTACCAATAATAACCTCCCGTCTTGGGTTATTTTAGGTTAAATCGACATAAGATATTTTACATCTGCCAGTAACTTGTATATATAATGTTCGGATGTTATATTCAGTTGTAACTGTATTTATGTGTACCTGCATAAGCCTACTTAAACGAAACCTAAGTAAAAGGTTAATTCATGCCACATGTTAACTGAGATGTAAGATGATAATCCTTTAGTCGGGAAATAATTTATACAGACAACTAGGAAAAATTTGAGCAATGATTCTGAGGAGAAATAAATCACTTTGTTACTGTTTGATTATTATGACCTAAACTTACGTAACTGTACTTACATCTAACTGTATACCTGGAGAGGATTTCAGGGGTCAACGCCCCCTCGGCCCGGTCCATGACCAGGCCTCGCGGTGGATCAAGGCCTGATCAACCAGGCTGTTACTGCTGGCTGCACGTAAACCGACGTGCGAACCACAGCCCGGCTGACCAGGTACTGATTTCAGGCGCCTGTCCAGTGCCAGATGAAGACAGCCAGGGGTCTATTGGTAATCCCCCTTATGTATGCTGGGAGGCAGTTGAACAGTCTTGGGCCCCTGATACTTACTGTGTTGTCTATTAGCTTGCTCGTGGCACCCCAGCTTTTCACTGGGGGGATGTTGCACTGCCTGCCGAGTCCTTTGCTGTCATAGGGAGTGATTTCGGTGTGTAGATTTGGGACTAGTCCTTTTAGGATTTTCCAAGTATATATTACCATGCATTTTTCTCACTTGCATTCTAAAAAGTACAGTCTTCAACCGGTCTTCAACCGTTTCCAGTAATTTATGGTACTTATACATGCAGTAAAGGTTCTCTGTATATTGTCCAGGTCTGCAGTTTTGCCTGCCTTTAGAGGGGCAGTTAGTGTACAACAACATTCCAGCCTAGAAAGGACAAGCGATTTGAAGAGAATCATCACTGGCTTAGAATTCCTAGTTTTGAATGTTCTCATTATCCATCCTATCATTTTCCTAGCAGATGTGGTAGGTGCATTGTTGTTATCTTTGAAAGTGAGATTTTCTGACATTAATACTCCCAGGTCCTTTACATTAGTTTTCGCTCTATTTTGCTATTGAAATTTATTTTATACTCAGATACAGTTTTTATTTCCCCGAGTTTTCCATGGCGGAGTATTTGAAACTTGTCTTCGTTGAACTTCATATTGTTTTCTGACGGCTATTGAAAGACTTGGTTTATATCTGCTTGGAGATTTGCAGTGTCTTCAATGGATGACATTATCATGCAAATTCTGGTATCAGTAAGTACTGTGCCTTGTGGAACACAACTGTTCACTGTAGCTGCCTCAGACTTTACTCTACTATTACTCTTTGTGTTCTGTTTGTTAGGAAGTTATAGATCCATAAGTAAGTAAGTAAGTAAGTAAGTTTATTCAGGTATACACAAATACAGTTACATAGAATTATCATACATAGCAGCATATGTGTAGAGAACCTGGGATAACCCAAAAAAGTCAGACAGAGTGACTTATTTCCATTGTGGTCCTTTTACCTTATTATTATAATATAAAGGTTATAATATTTTCTTATTATTCTACAATGAAGATAACATCTTATTATCATACTAAAAAGACTATCTACTACACGAGGGTCATTAAGACTATCTACAATACGAGGGTCATTAAGACTATCTACCATACGAGGGTCATTACTAGGAATAAGGTAAAATTTACACGTATGTTAGCTAAAAAATAGAAAATCATTCCCCTCCCTTTCTGTAGCTACATTCATCAGACACCTTTTGGCACCCTTCTTGAACTGGTTCATGCTATGACTGGCTTTGACATGTGCGGGTAGTCTGTTCCATTCCTTTATTGCTGTACAATAAAAGGTGTTTGAAGCCTGGCCACTGACTGTGGGTACTACAAAGTTGTGCTCTCTCCCCCTAGTACTATGATTGCTTTGGTTCCCAACCTTGACAAAATTGACAGCAAGATATTCTGGACATTGTTTGTGAGCAATTTTATAAACATGATTTAGCTTCAGTTGTTTTACTCTGTCTTCAACATTTAGCATATCCAACTGCTGTAATTCATCCTGGCCTACATGTTCTCTTGGTCCCAGCCCCAGGATGAATCTTACGATTTTGTTCTGGGTGATTTGCAGTCTATCTTTCAGTTTTTTTGTCAAGGCAGAGTACCAAGAAGAGCAAGCGTAATCCATATGGCATTGTATAAGGGCTAGACATAGGGTCCTGCGAGCCTCAGTAGGTAGACACTGTGCTTGTCTATACAGGAACTTCAGTCTGGCATTCGCTTTCTTTACTACACTGTTCCCTATCAATTCTCCTGACATGCATGGGTCAAAGGGGATTCCCAAATATTTTACTGATGAAACCAAAGTGATGGGCTCCCCATTACATTGAACATTAAAATTATTTACCCTTCTCAGTTTATGTTTCGTGCCAAAGAGAATGGCTTCAGTTTTCCCTAGGTGTAACGATAGTTTGTTGTCTACTAACCATCTACCTACTTTTCCTGTTATTTCTATATCACGCATTTTGTGTGCTTTTATGCCATGATCGCACTTCACTAATGGTGAACGAACATCCGGTGTAAAGAAACACGCTCAATGTTTCTACCCTCGCTGGGAATCAAACTCAGACATCGCCGTGTGAAGCGAGAGCTTTAGCCACCAGGCCACAAGAGCCCCAACACCTTATGTTATATTATTAACCTATAGTCGTGTCATCAGACTGTTTACCTGGAGAGAGTTCCGGGGGTCAACGCGCCCGCGGCCCGGTCTGTGGCCAGGCCTCCTGGTGGATCAGAGCCTGATCAACCAGGCTGTTACTGCTGGCTGCACGCAATCCAACGTACGAGCCACAGCCCGGCTGGTCAGGTACCGACTTTAGGTGCTTTCTGGCTTATTTTTGCCCAGGATGCCACCCAAGTAAGATAACATAAGATTTGTTTGGAATATTAACCTTGGGGAGTGTTAGCCAACCAAGATGACCCAAGAAAGTCAGTGCCTCATCGAGGTCAAGATAAGACAAGCACTATCTGTCTTATTTCCATTTTGGTCCTTTAATACACAAATAACCCGCACATAAAAGACAGAAGCTTACGACGACGTTTCGGTCCGACTTGAACCATTGACAAAGTCACTTTGTCAATGGTCCAAGTCGGACCGAAACGTCGTCGTAAGCTTCTGTCTTTTATGTGCGGGTTATTTGTGTATCGTTCCAGTCACGGTATTGTGCCTTTTTGTTATTTTTGGTCCTTTAATCTTGTTCCCCAGGATGCCGCCCACAACAGTCGACTAACACCCAGGTACCTACTTACAGTTAGATGAAGAGGGACAACAGGTGTTAGAAAACACCTGCTAAGTGAACAAGAGCAGCAGGTGTAAAGAAATGTTGTCTCACATTTTGAAAAAAGCTTAACTATTGCTTAATCCAGTTTTCTTAGAAACTTAACTAACATATTCTCATCAATTTTTTTTTACTTTTGAAAGAAATATCAAAGTAAAAATTAAAATTATCAGGAACGCAGTTTGTTGATTGTAAAAACAATAATAATGAACTAGAAGACCGCGGCCTGTTGGTCTAGGGGTATGATTCCTGCTTTGGGTGCAGGAGGTCCCGGGTTCAAATCCCGGACAGGCCCGTCTGTTTTCTCAATATCTCAAATTAAGATAACACTGCATGAATAATTAATATTTTCGTGTCTTAAACCTAAGGACCTGATGTAAATAACATTGTAGCGACCAGATGTAATTTAGGGTAGAAGAACTAAAAGCCATAAATGAAATCGAAAGAAACCCAAAGTATTTCTTCTCCTATGCCAAATCAAAATCGAGAACAACGCACGCCCAGTATTGGGCCCGTACTTAAACAAGATGGGTCCTACACAGATGACAGCAAGGAAATGAGTGAGCTACTCAAGTCCCAATATGACTCAGTTTTTAGCAAGCCGCTAACCAGACTGAGAGTCGAAGATCAAAATGAATTTTTTATGAGAGAGCCACAAAATTTGATTAACACAAGCCTATCCGATGTTATCCTGACGCCAAATGACTTCGAACAGGCGATAAATGACATGCCCATGCACTCTGCCCCAGGGCCAGACTCATGGAACTCTGTGTTCATCAAGAACTGCAAGAAGCCCCTATCACAAGCCTTTTCCATCCTATGGAGAGGGAGCATGGACACGGGGGTCGTCCCACAGTTACTAAAAACAACAGACATAGCCCCACTCCACAAAGGGGGCAGTAAAGCAACAGCAAAGAACTACAGACCAATAGCACTAACATCCCATATCATAAAAATCTTTGAAAGGGTCCTTAGAAGCAAGATCACCACGCATCTAGAAACCCATCAGTTACACAACCCAGGGCAACATGGGTTTAGAACAGGTCGCTCCTGTCTGTCTCATCTATTGGACCACTACGACAAGGTCCTAAATGCACTAGAAGACAAAAAGAATGCAGATGTAATATATACAGACTTTGCAAAAGCCTTCGACAAGTGTGACCATGGCGTAATAGCGCACAAAATGCGTGCTAAAGGAATAACAGGAAAAGTCGGTCGATGGATCTATAATTTCCTCACTAACAGAACACTTATTGTATGGTCTCTTAACGTGCTAGTGACACCCCTGCTTGTGTGAGGGTGTGTGTGCGGGTGTGTGTGAGGGTGTGTGTGTGTGTGTGTGTGTGTGCGTGTGTGTGTGTGTGTGTGTGTGTGCGTGTGTGTGTGTGTGTGGGTGCGTGTGTGGGTGTGTGTGTGCGTGTGTGGGTGTGTGTGTGCGTGTGTGGGTGTGTGTGTGTGTGTGGGTGTGTGTGTGTGGGTGTGTGTGAGGGTGTGTGTGTGGGTGTGTGTGAGGGTGTGTGTGTGTGGGTGTTGGTGTGTGTGTGTGTGGGTGTGTGTGTGTGGGTGTGCGTCCTTGTGTGTATGCATATATTTGTACGCTCGTGTGCACATGTCCGTGCGTGCGCCCTCGTGTGTGTATGTGCGCGCGCGCACTAGTGTGGGTGTATGATCCACTTAATATTTGTATTTATAACTCATTACAATTGTGACCAGGTGTGGACGTATCAGTGGTTCATTACTTTGTAATTTGTTCATGACTGTAACCATGTATAGGAGTGAAGCTGATTCATTACCTCTGTAACTTGCCATGATTAGTGACCAGATCTACCTGGAGTTCATTACCTTTGTAACTAGTTCAGCTATCATAACTTTGGGGTCCAGTCACTGGACCCATTATGTACCTTTGTAATCTTTTGACTACCGCCCACAGGATGGGTATGGGGTGCATAAAGATATTAAACTAAAGTGTGTGTGTGTGTGTGTGTGTGTGTGTGTGTGTGTGTGTGTGTGTGTGTACTCACCTATTTGTACTCACCTATTTGTGGTTGCAGGGGTCGAGTCACAGCTCCTGGCCCCGCCTCTTCGCTGATTGCTACTAGGTCCTCTCTCTCCCTGCCCCATGAGCTCTATCATACCTCGCCTTAAAACTATGTATGGTTCCTGCCTCCACCACATCACTTTCTAGGCTATTCCACGGCCTGACTACTCTATGACTGAAGAAATACTTCCTAACATCCCTTTGATTCATCTGAGTCTTCAACTTCCAATTGTGACCTCTTGTGTCTGTGTCCCATCTCTGGAACATCCCGTCTTTGTCCACCTCGTCTATTCCGCGCAGTATTTTATATGTCGTTATCATGTCTCCCCTGACCCTCCTGGCCTCCAGTGTCGTCAGGCCGATTTCCCTCAACCTTTCTTCATAGGACAATCCCCGTAGCTCTGGGACTAGTCTTGTTGCAAACCTTTGCACTTTCTCTAATTTCTTGACGTGCTTGACTAGGTGTGGATTCCAAACTGGTGCTGCATACTCCAGTATGGGCCTGACGTAGATGGTGTACAGAGTCTTAAACGAATCCTTACTGAGGTATCGGAACGCTATCCGTAGGTTTGCCAGGCGCCCGTATGCTGCAGCAGTTATCTGATTGATGTGCGCCTCAGGAGATATGCTCGGTGTTATACTCACCCCCAGATCTTTTTCCTTTAGTGAGGTTTGCAGTCTTTGGCCATCTAAACTATATTGTGTCTGCGGTCTTCTTTGCCCTTCCCCAATCTTCATGACTTTGCATTTGGCAGGGTTAAATTCAAGGAGCCAGTTGCTGGACCAGGCTTGTAGCCTGTCCAGATCTCTTTGTAGTCCTGCCTGATCCTCGTCCGATTCGATTCTTCTCATTAACTTCACATCGTCTGCAAACAAGGACACTTCTGAGTCTATCCCTTCCGTTATGTCGTTCACGTATACCAAGAACAGCACAGGTCCTAGGACTGACCCCTGTGGAACCCCGCTTGTCACAGGCGCCCACTCTGACACCTCGTCGCGTACCATGACTCGTTGTTTCCTCCCTGTCAGGTATTCTCTGATCCATTGCAGGGCCTTTCCTGTTATGTGTGCCTGGTCCTCTAGCTTTTGCAGTAACCTCTTGTGAGGAACTGTGTCGAAAGCCTTCTTGCAGTCCAAAAATACGCAGTCGATCCACCCCTCTCTCTCTTGTCTTACTTCTGTCACCTTGTCATAAAACTCTAGTAGGTTTGTGACACAGGATTTTCCTTCCCTGAAACCATGCTGGTTGTCAATTATACACTTGTTTCTTTCCAGGTGCCCCACCACTCTCCTCCTGATGATCTTCTCCATGACCTTGCATACTATACTCGTTAGAGATACAGGTCTGTAGTTTAGTGCCTCATGTCTGTCTCCCTTTTTAAAAATTGGGACTACATTTGCCATTTTCCATACCTCAGGGAGTTGCCCAGTTTCAAATGATGTGTTGAAGATCTTTGTTAATGGCTCACACAATATCTCTGCTCCCTCTTTAAGGACCCATGGAGAGATGTTGTCTGGTCCCACCGCCTTTGAGGTGTCAAGTTCGCATAGCAGCTTCTTCACCTCCTCCTTGGTTATATGTACCTCATCCAGCACTTGCTGGTGTGCCCCCCTGTTCTGATTTCTTGGAGTCCTACTGGTTTCCACTGTAAATACCTCTTTAAATCTTGTGTTGAGCTCCTGACATACCTCTCGGTCGTTTCTTGTGAATTCCCCATCACCCTTCCTCAGTCTGATTACCTGGTCCTTGACTGTTGTTTTCCTCCTGATGTGGCTGTACAACAGCTTCGGGTCAGTCTTTACTTTTGATGCTATGTCATTTTCATATTGTCTCTGAGCCTCCCTTCTTATCTGTGCATATTCGTTTCTGGCTCTTCGGCTGATTTCTCTATTCTCCTGAGTTCTCTGTCTTCTGTACCTTTTCCATTCTCTAGTACACCTAGTTTTTGCCTCCCTACACCTTTGGGTGAACCAAGGACTCGTTCTGTTCTTCCCATTATTTCTGTTTCCCTTGGGAACAAACCTCTCCTCTGCCTCCTTGCATTTTGTTGCTACATAGTCCATCATTTCTTGTACTGGTTTTCCTGTCAGTTCCCTCTCCCACTGAATGTCTTGAAGGAAGTTCCTCATGCCTGAGTAGTTCCCCCTTTTGTAGTTTGGTTTTTCCCAGCCTATTCCTGCTACTCTCTCCACTTGGAGCTCAACTATGTAGTCGAAGCACAGAACCACATGATCACTAGCTCCCAGGGGCCTTTCATACATGATACCCTCGATGTCCGAACTACTCATGGTGAATACAAGGTCCAACCTTGCTGGTTCATCCTCTCCTCTCTCTCTGGTAGTGTCTCTAACATGTTGATGCATGAGGTTCTCCAGTACCACATCCATCATCTTGGCTCTCCATGTTTCGGGACCCCCATGGGGCTCCAGGTTTTCCCAGTCAATCTCCTTGTGATTGAAATCACCCATAACTAGTAACTTTGCTCCCCCCATGTGTGCTCTCCTGGCCACCTCGGCTAGTGTGTTGATCATTGCTCTGTTGCTCTCATCGTATTCTTCTCTTGGCCTCCTGCAGTTCTGTGGTGGGTTGTACATTACTGCAATTATCACCTTATGTCCCTCAGACTGGATTGTTCCTACTAAGTAGTCCCTTTCGCCCATGCCATCCATTCCTTCCATTTTCTCAAAACCCCACTGGTTTTTAATGAGCAGTGCAACTCCTCCTCCCCCTCTCCTCCCTCTGTCTTTCCTGAAGATTTGATATCCGGATGGAAAGACTGAATCTGTTATTATTCTGGTGAGTTTTGTTTCTGTGAGTGCTATTATGTCTGGGGATGTCTCTTTGATTCTTTCGTGCAACTCCTCATACTTGTTTGTTATTCCATCTGCATTTGTATACCACACCTTCAACTTCTTTTCTAAGACTGTGGTCTGGGAAGTATATTGGGGTTGGGGAAGTGGGAGACCTGGTAGGGAACTATGGGTTGTTGCTGTGGGGGTGAAGTTTGTAATGTAGTGGGTGGGGGCATTGGATGTGGCATGGGTGTTTTGATTTAGAGTGTTTGGTTGCACTGGGGTTGACCTGGTTGGGAGGCTTCTATAGAAAGTTGTGAGGGGGGCTGTGTTAGATCTTCTTCCTGGGTCTGGGATCTCCTGTCTGTCTTCTCCATCCCCTCTCTTTCCTCCTTTCTCCTTTGTACCATCTCTCTCAGTTTCTTCCTTTCTTCTTGTGTTCTGTCGCGGTCGAGATACACCCTCCTGTATGCCGTCATGTCCCTTAATCGTGCTTTCTCCTGCAGTATCCTGGTCCGAGTCGCTTCTGCCTTGAAGGTCACTCTCACTGGCCGGGTTCTTTTTTTTACAAACCCCCCTATTCTCCGAAAATTTTCCAGCTGGGTCATATCGTCTTCTCCTATTGCTTTCATGATGCTTTCAATTGCTTTTTTTTCCCCTTGTTTTCTTGCTTCATATGTTTCCCCTTCGACTTCCTGGAGCCCATACACAAAGACTGACCTCACCCTTTCATTCTCCCACTGCATATCCCTGTGTATCCCCTCATTTAATTTGGTTTCCTCCACTGCAGCTTTCCTTTCATCAGTTTCACTGGCTAATGTACTTGGGCTCAGTGGCCTGTCATTTTCCCTTCTCGGCTTTCCTTGGGCTCTGTTGTTGTCTGTTAGGGCCTCCACATAAAGCTTAGCTCTTTCATTTGCTACAGTCTCCTCTGATAGAGCATCTCCATGCAGTTGTGCCCCTTCTTTCCCTACAGTCCCCTTATTTGTGGCTGAGGTAGCAGTCTCTGTTGTCAATCCCAAAATGTTCTTTAGTTCTTTAGGCTGTTTCAGATTTTTCAGTTCCTCTTCTAAACTCTGTATCCTAGCTTCTGCTGCTTTGACATGCACCTCCCACTTCCTGCTTTCCATATCTATCCTCTCTTCCATTCTCATGCTAAGTTCTTCTAGTTTCTTTTCCCATTCATGATCCCTTTTTATGAGCTCTGCTGCCCAATCTTCCTGTGCATTTTCCTCCTCCTGTCCCTTGGTTTTTCTTGTTACTCTCTGGCAACCCATTTTTGTTTTATCCTGATTGCCTCAGAGTGGGAAACCTATGTAGTTCTGTATGTTAGGTTAGTAGTGTGTGTGTCAGAGTGTGGGGGGGGAAGTAGTGGAGGAACTGTGGCTATTTGGGAGCTGAGTGGGGAGGGGTGGGGAGGGTTTGGGGTGAACGGGGGAGGGGAGGGTGATCGAGGGAGGGGATGGATCAGGGGAAGTAGTGAGATGTCGGTGGTGAGGGGGGAGTGTGTGTGTGTCTGGATATGTGTGTGTGTGTGTGTGTGTGTGTGTGTGTGTGTGTGTGTGTGTGTGTGTGTGTGTGTGTGTGTGTGTGTGTGTAATTTTGTGTGTAATTGTGTGTGGAATTATTTGTGGGTTTATTATGTACTGAAAGGTAGGTGGCTTGTGCTTGGAGTGTAATGTAGATTCTCAGTTGTCGCTTGTGTCCACAACCTCTTCTGACCTGACTCCCACCCTTGCAGTGTTGCCTATATCACCTGCTTATAGTGAGTTAATCGCCTTGTTCAATGGATTACCATTTGCTAAACCTTATTGAATACTTGAGTGCCTATTCTTTATCGTGCTATGAGAGTTAGACCATTCACATTCAGCTTGGCGGTTAAATTGGAACCTGGACCCCACACCCAAACAACCACTCATAGGTGATACAGTACTTGTAGTGCAGTTGTAGCAGTGTAGGTTGTCCAGGTCGATGTGACGTCCTGGAGTAGATCCAGCTCGATGTACGTCCTGGCGTAGATCCACCTCAATTTCTTCTCGTTAATAATGTACCCTATTCACTGTGTGTGTGTGTGTGTGTGTGTGTGGTGTGTGTGACTCAACAATCAATATTTGCACCAATAACTCATTACAGTTGTGACCGGGTGTGGAAGTGTGAATTGCTCATTACTCTATAATTTGTTCATGATTGTAGCCAAAGTATAAACGTAAGTAACCATTCTACAGAATTCATTACCTTTGTAACTTGTGAGCTCATTACCTTTGTACCTAGTTCAGCTATCAAAACTTTGGGGGCCCAGTCCCTGGACCCATTACGTACCTCTGTAATCTGTAAATACCTTTGTAACTTGTCATGATTGTGACCAGACTTACCTGGAGTTCATTACCTTTGTAAATTGTGAGTTCATTACCTTTGTAAATTGTGAGTTCATTACCTTTGTAAATTGTGAGTTCATTACCTCTGTAACTTGCTCAGCTATCAAAACTTTGGAGTCCAGTCCCTGGACCAATTATGTACCTCTGTAATCTTTTGACTACCGCCCACAGGATGGGTATGGGGTGCATAATAAACATATTAAACTAACTAACTAACTAACAGAACACAGAGAGTAGTCGTCAACAGAGTAAAGTCCGAGGCAGCTACGGTGAAAAGCTCTGTTCCACAAGGCACAGTACTCGCTCCCATCTTGTTCCTCATCCTTATATCCGACATAGACAAGGATGTCAGCCACAGCACCGTGTCTTCCTTTGCAGATGACACCCGAATCTGCATGACAGTGTCTTCCATTGCAGACACTGCAAAGCTCCAGGCAGACATCAACCAAATCTTTCAGTGGGCTGCAGAAAACAATATGAAGTTCAACGATGAAAAATTTCAATTACTCAGATATGGTAAACATGAGGAAATTAAATCTTCATCAGAGTACAAAACAAATTCTGGCCACAAAATAGAGCGAAACACCAACGTCAAAGACCTGGGAGTGATCATGTCGGAGGATCTCACCTTCAAGGACCATAACATTGTATCAATCGCATCTGCTAGAAAAATGACAGGATGGATAATGAGAACCTTCAAAACTAGGGAGGCCAAGCCCATGATGACACTCTTCAGGTCACTTGTTCTATCTAGGCTGGAATATTGCTGCACACTAACAGCACCTTTCAAGGCAGGTGAAATTGCCGACCTAGAAAATGTACAGAGAACTTTCACGGCGCGCATAACGGAGATAAAACACCTCAATTATTGGGAGCGCTTGAGGTTCCTAAACCTGTATTCCCTGGAACGCAGGAGGGAGAGATACATGATTATATACACCTGGAAAATCCTAGAGGGACTAGTACCGAACTTGCACACGAAAATCACTCATTACGAAAGCAAAAGACTTGGCAGACGATGCACCATCCCCCCAATGAAAAGCAGGGGTGTCACTAGCACGTTAAGAGACCATACAATAAGTGTCAGGGGCCCGAGACTGTTCAACTGCCTCCCAGCACACATAAGGGGGATTACCAACAGACCCCAGGCAGTCTTCAAGCTGGCACTGGACAAGCACCTAAAGTCAGTTCCGGATCAGCCGGGCTGTGGCTCGTATGTTGGTTTGCGTGCAGCCAGCAGCAACAGCCTGGTTGATCAGGCTCTGATCCACCAGGAGGCCTGGTCTCAGACCGGGCCGCGGGGGCGTTGACCCCCGGAACTCTCTCCAGGTAAACTCCAGGTTTTACAGCCACACTATTGTCTGTGCTCACCTACCTGTGGTTGTAGGGGTCGATTCGTAACTCCTGGCCGCGCCTCTTCGCTGATCGTTACCTTTATCATACCTCTTTTTAAAGTTATGTATGGTCCTTGCCTCCACATCACCAGATTGTTCCAATTCTTGACAACTCTATGACTGAAAAAATACCTTTTAACATCCCTGTGACTAATCTGAGTTTTCAGCTTCCAGCTGTGACCCTTGCTGTATCTCATCTCTGAAACATTCTGTCCCTACCATCTTGTCAATTCCTTTCAGCACTTTATTTGTTGTGATGTCCTCCCTATCCCTCCTGTCCTCCAGTGTCGTCAGATTGATTTCTCTTAACCTCTCCTCGTAGGGCATACCCCTTAGCTCCGGGACTAGTCTTGTTGCAAACCTTTGCAATTTTTCTTTCTTAATGTGCTTAACATACACAGTGTACAGTGTCTTGAATGATTCCTTACGCAGGTGTCGAAATGCTATTCTTAGGTTTGCCAGAAGCCCATATGCTACAGGAGTTATTTGGTTGGTGTGCGCCTCGGATGTGCTCGGTATGATAATCACCTCAAGATCCTCTTCCTTGACTGAGGTTTGCAGCCTTTGGTCCCCTAGCCTGTACTCCGTCCACGGTCTTAACTGACCTTCCCCAATCTTCATGACTTTGCACTTGGTGGAGTTAAACTCCAAGAGCTAATTCTTGGACCAGGCCTACAGCCTGTCCAGATCCCTTTGTAGTCCTACCTCATCCTCGTCCGCTTGAGTTCTCCGCATTAGCTTCACATCGTCTGCAAACAGGAACACCTCTGAATCTATCCCTTCCGTCATGTCATTCACATATACCAGAAACAGCACCGGCCCTAGAATTGACCCTTGTGGAACCCCGCGTCACCTGCGCCCACTCTGATGCCTTGTCCCATACTATCACTCGTTATTTCCTTCCTGTCAGGTATTCCCTGATCCAGTGAGTGCCTTTCCTGTTTTTCGTGTCTGCTGGTCATGACTGCGACCAGATCTACCTGGAGTTCATTACCTTCGTAACTTGCTCAGCTATCAAAACTTTGGGGTCCAGTCCCTGGACCCATTATGTACCTCTGTAATCTTTTGACTACCGCCCACGGGATGGGTATGGGGTGCATAATAAAGATATAAACTAGCCTGCCTGCTCCTCTAACTTCTGCACTGATCTCTCGTATGGAACTGTGTCGAGAGCCTTCTTACAATCCAAGAAAATGAAGTCTACCCCCTTCTCTCCTGTCTTACAAAGTGACAACAAATTAAGTGCCAGGGGCCCAAGACTGTTCAACTGCCTCCCACCATATATAAGACGGAAGACCAATAGACCTCTGGTTGTCTTCAAGAAGGTGCTGGACAGGCACCTAAAGTCAGTACCTGACCAGCCGGGCTGTGGTTCGTACGTCGGTTTACGTGCGGCCAATAGTAACAGCCTGGTTGATCAAGCCCTGGTCCACCACGAGGCCTGTTCTCAGACCGGGCCGCGGGGGCGTTGACCAGCGAAACACTCTCCAGGTATACTTAAAGTATTGTCGTAAAACTCCAGTAAATTTGTGACACAGGATTTCCTCTCCTTGAAACCGTGCCGGTTATCGTGTATAAACTTATTTTTTTCCTAGGTGCTCCACCACTCTCCTGATAATCTTCTCCGTGACTTTGCATACTGTACATAACAGTGACACGGGTCTGTAGTTTAATGCTTCCTGTCTGTCTCCTTTCTTGAAAATTGGGACTACATCTGCGGTCTTCCA
Source organism: Cherax quadricarinatus (assembly GCF_038502225.1). Lineage (NCBI taxonomy): Eukaryota > Metazoa > Arthropoda > Malacostraca > Decapoda > Parastacidae > Cherax > Cherax quadricarinatus. The sequence continues at coordinate 81,391,281 of NC_091293.1, forward strand.
CACCTCAGGTAGTTGCCCCATTACGACAAATGTGTTGAAAATTGTTGTTAGTGGCACCCACAGTGCCTGTTAGTTAGTTACCATTTTGTCCTAGGCACATGTCGATTAGACACTAGGCCTGTTGCATGTGCATGCGTGTGTGTGTGTACGTCTGTCCGTGTGTGTGTGTGTGTGAGTGTGTGTGTGTGTGTGTTTGTACTCACCTATATGTGGTAGCAGGGGTCGATTCACAGCTCCTGGCCCCGCCTCTTTGATTGTCGCTACTAGGTCCACTCTTTCCCTGGTCCACGAGCTTTACCAATAGCGCTAACCTCCCTTATCATGGAAGTAAATGGTATAAAATACCGACACAATGGAAATATGAACACATATGCAGTATGTGATCCTTTATTGACAACGTAGTCTTTATTGACAACACAGTCTTTGCAAAAGCCTTTGACAAGTGTGACCATGGTGTAATAGCGCACAAAATGCGCAATAAAGGAATAACAAGAAAAGTTTGTAGATGGATCTGTAATTTCCTAACAAATAGAACACAAAGAGTAGTAGTGATCAGAGTAAAATCTGAGGCGGCTACGGTGAAAAGCTCTGTTCCATAAGGAACAGTACCCGCCCTCATCCTGTTCCTCATCCTCATATCTCACATAGACAGGGATGTAAGCCACAGTGCCGTGTCTTCCTTTGCAGATGACACCTGAATTTGCATGGCAGTGTCTTCCATTGAAGACACCGCAAGACTCCAGGCGGAAAACATTAAGAAGTTCAACGATGTGAAATTTCAATTACTCCGACATGGAAAACATGAGGAAATTAAAACTATATCAGAGTACAAAACAAATTCCAACCACACAATAGAGCGGAAAAACTAATGTAAAAGACCTGGGAGGGATCATGTCAGGGACTCTCATCTTCAAAGACCGTAAAACTGTATCAATTAAGATAAGATAAGATTTCGTTCGGATTTTTAACCCCGGAGGGTTAGCCACCCAGGATAACCCAAGAAAGTCAGTGCGTCATCGAGGACTGTCTAACTTATTTCCATTGGGGTCCTTAATCTTGTCCCCCAGGATGCGACCCACACCAGTCGACTAACACCCAGGTACCTATTTGCTGCTAGGTGAACAGGACAACAGGTGTAAGGAAACGTGTCGAATGTTTCCACCCGCCGGGAATCGAACCCGGGCCCTCCGTGTGTGAAGCGGGAGCTTTAGCCACCAGGCCACCGGGCATCTGCTAAAAAATGACAGGATGGATAAGAACTTCAAAACTATAGATGCCAAGGCCATGATGACACTCTTCAGGTCGCTTGTTCTATCTAGGCTGGAATATTGCTGCACACTAACAGCGCCTTTCAAGGCAGGTGAAATTGCTGACCTAGAAAATGTACAGAGAACTTTCACAGCACACATAACTGCGATAAAACACCTCAGTTACTGGGAATGCTTGAAGTTCCTCAACCTGTACTCCCTAGAACGCAGGTGGGATAAATATTGATTATACACACTTGGAAAATCCTAGAGGGATTAGTACTAAACTTGCACACGAAAATCACTCCCAATGAAAGCAAAAGACTTAGTAGACGATGCAACATCCCTTCAATGAAAAACAGAGGTGCCACTAACAAGATAAGAGACAACACAATAAGTGTCAGGGGCCCAAGACTGTTCAACTGTCTCCTGGCATACATAAGGGGGATTACCAATAGACCCCTGGCTGTCTTCAAGAAGGCACTGGACAAGCACCTCAAGTCAGTACCTGACCAGACGGGCTGTGGTTCGTACGTCGGGTTTTATGCGGTAAACAGTAACAGCCTGGTTGATCAGGCCCTGATCCACCATGAGGCCTGGTCACAGACCGGGCCATGGGGGTGTTGACCCCCGAAACCCTCTCCAGGTATACTCCAGGGCCTCCCTCCTTATCTGTTAATACTCGTTTCTGGCGCTCCAGCTAATCTCTTTATTTTTCTGGGTCCTTTGTCTTCTGTACTTTTTCCATTCTCTAGCACACCTCCCAACACCTTTGGGTAAACCAAAGGCTCGTTCTGGTCTTCCAATTATTTCTGTTGCCCTTTTAAACAAACCTATCCTCTGCCTCTTTGCATTTTGTTATCATGTAGTCCATCATTTCGTTTACTGATTTTCCTACCACTTGTAACTCTACTACGTATTTGAAGCTCAGGACCACGTGATCATTAACTCTGCGTATGTGATGTCCTACATGTCTGAACTACTCAAGCAGAATATGAGGTCCAGCCTTACTGGTTCACCCTCGCCTCTCTCTCTGGTAGTGTCCCTAACATCTTGTTGCATGAGGTTTTCCAGTACAACCTCCATCATTTTGGCCCTTCATGTTTCTGGTCTCCCATGTGGTTCTGGGTTTTCCCAAAGTCCTTATGAGTGAAATCACCCACAACTAGTGACTTTGTCCTACCCAAGTGGGCCCTTCTGGCCACCTCAGGTAGTGTATCAGGTAGTGTATCAGGTAGTGTATCAGGTAGTGTATCAGTTAGTGTATCATCATATTCTTGTCTTGGCCTCCTGTTATTCTGAAGTGGGTTTTACATCACTGCAATCACCACCTTGGGACCTCCAGTCTGAAAGATTCCTACTATGTAGTCCCTTGTTTCCCTTCTGTCCCCTCCTTCCAACTCCTCAAAACTCCTCTGGTGTTTTATGAGCAGTGCATCTCCTCCTCATATTCTCACCTAATTGTGGTTGCAGGGGTGGATTCACAGCTCCTGGCCCTGCTTCTTCACTGATCGCTACTAGGTCCACTTTCTTCTGCTCTATGAGCCTTTTCATACCTCTTCTTAAAATCTAATTGTCACTGCCGTGACCAGGATTCGAACCTGGGTTATTGCGGCCACAACGCAATGTACTAACCACTATACGATCACGGCCACCTTGACGTGAGGCTCTAGGTGAACACAAATTTATTCATTCACTTCAATGATACTCAACCTCTTGTGCACTCAACCATCGTGGAACACACACACACACGAGCGTGTGTGCTCACCTGTTTGTGGTTGCAGGGGTCGAAACAAAGCTCCTGGCCTCGCTTCTTCACTGATCGCTACTAGGCCCTCTCTCTCCCTGCTCCATGAGCTTTATCATACCTTGTCTTATAACTATGTATGGTTCCTGCCTCCACTACATCGTTTGCCAGACTATTCCACTTCCTGGAATGTGTGTGTGTGTCTTCATTTATGAATTTGACAGAGGCCTCTTACATACATTTGTTTGCAAAGACATAAAATAAATAAATAAAATTATCCATGATAGTTAAGTGCACAAGAGGTAGAGATTCATTTAAGTGAGTGAATAAATTTCTATTTCGCCAGAGCCTCACGTCAAGGTGGCCGTGATCGTATAGTGGTTAGTACATTGCGTTGTGGCCGCAATAACCCAGGTTCGAATCCTGGTCACGGCAGTGACAGTTGGATTTTGTTTAAAAACTCTAGACATATTTCTGTCAAATTTCATATTATTTGATTTTATTGCAAACCAACATTTTTTTTAAGATTAGTACGAGGTTAAATCTAAAAGAATAAATTTTTGTGGACACTTACCTGGTGACAGCAAGGAAATGAGTGAGCTACTCATGTCCCAATATGACTCAGTTTTTAGCAAGCCGCTAACCAGACTGAGAGTCGAAGATCAAAATGAATTTTTTTTATGAGAGAGCCACAAAATTTGGTTAACACAAGCCTATCCGATGTTATCCTGACGCCAAATGACTTCGAACAGGCGATAAATGACATGCCCATGCACTCTGCCCCAGGGCCAGACTCATGGAACTCCGTGTTCATCAAGAACTGCAAGAAGCCCCTATCACGAGCCTTTTCCATCCTATGGAGAGGGAGCATGGACACGGGGGTCGTCCCACATTATTATTATAATCAAGGGGAAAGCGCTAAACCCGTAGGATTATACAGCGCCCAGGGGAGGGGGATGTGGAAGGCATTCAGGCTTAATTCGGGGTACTGGAGCACAGATCCAATTCCCTAAATCAAGAGCCCCTCACCAACATCAAGGAACCTTCCATGAGGGGATCCCACAGTGGGCTGCAGAAAACAATATGAAGTTCAACGATGAGAAATTTCAATTACTCAGATATGGTAAACACGAGGAAATTAAATCTTCATCAGAGTACAAAACAAATTCTGGCCACAAAATAGAGCGAAACACCAACGTCAAAGACCTGGGAGTGATCATGTCGGAGGATCTCACCTTCAAGGACCATAACATTGTATCAATCGCATCTGCTAGAAAAATGACAGGATGGATAATGAGAACCTCCAAAACTAGGGAGGCCAAGCCCATGATGACACTCTTCAGGTCACTTGTTCTATCTAGGCTGGAATATTGCTGCACACTAACAGCACCTTTCAAGGCAGGTGAAATTGCTGACCTAGAAAATGTACAGAGAACCTTCACGGCGCGCATAACGGAGATAAAACACCTCAATTACTGGGAGCGCTTGTGGTTCCTAAAACTGTATTCCCTGGAACTCAGGCGGGAGATATACTTGATTATATACACCTGGAAAATCCTAGAGGGACTAGTACCGAACTTGCACACGAAAATCACTCACTACAAAAGCAAAAGACTTGGCAGACGATGCAACATCCCCCCAATGAAAAACAGGGGTGTCACTAGCACGTTAAGAGACCATACAATAAGTGTCAGGGGCCCGAGACTGTTCAACTACCTCCCAGCATACATAAGGGGGATTACCAACAGACCCCTGGCAGTCTTCAAGCTGGCACTGGACAAGCACCTAAAGTCGGTTCCTGACCAGCCGGGCTGTGGCTCGTACGTTGGTTTGCGTGTAGCCAGCAGCAACAGCCTGGTTGATCAGGCTCTGATCCACCAGAAATTTCAGTTACTCCAATATGGAAAACTTGAGGAAATTTAAACTGTATCTAGTATAAAACAAATTCCAACCGCACAAAAGAACGAGAAATTGAAATTTCTCATCATTGAACTTCATATTGTTTTCTGCAGCCCATTTAAAGATTTGGTTGATGACCGCCTGGAGTCTTGCGGTGTCTGCAATGGAGGACACTGTCAAGCAAATTCGGGTGTCATCTGCAAAGGAAAACACGGCGCTGTGGCTTGTATCCCTGTCTATGTCAGATATGAGGATGTGGCATGCAAAGAGTACATAACCTTTATTTGGCGCATGTACACACCCTCATTTACAGGCTATCTCCCCCAACCAGCGAACCAGGTGACTGAGGGTTGACGATGAGGCCCCGTCGTTCAACCAGTACCCAGGTTCCAGCCAATGAGAAGATGCTTTTGGCAATCGCAGAGGTTATGTGGGTACCACTCTCCTGGCTGCCCTTGTTATTCCCATTCTAGAGCTGGTTGAAGCACGGTCTGCTCTCTAGTGAATTCTATTCTGCCTTGCTTACCGTGGAGTGCACTAATACCTATTGCTGTACATAGTGTATATAGTATACATACTTCTGTTCTAAATTGGTGAAGGATAATATAAGTCAAAAGTTTTCTGCTGTGTTTATTTTGCTCCCTTTACACCCAGGATAACAGGCCATTTGGACTCCTGGGTTGTAATAGAGGATGAGGAGCAGGATGGGAGCGAGTACTGTGTCTTGTGGAACAAAGCTTTTCACCGTAGCCGCCTCAGACTTGACTCTGTTTACTACTACTCCTTGTGTTCTATTTGTTAGGAAATTATAGATGTACCAACCAACATTTCCTGTTATTCCTTTATCATACATTTTGTGCGCTATTACACCATGGTCACAATTGACAAAGGCTTTTGCAAAGTCTGTGTACACTAAATCTGCATTTTGTTTGTCTTTTAGAGTATCCAGGACCTTGTCATAGTGGGCCAGTTGTTGGGACAGGCAATAAGCCTACCCTAGCCAGCCAAACCGGAAGAACTGGTAAAGACAACTAAATACTTTTAGAAATTATAGACTAGCTGGCTAGGAGAGTTGTAAAGTGTTGTAAGATGACCACCACCAGAAACGGTCACGGACGAAAGCATGCCTGGATTGCTTGGAATCTCTGTGGTAAATGGTCCCATGGGGTGTGCAGGGATTTGAAACCAGTGACCACATCTGATATAAAATCAGAGAAATGCTTTTGGGTCTGCCCAAACGAGATATACCTGTATGAGAAGATTACATCTATATTAAAAGACAAGAACACCAATAAAAGATCCTTCTTGGAAGACATATCATCATGGTATGACAGATGGAAAAATAAAATGGGTGGGATGGACGAGGCTGTCTTGGAAGACAGTGCTCTTGAGGGTGTTAGTGTTGTCCTGGAGGATAGTGGACCATCGCCTTGGTGATGAAACAAATAAAGTCAATGCTATTAAGCTTACAGAAGTACACAGGTAAACACAACAGAGATACTGCTGGAGATGGAACAAAAGGGAATGATGCCTCAGGGAATAGTGTTGACACACTACCAGCATAACCTGGTGGAAGCACTGATGTCCATAGAGGGGTAGTAGGTAGAGGGGGAACAGAAAAAAATGCACCAGCGAATGCAGTTGCAATAAATCCTAGCAAACAGAACTCCAGTCTAAGCAAATTCTATGCCTTGGGTATCTGCAGGCATAGTATATCTGGTAAAACAGGTGGGACATGCACCTTTGGCCATCACAAAAAATGGCGCACCCACATGACAACAGGAGAGTGCAACTCCCCTTCCTGTAACCTATTTCACCCCGAAATGTGTCACTCGTCACTACAACACATACTGCCAGGCACATCATTTGAAGGGGACAAGAAGACACAGACCAGCCAGACTATGGGAAACAAAAGAGGGGAGCCATAAATTCTCAAGGGAAAGAGGTTTTTCAGGGCGAGGAGGAAAAAAAGACTGGCAAGAAATGACAGCAATCTTACACCAACTGAAAACACTTTCGGAGCAGAGGCATAGTCATTGGCCTCTACTCCAGAACAACAGATATTAGAGCCAGCAAATACCCTCCATCCCCTGAATTCCACCAATATAAGGACAATTGTCTTTGGAACTCCCTGTTCATCAAGAACTGCAAAAAGCCTTCAGAATTCTATGGAGAGGGAACATGGACATAGAGGTCATCCCACACTCACTAAAAACAACAGACATAGCCCCACTCTACAAAAGTGGCAGTAAAGCAATTGCAAAGAACTACAGACCGATAGCACTGCATTCCCATATCACAAAAATCTTTGAAAGAGTTCTATGAAGAAAGATTGCCACCCATTTAGATACCCACCAGTTACACAACCCAGGCCAACACGGATTTACAGCAGGTCACTCCTGCCTGTCCCAGCTACTGGATCACTATGACAAGGTCCTGGATGTAATATACACCGACTTTGCAAAAGCTTTCAACAAGTGTGACCATGGTGTAATAACACACAAAATGAGTGATAAAGGAATTACAGGAAAAGTTGGTAGATGGATCTATAACTTCCTGACAAATAGAACACAAAGAGTAATAGTAAACAGAGTAAAGTTTGAGGTAGCTACGGTGTAAAGCTCTGTTCCACAAGGCACAGTACTCGCTCCCATTCTATTCCTCTCTTCCTTTGCGGATGACACCCGGATTGCCATGACAGTGACCTCCATCGAAGACACTGCAAGACTCCAGATGGGTCACTCAATACAATATAAAGTTCAAAGAAGAGAAATTTCAACTATTCAGATATGGAAAACTTGAGGAAATTAAAACTGTGTCAGCGTATACGACAAATGCTAACCATACAATAGAGCAAAAAAGTAATATGAAGGATCTGGGAGTGATGATGTCAGAGGATCTCTCCTTCAAAGACTACAACAATATATCTACCGCATCTGCTAGGAAAAGGACAGGATGGATAATGAGAACCTTCAAAACTAGGGACGCCAAGCCCATGATGATTCTCTTCAAATCACTTGTTCTCTCTAGGCTGGAATACTGCTGTACACTAACGGCCCCTTCAAGGTAGGGGAAATTGCTGACTTGGAGAGTTTGCCTGGAATTTACCTGGAGAGAGTTCCGGGGGTCAACGCCCCCGCGGCCCGGTCCGTGACCAGGCCTCCTGGTGAATCACAGTCTGATCAAACAGGCTGTTACTGCTGGCTGCACGCAATCCAACGTACAAGCCACAGCCCGGCTGGTCGGGTACCGACTTTAGGTGCTTGTCCAGTGCCAGCTTGAAGACAGCCAGGGGTCTATTGGTAATCCTCCTTATGTATGCTGGGAGGCTGTTGAACAGTCTCGGGCCCCTGACACTTAATGTGCTAGTGACACCCCTGTTTTTCATTGGGGGATGTTGCATCATCTGCCGAGTCTTTTGCTTTCGTTTTGAATGATTTTTGTGTGCAAGTTCGGTACTAGTTCCTCTAGGATTTTCCACGTGTATATAATCATGTATCTCTCCCGCCTGCGTTCCAGGAATTACAGGTTCAGGAACCTCAAGCGCTCCCAGTAATTGAGGTGTTTTATCTCCGTTATGCGCGCCGTGAAGGTTCTCTGTACATTTTCTAGGTCAGCAATTTCACCTGCCTTGAAAGGTGCTGTTAGTGTGCAGCAATATTCCAGCCTAGATAGAACAAGCGACCTGAAGAGTGTCATCATGGGCTTTAGCCTCCCTAGTTTTGAAGGTTCTCATTATCGATCCTGTCATTCTTCTAGCAGATGCGATTGATACAATGTTATGGTCCTTGAAGGTGAGATCCTCCGACATGATCACTCCCAGGTCTTTGACATTGGTGTTTCGCTCTATTTTGTGGCCAGAATTTGTTTTGTACTATGATGAAGTCTTAATTTCCTCGTGTTTACCATATCTGAGTAATTGAAATTTCTCATCGTTGAACTTCATATTGTTTTCTGCAGCCCACTGAAAGATTCGGTTGATGTCCGCCTGGAGCCTTGCAGTGTCTGCAATGGAAGACACTGTCATGCAGATTCGGGTGTCATCTGCAAAGGAAGACACGGTGCTGTGGCTGACATCCTTGTCTATGTCAGATATGAGGATGAGGAACAAGATGGGAGCGAGTACTGTGCCTTGTGGAACAGAGCTTTTCACCGTAGCCACCTCAGATTTTACTCTGTTGACTACCTAAATTACTGGGAACGGATGAAGGTCCTTGATCAGTATTCCCTGGAACGCAGGCGAGAGATACATAACAAAATACTCTTGGAAAATTCTTGAGGGATTAGTTCCAAACTTGCACACGAAAATCACTCCCTATGAAAGCTAGACTCAGCAGGAGATGCAACATTTCCCCAATTGCTTTAAATAGTAGTAGACTGTAATGCAATACATCATAATGTAAATTGTTCCATTGTAATACCAAATTTCATTGTTTTAAATAGTACTAAAGTGTAATACATCATATTGTAAATTGTTATAAATTGTTATATAGTAATACTGTGATCTATATTAACTAATTCAATATTATAAAAAGTCTGTACTAGACTTACCAGAACCATGCAGCATCACCTGATACAATATTCAGTTCTCCTGTACTCGCTGTAACTCATCTAAAGACCATATGAACTATGTATTATTGCCTTACTAATCTTAAGTTAACCTTTAAGTTTGCCCGAAATGCTCAGCATACAAAGGGGCTCTGGCATGTACACCCAACTATTATATTCCTTTGTACAACCATGTAACTTGTCACAGACAAACATCTTAATCTTAATTAAAATCAGGGGAGCCACGAGTACACTGAGAGACAACACAATAAGTGTCCGGAGCCCAAGACTGTTCAACTGCCTCCCAGCATACATAAGGGGGATTACCAATAGACCCCTGACTGTCTTCAAGAAGGCGCTGGACAGGCACCTAAAGTTAGTACCTGAACAACCGGTCTGTGGGTCGTACGCCAATTTGTGTGCGGTCAGCAGTAACAGCCTGGTTGATCAGGCCCTGATCTACCGCGAGGCCTGGTCTCAGACCGAGCCGCGGGGGCGTTGACCCCCGAAACTCTCTCCAGGTAAACTCCAGGAGGATATTTACATATTATTGAACTAACACATGCAGCACAGTCTAAAATAATATCTTTATTTACAAGTACATGAACAAGGTATACAGACCATAGCTGACATCAATAACATTTTCGGCAAATTAAGTCAGTTTTGTCCCAGGATGCAACCCACACCAGTTCACTAACATTTAGAAACACGTACCTAATGTTTCCAGCCGTACCGAGGATTCGATCTCCAGAAGATAATGAGACTTCATTGGTGTTATTGATCTCACACCGATGATGTGTTATAAGTAAGTTTATTCAGGTACACATAAATACAGTTACATATATTATATAGCAACATATGTGTAGAGAACCTGGGATAATCCAAAAAAGTCAGACAAACTGACTTATTTCCATTAGGGTCATTTTAATCCCTAATTATTACACTATAAAGTAGATAATGGATATTAATAATATAATACTTAACATGGGTAAACACACGTAATAACAGATATGTAAACTTAATTCTTATACATTATTTTAAAACAATTAAATGCTGTATATTTAAACATATGAAATAAAGTTTTGTTTAACTATTTATATAAAACCCTGGTAAATAAGCCCGGCTAGCTCAGTCGGTAGAGCACGAGACTCTTAATCTCGGGGTCGTGGGTTCGAGCCCCACGTTGGGCGTAGATTTTTTCTTTTACAGTAATGTAGCACTTGCTGATAGATGGATAGATTAGATAGATAGATGCTAACTTTGAAATGAGCCTCAGATATACATCTATGGAAGTCTGCATGTGTAATACTGTGGCTGGCAGTCTTCAAGCTGGCACTGGACAAGCATCTAAAGTCGGTACCTGACCAGCCGGGCTGTGGCTCGTACGTTGGTTTACGTGCAGCCAGCAGTAACAGCCTGGTTGATCAGGCTCTGATCCACCAGGAGGCCTGGTCACAGACCGGGCCGCGGGGGCGTTGACCCCCGGAACTCTCTCCAGGTAAACTCCAGGTAAACTAAGTTATTATGGACCAGAGAGACTTATTATTGAGTATTTAACGAGGACAATTTTTTTCAGTCATATCCAAAGACGTCTGAGGTAACATTAATGAGTATTATAGTATTGATCATCGGTATATGTGTTTTTCCTTGGATATTATTTTACTGGAGAGGGTTTCGGGGGTCAACGCCCCCGCGGCTCGGTCTGAGACCAGGCCTCATGGTGGATCAGGTTCTGATCAACCAGGCTGTTACTGCTGGCCGCACGCAAGCTGACGTACGAACCACAGCTCGGTTGGTCAGGTACTAACTTTAGGGTTGTATATATCAAATTTCATAAACTGTGCATGTGTCTAGCAATGGTTAATGGAGTACCGTCCTCACACACGGAGAACCTGGGATCGATCCTCGGCACGGATAAAATCTTGGGCATGCTACCTTACACCAGCTGTCCTGATCACCTAGCAGTAAATAGGTACCTGGGTGTTAGTTGACTGGTGTGGGGGTCACATCCTGGGGAACAAGATTAAAAGGACCCCAATGGAAATAAGACAGACAGTCCTCGATGATACACTGACTTTACTGGGTTATCCTGGGTGGCTAACCCACCGGGGTTAAAAATCCAAAGAAAATCTTATATCAACTCGTCAGTTATTGTATATACATTTATCATATTCACATAAGAGCTAATAGGCTCAGTGTCTGTCAATTCAGGATTGTTCAAACCAAATCAGATCAAATCAAATCAAAATTTATCTCTTTGTAAAGGTTAGTTTAATGTTTATTATGCACCCCATACCCATCCTGTGGGTGGTAGTCACCCCATACCCATCCTGTGGGCGGTAGTCACCCCATACCCATCCTGTGGGCGGTAGTCACCCCATACCCATCCTGTGGGCGGTAGTCACCCCATACCCATCCTGTGGGCGGTAGTCACCCCATACCCATCCTGTGGGCGGTAGTCACCCCATACCCATCCTGTGGGCGGTAGTCACCCCATACCCATCCTGTGGGTGGTAGTCACCCCATACCCATCCTGTGGGCGGTAGTCACCCCATACCCATCCTGTGGGCGGTAGTCAAAAGATTACAGAGGTACATAATTGAGTAAGTTACAGAGGTAATGAACTCACAATTTACAAAGGTAATGAACTCACAATTTACAAAGGTAATGAACTCACAATTTACAAAGGTAATGAACTCACAATTTACAAAGGTAATGAACTCACAATTTACAAAGGTAATGAACTCACAATTTACAAAGGTAATGAACTCACAATTTACAAAGGTAATGAACTCACAATTTACAAAGGTAATGAACTCACAATTTACAAAGGTAATGAACTCACAATTTACAAAGGTAATGAACTCACAATTTACAAAGGTAATGAACTCACAATTTACAAAGGTAATGAACTCACAATTTACAAAGGTAATGAACTCCAGGTAGGTCTAGTAACAATCATGACAAGTTACAAAGGTATTTACAGATTACAGAGGTACACAATGGGTCCAGGGACCGGGCTCCAAAGTTTTGATGGCTGAACTAGGTACAAGGTAATGAACTCACAAGTTACAAAGGTAATGAACTCACAAGTTACAAAGGTAATGAATCCTGTAAGAATGGTTACTTACGTTTATACATGGCTACAATCATGAACAAATTATAGAGTAATGAGCAATTCACACTTCCACACCCGGTCACAACTGTAATGAGTTATTATTTGACTGGAACAAAGAAAACCACTATTATGCTGAAGTATTTCAGGTAGACTAACCTAATATTTAAAGACTAAAGTTTAGACAGGTAAAGGCTGGAACAGTAAAATTTTCAATATTTTACTCTATTATTATTATGATGTAGTATAATTTATGATATAAACGTCTATTTTTACGTTCGTAATAATGACTTAATAGCTAAGGGATAATATAATATTTGGGAGAATTGCTTTAAATTTGGTTGGAGTTTAATATAGTCTGGGTAGTTTAGTTAGTTTAATATGTTTATTATGCACCCCATACCCATCCTGTGGGCGGTAGTCAAAAGATTACAGAGGTACATAATTGGTCCAGGGACTGGGCCTCAAAGTTTTGATAGCTGAGCAAGTTACAGAGGTAATGAATTCACAATTTACAAAGGTAATGAACTCACAATTTACAAAGGTAATGAACTCCAGGTAGGTCTAGTCACAATCATGACAAGTTACAAAGGTATTTACAGATTACAGAGGTACACAATGGGTCCAGGGACCGGGCTCCAAAGTTTTGATGGCTGAACTAGGTACAAGGTAATGAACTCACAAGTTACAAAGGTAATGAACTCACAAGTTACAAAGGTAATGAATACTGTAAGAATGGTTACTTACGTTTATACATGGCTGCAATCATGAACAAATTTTAGAGTAATGAGCAATTCACACTTCCACACCCGGTCACAACTGTAGTGAGTTATTGGTGCAAATGTTGATTGCTGAGTCTCTCTCTCTCACACACACACATACAAATTCATACACACACACACATAAACACACACACACACACACACACACATTGACACCATGCCCAGTCCTAGGGTAGGGTAGGTGCCTCAGACCAGAAGCTAATTTCTCCCTATGATTCCCGTGAGGGCGGGGACTGTGGCTACGCCTGGGAACAATTGGTCCCAAAGATGAGAGGGTACTTGTGTGTGCCTCTTCCTATGCTAGACTTGGGTCTCGCACTCCCTAAACAGGGAGCCAAGGCCGGGCCACCACTTGGAAAAGGCCCGGGCCGGGAGAATACAAAAATGGTTATACATGACCATAATTTTTAAAGGGGTGGACTGGAAAGCCAGCGGAAGGCCTCGGTCAGATGACCAAAGGCGGGTCATCATGTAAGACCTGCGTCAGGAAACATTTGTCCTATTTCCTGATGAACCTTACCTAACCTTATTTTGAGAGGACATGATTTTTAAGTAGTCCTAAATTGATTTGTAGGTCGAGGACCTCTTGCTGTTTCAGACAAAGAATTCCATTCTTACATAGTGTGAGACGGACACGAGGATGTCAAAAAGTGTTTTGTGCCTCGTGTTATGCCTGTGTGTTCTCTTGAAGCTGTAAAGTAAAATGACACAAGTGGAAAATTGCATTTATCTGTATGTATAATTATGTACATAACAGTAAATGAACATAGATAATTATTATTTATCAGTTAGACAATAGGAATTTGGGACACCTAGGTCGCAAAAATGTCCCCCTTCGATACCTACCACTGTCATATCCACAAGTTGCTCTGGACCCATTAATTAAATGAATTATGCATCAGGAATTCTCGTTAATATATAAATTTGTGGACTGTATATTAAAAAATGATTATATATAAATTCACATATACATAACAAAAGGAAAATATATCTTAAAATCACTCACCAATTTGACTGGATATTAAGTTGTATCATGCTCAGAAAAACCTCACTAGCTAAATTTATGAAAACACTGGCCAGAATTATACACAAATCTAGAGAGCTTATCTGAGGTTCATGGAGCTGTCTTGTCCAGTCGTCTGATATCTCAAGTTATGCAGGAATGTACATCCAACAATTTCGCCTCCTATTTGAGAGGTGTGGAAAATTTTTTAATTTTCCGAAACTATAGTGCCTAATAGGTGTTTAATGTGTCTATATGGGTCAAAAATGTATTTGAAAATAAGAGTAGAACCAAGAGTTCCCTTTGCGCATGCGCGGATGTGCGGGAGGGGAAGGCGCGTATGGTTTTGAATGGTGGTGAGGAAGCTGAGAAAACATGGAACCACGAAACTGACGTTCACGGTGGCCTAAGGATTAATATAGGCCTCATCTCATAATAAGAAGTGTCGTAATTGTTCCTGGTGGAGAGTGAGGGAACGGGATTTACGGGACCACAGTAATAGAGTGGTAAAAATGTGATAAAGAGCGGGTGACTGACGCGTCACAATGGACTGTGTCCTGGGGAAAATTACCCTTGGATTAATCAGCACTCATCGGTCTCAGATCTTAATGGAGTGACCTCTAGTTTGTATAATAGTTATGAGACGTTAAATCGGCTTGTGAATTGTAATGTAATTAATGATAATAACGCTAAGTTAAGAGAATATGTGAAGTGAAATAAGTCGTTTGCTCCGAGTGAACACGTTAGACCTCGTTGTTAACGAGACGAGGAAAGGGAAACTCCTTGAGTCACGACGTCTAAAGCAGGACAAACCAGCGGATACCTCGTCCTGCTGGAATGAGAATCGTGTCGGTGTAGCAGGACATCGAAAATGAGATGGTGAATCAAGAAATGAGGAATATCAATCACCCACAGTTAAGTAACCCTTCTAGTTATAGCAACCTTAGACTGGCCAGTAGTGGTATGTTATAATTAGATAGGTTACGAGTGATCCAGCTACATCAAGTGACCACCAGAGAACATCTGGTAAGTAGTGGGATTATGTACAAATGTTTTCCTTGACGGATGTATCCAGGTGTGTCCTACCCCCCCCCCTTCATTCAGTTAAACTAATATAATCTATACAGTCCACAATTAATTAGTAGCACCGTACTTGTGGGTGCTACCCAATCCATACTGGTCTCGGATAGATATGGATAAGATTGTGAGGTCGAGGGGACCACTTGGTGCGACCAGGGGTGGTTAAGTTTTCTCACATGTCTACACGGGGTGACTACGGTAAACAATATGATTGTCTCCCAATGAGATTACTGGTATGTATATAATGTTGAGGTACATACAGGTAAACACCCTAGAAAATTTTCCATATCTGCCCGTTGGTCCTTCGAAAACGGATGCAATCAGTGAAAAAATTAATTGAATTAATTACTTAATAATTAAGTGACTGATTGAAGGAAGTGGGTGTAGGGTGCACAAGTTTAATCGATCGTGTGATGGATGACAATTAGCCCAATTAATTGCTAGCACATGTGTGGCTAGGATTTATACAAGAGTAAAGTGCAAGAATTACTCTTATAAGGCGCCTACTTAAGTTGTATAATCAGTGATTAATAATTCTCTAACCATGACTGGATCTAATGGAGTTAATGTGGCTGACAAGTCCGTGAATTTTAGAGTAATGAAAGCATCATTACAGGCTATTAAAAGCCATGTGACGAAGGCATTTGATTTAGTGAATCAAAGAACCGTGAACCCTAATGAATTAAAGTTATATTTAGATGCTTTAGAGAGTAGATTTGATTGGTACAAATTGTGGTTTAAAGACTGTGAAAGAGATCTGCTAGAGAATTGTGCAGATAGAATGGAAATGAATGTTTTAATTAATCAACATTACGAATTGGAAGAAAAACTGTCTTGTAAAAGTAAGGCTTTGAATAAATTAAAGGGTGTAAGCCAGGCAGTTGATCAACCTATTAATGCAAAGGGTGTGTTTGCCAAAACCTCCATAGTACGGTCTGGAGGAAATCAGACTAGGTCGGCAGGAATTAATTGTTCAATTGCAGACCAGTCAGCCAAACAGTTCTAAGGATATAACACATAATGACTCTGAAGTATCTGTCAAGTCTCAAAAGGGAAAATTAATCCCAGTGGTAATAATCATAGTTAAGAGTTAAATAGGCACATATCAAGTCAGGAATCAGTAATAGTGGTTCCTCACATCAAGGTAAGAGGAATAAGTACCTCGGTAAGTGTAACCTGGTTAATAAGAGGTCAGGCAAGGAAAAGAGAGACTGCCTCTTCTGCCAGGGTACTCATTTCACTAAAAATTGTAATGCCTGTAATTCATGGGACATTAAAGTGGAAAGAATGAAAGAACTTGACAGATTTATCAGATGTCTAGACAATCATAATGTAAAGGATTGTCATACCAAATTGAACAGTTGCTATCAATGCAACAAGGGAAAGCACCATACAGTTATGTGCAGGGTTGTATGTGATTCTTATAATAATGGTGACAATAATGATAATGTTAATAACCCTGACACTACAGTGACTGATGTAAAGGTTGCAGCTAATGGCAATAATGATGGCCTAGCTGAGGTAGCCTTGACGGTGTTGGATGTAAAAATTCAGGATAAAGGGCATAAATCCAAAACCATACGGCGTCACTCTCCTCAACACTGGTACGGGCCATGTAATATATGGCAGACTACCGCCTAGTAATAATGACTAGAGGAAGTAGTGAATACGGTCACGGTGTCTTACTCATGAAAGGTCAACCCAGTACAAGTATTCTTCTATCGAGAATGATGTTGAACCAGTCTAATTTGTGGGAGCTGGACAGCATAGGGATTAATGTAAATGAGGAAAGTCCAAATGATTCCTTTACTCAGGAACAATACCTGAAGGATGTTAAATGTGAATCTGGACATTACTGGGTGCGACTTCCGTGGAAGCTTGACCGTCCAGAATTACCTACTAATTATAGGATGGCGTATGGACAGTTAAAGGGCCCAGCTCTGCGAACTGAGCAAGACACCAAAATTGTTGACTGCTTATAATGATATAATTAATAAGCAGTTAAATAATAAATTGTTCTTACTTCAGGCGACGATAAATGCACACCTTAAATGCACAGGCGGTCCACTGAGCGAAGTAATTGGGTAAATAATCTTATGTGGACAATTTCCGGGTGTGACGTCAACTGAAGAGGAACTAATGAGGATATGTGAAGGGGTTAATGAAATAATGAAGAAATGTGCTGGGACTGACTTGGGATACTGAGAGACTTGTTATTGTTAAAGTCTCAAAATTCCAGTATGTCCAATAAATTAATCCAGGGAGCATAGGCTTATGCCCCTGAGAGAATGGAACACTAATTAGTCCATTTTGAGGGATCCATAAATATAGATGGCCATGGAGTTGGTGCCTATATGCAGTAATGTGCTGGGGCTGACTTGGGATACTGAGAGACTTGTTATTGGTAAAGTCTCAAAATTCCAGTATGCCCAATAACTTAATCCAGGGAGCATAGGCTTATGCCCCTGAGAGAATGGAACACCAATTAGTCCATTTTGAGGGATCCATAAATATAGATGGCCATGGAGTTGGTGCCTATATGCAGTAATGTGCTGGGGCTGACTTGGGATACTGAGAGACTTGTTATTGGTAAAGTCTCAAAATTCCAGTATGCCCAATAACTTAATCCAGGGAGCATAGGCTTATGCCCCTGAGAGAATGGAACACCAATTAGTCCATTTTGAGAGTTCAATAAATATGGGTGGCCAGTGAAGATGGAAAAAATTGTACTCCACATTATGTAAGTCGTCTAGCAACGACCTCCGCCCGGCCGCAGTGTGGAAAATTTTTTAATTTTCCGAAACTATAGTGCCTAATAGGTGTTTAATGTGTCTATATGGGTCAAAAATGTATTTGAAAATAAGAGTAGAACCAAGAGTTCCCTTTGCGCATGCGCGGATGTGCGGGAGGGGAAGGCGCGTATGGTTTTGAATGGTGGTGAGGAAGCTGAGAAAACATGGAACCACGAAATTGACGTTCACGGTGGCCTAAGGATTAATATAGGCCTCATCTCATAATAAGAAGTGTCGTAATTGTTCCTGGTGGAGAGTGAGGGAACGGGATTTACGGGACCACAGTAATAGAGTGGTAAAAATGTGATAAAGAGCGGGTGACTGACGCGTCACAATGGACTGTGTCCTGGGGAAAATTACCCTTGGATTAATCAGCACTCATCGGTCTCAGATCTTAATGGAGTGACCTCTAGTTTGTATAATAGTTATGAGACGTTAAATCGGCTTGTGAATTGTAATGTAATTAATGATAATAACGCTAAGTTAAGAGAATATGTGAAGTGAAATAAGTCGTTTGCTCCGAGTGAACACGTTAGACCTCGTTGTTAACGAGACGAGGAAAGGGAAACTCCTTGAGTCACGACGTCTAAAGCAGGACAAACCAGCGGATACCTCGTCCTGCTGGAATGAGAATCGTGTCGGTGTAGCAGGACATCGAAAATGAGATGGTGAATCAAGAAATGAGGAATATCAATCACCCACAGTTAAGTAACCCTTCTAGTTATAGCAACCTTAGACTGGCCAGTAGTGGTATGTTATAATTAGATAGGTTACGAGTGATCCAGCTACATCAAGTGACCACCAGAGAACATCTGGTAAGTAGTGGGATTATGTACAAATGTTTTCCTTGACGGATGTATCCAGGTGTGTCCTACCCCCCCCCCCCCTTCATTCAGTTAAACTAATATAATCTATACAGTCCACAATTAATTAGTAGCACCGTACTTGTGGGTGCTACCCAATCCATACTGGTCTCGGATAGATATGGATAAGATTGTGAGGTCGAGGGGACCACTTGGTGCGACCAGGGGTGGTTAAGTTTTCTCACATGTCTACACGGGGTGACTACGGTAAACAATATGATTGTCTCCCAATGAGATTACTGGTATGTATATAATGTTGAGGTACATACAGGTAAACACCCTAGAAAATTTTCCATAAGAGGTGTCAATCCAATTTTAACCTCTAGAGCACGAAAAATTCTTCTCATTATATTAACGTTGTACAAAATTCAAAACCAAGATGGCGAGTCCCGTCTGCGCAGACGCAGGCTTTCCGTTTTCTATGATATAAATATTATTAAATACAGTATGGCCATCTATTTACATATAAATACTGAATTTCTGGAAAATATATACAGTATTTTCCACAACACGAGTGCAACTAATGTGACATTTTATTGTGGCAACGTTTCGTTCCTGCAGAGCAAAACGTTGCCACAATAAAATGTCACATTAGTTGCACTTATGTCCTCTTTACATATTGTGGGTAATTCTACCAACATTAATATAATCTGTTGAAGCTGTCTAGAAGTTTGAGTGGAAGGTTGATAATGGAGTTTAATGTTCTGTATATATATAGTAAACACAGTAATAAGTGTGTATATGTTGTATATTAAGTAAGTTGAAGTAAGTTTATTTAGGTATACACAAATACAGTTCACCTGCCATACATGAACCAAAATAATATTCATACATATTTCACATTAAGACCCCAGTTGAAGTAAGTCACATTATTATTATTATTTGGGTTATCCCAGGTTCTCTACACATATGCTGCTATGTATGATAATCTATGTAACTGTATTTATGTATACCTGAATAAACTTACTTGTCAATAAACAAAATATAAGAAAATTTATGAATATTACAATTTTTTTAAGTCTCTTGCTGTAGCGATGGTGGTATAGTGGTGAGCATAGCTGCCTTCCAAGCAGTTGACCCGGGTTCGATTCCCGGCCATCGCAGAATTACATTTTTTTCTTTACAGATATAAGTAGTCATGTAAAGAAAACAGATCAAAAAGGGCGAAAGGTTGCGAGAAAAAGGAACGGTAAAAACAATGTGATATCTAAAAGTCAAATAAATCCAGTGGTTGTGTTACAATTTTACACAGTTTTGGGAGACGACAATTGCCTTTAAGAAGTAACACAGAGGACAAGTCGACCTGGAGCTAACATCTAAGACCTGGGGATCCCATCAGAGGACAAGTCGACCTGGAGCTAACATCTAAGACATGGGGATCCCATCAGAGGACAAGTCGACCTGGAGCTAACATCTAAGACCTGGGGATCCCATCAGAGGACAAGTCGACCTGGAGCTAACATCTAAGACCTGGGGATCCCATCAGAGGACAAGTCGACCTGGAGCTAACATCTAAGACCTGGCGATCCCATCAGAGGACAAGTCGACCTGGAGCTAACATCTAAGACCTGGGGATCCCATCAGAGGACAAGTCGACCTGGAGCTAACATCTAAGACCTGGGGATCCCATCAGAGGACAAGTCGACCTGGAGCTAACATCTAAGACCTGGGGATCCCATCAGAGGACAAGTCGACCTGGAGCTAACATCTAAGACCTGGGGATCCCATCAGAGGACAAGTCGACCTGGAGCTAACATCTAAGACCTGGGGATCCCATCAGAGGACAAGTCGACCTGGAGCTAACATCTAAGACCTGGGGATCCCAT
Source organism: Cherax quadricarinatus (assembly GCF_038502225.1). Lineage (NCBI taxonomy): Eukaryota > Metazoa > Arthropoda > Malacostraca > Decapoda > Parastacidae > Cherax > Cherax quadricarinatus. The sequence goes on from NC_091293.1 coordinate 81,412,183, forward strand.
CAGAGGACAAGTCGACCTGGAGCTAACATCTAAGACCTGGGGATCCCATCAGAGGACAAGTCGACCTGGAGCTAACATCTAAGACCTGGGGATCCCATCAGAGGACAAGTCGACCTGGAGCTAACATCTAAGACCTGGGGATCCCATCAGAGGACAAGTCGACCTGGAGCTAACATCTAAGACCTGGGGATCCCATCAGAGGACAAGTCGACCTGGAGCTAACATCTAAGACCTGGGGATCCCATCAGAGGACAAGTCGACCTGGAGCTAACATCTAAGACCTGGGGATCCCATCAGAGGACAAGTCGACCTGGAGCTAACATCTAAGACCTGGGGATCCCATCAGAGGACAAGTCGACCTGGAGCTAACATCTAAGACCTGGGGATCCCATCAGAGGACAAGTCGACCTGGAGCTAACATCTAAGACCTGGGGATCCCATCAGAGGACAAGTCGACCTGGAGCTAACATCTAAGACCTGGCGATCCCATCAGAGGACAAGTCGACCTGGAGCTAACATCTAAGACCTGGGGATCCCATCAGAGAACAAGTCGACCTGGAGCTAACATCTAAGACCTGGGGATCCCATCAGAGGACAAGTCGACCTGGAGCTAACATCTAAGACCTGGCGATCCCATCAGAGGACAAGTCGACCTGGAGCTAACATCTAAGACCTGGGGATCCCATCAGAGGACAAGTCGACCTGGAGCTAACATCTAAGACCTGGGGATCCCATCAGAGGACAAGTCGACCTGGAGCTAACATCTAAGACCTGGGGATCCCATCAGAGGACAAGTCGACCTGGAGCTAACTTCTAAGACCTGGGGATCCCATCAGAGGACAAGTCGACCTGGAGCTAACATCTAAGACCTGGGGATCCCATCAGAGGACAAGTCGACCTGGAGCTAACTTCTAAGACCTGGGAATTCCATCAGAGGACAAGTCGACCTGGAGCTAACTTCTAAGACCTGGGGATCCCATCAGAGGACTAATCGATACTTTGGCACTGTTTACTTAAGTAAGTATATTCAGATACAGGTACATTTAAAAACCTGGAGTTTACCTGGAGAGGGTTTCGGGGGTCAACGCCCCCGTGGCCCGGTCTGAGACCAGGCCTCAGTGGATCAGGGTCTGAACCACCAGGCTGTTACTGCTGGCCGCACGCAAGCTGACGTATGAACCACAGCCCGGCTGGTCAGGTACCGACTTTAGGTGAGTGTCCAGTGCCTTCTTGAAAACAGTCAGGGGTCTATTGGTAATTCCCCTTATGTATGCTGGGAGGCAGTTGAACAGTCTTGGGCCCCTGACACTTATTGTGTTGTCTCTCAGTGTATTCGTGGCGCCCCTGCTTTTCATCTGGGGAATGTTGCATCTCCTGCCGAGTCTTTTGCTTTTATAGGAAGTGATTTTCGTGTGCAGGTTTGGTACCAATCGCTCCCTACAGTTACATAATTTGTCATACATTGCAGCATATGTGTAGATTACCTTGGATAACCCCCCTCCCCCCACACACAAAAAAGTGACTTGTTTCCGCTGGGGTTCTTTTATTATCTTAATATATAAACCTTAACACTTAAAAAATACTAAGTAACTCAACTATATGAAAAACAGTTACAATACAAGGAGGTATACTAGGAATAAGTAAACTTGAGTTATTCACTATATCATTAAAGAGAAGATCAGATCACAGTAATAGGTACATATATGTTAGCTATATAAGAAATCATTCTCCTCCCTTTCTGTAGCTTCATTAAGTACCTTTTAGATCTCTTCCTCAACTGGTTCATACTAGGACAGACTTGAAATGTGTAGGTAGTCCGTTCCACTCCTTTACTGTTGTACAATAAAATGTGTTTGAAGCCTGACCACTGACTGGGTAAATTGTGTTCCCTTACCCTAGTACTGTACTTGTTTTGGTTCCCACCCTTGACAAACTTGGCAGCAAGATATTCTGGACTCTGTGAGCAATTTTATAAACTTGATTTAACTTTAGCTGTTTTACTCTGTCTTCAACATTCAGTATATCCAGCTGTAATTCACACTGGTCTACATGTTCTCTTATACTCACCCCAGATCCTTTTCCTTGAGTGAGGTTTGTAGTCTCTGGCCCCCCCAGACTGTTCTCCGTCTGCGGTCTTCTTTGCTCTTCCCCAATCTTCATGGCTTTTCACTTGGTGGAGTTGAACTTCAGCAGCCAATTGCTGGACCAGGCCTGCAGCCTGTCCAGATCCCTTCGTAGTTTTCCTGGTCCTCGTCTGATTAAATTCTTCTCATCAACTTCACATCATCTGCGAACAGGGACACTTCGTGTACTCACCTATTTGTGGTTGCAGGGGTCGATTCATAGCTCCTGGCCCCGCCTCTTCACTGATTGCTACTGGGTCCTCCCTCTCCCTGCTCCATGAGCTTTATCAAACCTCGTCTTAAAACTATGTATGGTTCCCGCCTCCACTACGTCACTTTCTAAGCTATTCCACTGCTGACAACAATATGACTGAAGAAATACTTCCTAACATCCCTTTGATTCATCTGAGTCTTCAACTTCCAATTGTGACCCCTTGTGTCTGTGTCCAATCTCTGGAACATCCTGTCTTTGTCCACCTTGTCTATTCAGCGCAGTATTTTATATGTCGTTATCATGTCTCCCCTGACCCTCCTGTCCTCCAGTGTCGCCAGGCCAATTTCCCTTAACCTTTCTTCGTAGGACAGTCCCCTAAGCTCTGGGACTAGTCTTGTTGCAAACCTTTGCACTTTCACTAATTTCTTGATGTGCTTGACCAGGTGTGGATTCCAAACTGGTGCTGCATACTCCAGTATGGGCCGATGTAAATGGTGTACAGAGTCTTGAACGATTCCTTACTGAGGTATCGGAATGCTATCCTTAGGTTTGCCAGATGCCCATACGCTGCAGCAGTTATCTGATTGAGGAGATGTACTCGGTGTTATACTTACGCCAAGGTCCTTTTCCTTAAATGAGGTTTGCAGTCTATGGCCACCTAGACTGTACTGTGTCTGCGGTCTTCTTTGCCCTTCCCCGATCATCATGACTTTGCATTTGGCAGAGTTAAATTCAAGGAGCCAGTTGCTGGACCAGGCTTGTAGCCTGTCCAGGTCGCTTTGTAGTCCTGCCTGATCCTCGACCGATTTAATTCTCTTTATTAGCTTCATGTCATCTACAAACAAGGACACTTCTGAGTCTATCCCTTCTGTTATGTCATTCACATATACGAAAAACAGCACAGGTCTTAGGACTGACCCCTGTGGAACCCCGCTTGTCACAGGCGCCCACTCTGACACCTCGTCACGTACCATGACTCGTTGTTGCCTCCCTGTCAGGTATTCTCTGATCCATTGCAATGCCTTTCCTGTTATGTGTGCCTGATCCTCTAGCTTTTGCAGTAACCTCTTGTGAGGAACTGTGTCGAAGGCCTTCTTGCAGTCCAAGAAAATGCAGTCTATCCACCCCCCCCTCTCTTGTCTTACTTCTGTCACCTTGTCATAAAACTCCAGTAGGTTTGTGACACAGAATTTTCCTTCCCTGAAACCGTGCTGGCTGTCGATTATACACTTGTTTCTTTCCAGGTGCTCCACCACTCTCCTCCTGATGATCTTTTCCATGACTTTGCATACTATACATGTTAGTGACACAGGTCTGTAGTTTAATGCCTCGTGTCTGTCTCCTGTTTTAAAAATTGGGACTACATTTGCCATCTTTCATACCTCAGGGAGTTGCCCAGTTTCATTGGATGTGTTGAAAATCTTTGTTAGTGGCACACACAGCATCTATGCTCCCTCTCTAAGGACCCATGGAGAGATGTCTTGTTCCACCCCCTTTGAGGTATCAAGTTCACATAGTAGCTTTTTCACCTCCTCCTCGGTTATGTGTACCTCATCCAGCACTTGTTGGTGTACCTCCCTGTTCGGATTTCCTGGAGTCCTACCAGTTTCCACTGCAAATACTTCTTTAAATCGTGTGTTGAGCTCCTCACATACCTCTTGGTCGTTTCTTGTGAACTCCCCTCCTTCCTTCCTCAGTCTGATTACCTGGTCCTTGACTGTTGTTTTCCTCCTGATGTGGCTATACAACAGCTTCGGGTCAGACTTAACTTTCGATGCTATGTCATTTTCGTATTGTCGCTGAGCCTCCCTTCTTATCTGTGCATATTTGTTTCTGGCTCTTTGGCCGATCTCTTTGTTTTCCTGGGTCCTTTGTCTTCTGTACCTTTTCCATTCTCTAGTAAACTAGTTCAGCTATCATAACTTTGGGGTCCAGTCCCTGGGCCCATTATGTGCCTCTGCAATCTTTTGACTACCACCCACAGGATGGGTATGGTGTGACTACCACCCACAGGATGGGTATGGTGTGACTACCACCTACAGGATCACAACAGTGCCACGATCGCACGTGCAAAGAAAATGATAGGATGGATAATGAGAACTTTCAAAACGAGAGATGCCAAGCCAATGATGATCCTTTTCAAATCACTTGTTGTCTCCAGGCTGGAATACTGCTGTACATTAACATCTCCATTCAAAGCAGGTGAAATCGCACATCTAGAGAGTGTACAGACATCCTTTACTGCACGTATAAGTTCTGTCAAGCACCTTAACTACTGGGAACGCTTGGAAGCACTTGATTTGTACTCGTTGGAACGCAGGAGGGAGAGATATATCATAATCTACACTTGGAAAATCTTGGAAGGAATGGTCCCAAATCTGCACACAGAAATCACTCCCTACGAAAGTAAAAGACTGGGCAGGCGATGCAAAATGCCCCCAATAAAAAGTAGGGACGCCATTGGTACACTAAGAGAAAACACCATAAGTGTCCGGGGCCCAAAACTGTTCAACAGCCTCCCATCAAGCATTAGGGGAATTGCCAATAAGCCCCTGGCTGCCTTCAAGAGAAAGCTGGACAGATACCTAAAGTCAGTGCCGGATCAGCCGGGCTGTGGCTCGTACGTTGGACTGCGTGCGGCCAGCAGTAACAGCCTAGTTGATCAGGCCCTGATCCATCGGGAGGCCTGGTCATGGACCGGGCCGCGGGGGCGTTGATCCCCGGAATAACCTCCAGGTAACCACCCACAGGATGGGTATGGTGTGACTACCACCCACAGGATGGGTAAGTAAGTAAGTAAGTAAGTTCATTCAGGTATACACAAATACAGTTACATAGAATTATCATACATAGCAGCATATGTGTAGAGAACCTAGGATAACCCAAAAAAGTCAGACAGAGTGACTTATTTCCATTGGTGTGACTACCACCCACAGGATGGGTATGGTGTGACTACCACCCACAGGATGGGTATGGTGTGACTACCACCCACAGGATGGGTATGGTGTAACTACCACCCACAGGATGGGTATGGTGTGACTACCACCCACAGGATGGGTATGGTGTGACTACCACCCACAGGATGGGTATGGTGTAACTACCACCCACAGGATGGGTATGAGGTGCATAATAAAGATATTAAACTAACTAATCAGTACACGTAGTTTTTGCCTCCCTACACCTTCGGGTAACCCCAAGACTCGTTCTGGCCTTCCCACTATTTCTGTTTCCCTTGGGAACAAACCTATCCAATGCCTCTTTGCATTTTGCTGTCACATAGTCCATCATTTCTTTTACTAATTTTCCTGCCATTTCTCTTTCCCATTGAACGTCTTGTAGGAAGTTCCTCATGCCTGTGTAGTCCCCCTTTTTGTAGTTTGTTTTTTCCCATCCTATTCCTGCTACTCTGTCCACTTGTAGCTCGTGTGTGTTTGCTCGTATTTGTGCTCCCCTATATGTACACACCTGTACGTGGTTGCAGGGGTCGATTCATATCTCCTGGCCCCGCTCGCGTGCTTGTGTGTGACCCAGTTAATATTTGCACTAATAACTCATTACAGTTGTGACCGGGTGTGGACTTGTGAATGGCTCATTATTTTGTAATTTGTTCATTATTGTAACCATGTATAGACGAGTAGATGATTCATTGCCTTGTAACTTGTTCATGATTTTGACCAGATCTACCTGGAGTTCATTACCTTCGTAACTTGTTCAGCTATCATAATTTTAGGATCCAGTCCCTGGACCCATTATGTACCTCTGTAATCTTTTAACTACCACCCACAAGATGGGTATGGTGTGCATGATAAAGATGTTGAACTAAACTAACTGTCAGGGTCTTCCTAGTCTGGTGAATATCAAATTTCTTCAAATCACAGTAAAAACTTTATTATACCTGAATAAACTTACTTGCTTACTTACTTAACCAAATAAAACAAATTTAGGGGACAGCTGCTTCGGCTTGTGACAAGTGACTATCAAGTTGTCACATAAGCCTAGATAGCTCAGTTGGGAGAGCGTTAGACTGAAGATCTAAAGGTCCCCGGTTCGATCCCGGGTCTGGGCAAACTATTTTTTCATTAAGTGGAATTTTGTTATTCCTGGCAAGTTATCTCCTTGAAATATGAGATCATTATTGCACTCAAAACTGAGCGCTAAGTCGATAAGGGTTCGATTTAGGAAAAGGAGGCAACACCAGTTTCTTGGATCAAGAATTTCTCACAGGCGTCACGGCACCTCCCGTGAGTTTACCTGGAGTTTACCTGGAGAGAGTTCAGGGGGTCAACGCCCCCGCGGCCCGGTCTGAGACCAGGCCTCCTGGTGGATCAGAGCCTGATCAACCAGGCTGTTGCTGCTGGCTGCACGCAAACCAACATACGAGCCACAGCCCGGCTGATCCGGAACTGACTTTAGGTGCTTGTCCAGTGCCAGCTTGAAGACTGCCAGGGGTCTGTGCTGGGAGGCAGCGAATCAGTCTCAGCCCCTGACACCTTATTGTATGGTCTCCCTAACGCACAGTGACACCCCCTGGCTTTTCAGCATTGGGGGATGGTGCATCCGTTCTGCCAAGTCTTTTGGTTTTCTGCAGTGGGTGGATTTTCAGTGCAAGTTCGGGTTACACTAGTCCCTCTAGGATTTTCCAGGTATATACAATCATGTATCTTCTCCTCCTGGCACCCATCCAGGGAATACAGGCTTTAGGAACCTCAAGCCGCCTCCCACAACTTGAGGTATGTTTATCCTCCGCTTATGCAAGGCTAAAGCCGTGAAACTTCTTGTACACATTTTCTAGGTTTCACAATTTCACCTGCCTGAAACCTGAAAGGCGCTGGTTAGTGTGCAGCAATATTCCTCCAGCCTTCAGATGAGAACAAGGCAGACCTGAAGAGGTACACACATGGGCTTGGCTCCTCCCTAGTTTTGAAGGTTCCATTATCCATCCTTGGGCTACCTCATCTAGATGCAGATTGCGATACAACGTTATGGTCCTTGAAGGTGAGGATCCTTCCGACATGACTACCACCCCTATGGTCTTTTGATTTGCGGCTGGTGTTTCGCTCCTCATTTTGCAACCAGAATTTGTTTCGGTTTTGGTACTCTGATACGAAGATTTTAACCGTTTCTATGTACTATATCTGGAGTAATTGAAAATTTCATCGTTGAACTTCTTCATTATTTTTCTCCTTGCAGCCCCACTTGAAAGATTTGGCTTGATGTCTGCCTGGAGCGATTAGCAGTGTTCGCAAATGGAAGACACTGGTCATGCAGATTCTGGGTGTCATCTGCAAAGGAAGACACGGTGCTGTAATTGACATCCTTGTTCCTATGTCGATATAATGGATGAGGAACAAGATGGGGAGCGAGTGACTGCGCCTTGTAGGAACAGGAGTTTTCCACCGTAGCTGCCTCGGACTTTACTCTGTCTTGGACGACTACCTTCCTGTGCTTCTGTTAGTGATGGAAATTATAGATCCATCGGACCTGACTTTTTCCTGTTATTCCTTTGTAGCACGCATTTTGTGCGATATTACGCCATGGTCACACTTCTTGTCGAAGGCTTTTG